>NC_056604.1:6495043-6817043 GCF_018340385.1 Cyprinus carpio
AAATATACTCTTTTATTAAAATTCTACTATCTTCATATTGAAGTTTCAGTTTCACAGAAGCTGTGCTCTTGGGTTCTCAGGTCCCAGATTACCTGGAGTTTATCACGCACCCCATGGACTTCTCCACCATAAAATCCAAATTGGAGGCTCACAAGTATCGCTCCATCACTGACCTTGAGGCTGATTTCAACCTCATGATCAATAACTGCCTGCTTTATAATGCTAAAGACACTGTGTTTTACCAAGCTGCAATACGCCTGAGGGACCTAGGGGGTGCTATCCTGAGGCACGCTCAGAGACAAGCCCAAAACACAGGCTTCGACCTGGACACAGGCATGCACCTGGCAGAATCGCCACATAAAAATGACTACTACCGGTGCACTTTGGAAGATGGTGAGTAGTTAACAAGAAATCATATAAAACTAAATACCAACTGTAAATTGTAGGCAGTGGTAAAGTGCCTACAATTAGGCGAGATTTCTAGACTTTTATTGTAACATGACATCATTTAGCTTTATTTTTCCAAGAATCTAATGGCATTACGTTTACCATTTGTTCTTTGTTACTAATGGTTGTTTTGTTGTGTGTGTAGTCGACACGCTGCTAGACCCTGATAATCGACTGCACATGACGACAGAAAACCAGTTGAGGGAGCTGCTAGATAAATTAGACGTGGTAACGTCCATGCGCTCGAGTGGTGCACGCACACGCCGTATACGCCTGCTCCGGCGAGAAATCAACAACATCCGCTATAAGCAGCAGTCGCGGAACTCACACACGCTCAATGGAGACCTCAAAGAGGAAGACGAGGAGGAGGATGAAGACAAGGAGATGGATGGTGAACATAACCTGTCTTCGTCAGATAAAGGTGAGAGTTGACTATGATTGGGACTCAAGAACCGGGTGTTGTTCAGAATTCCAGAATTTTTTTTTTTTATACTAGAACCATATGTTTTTCTTGACATGCAGTTCTGTTAATGGTATTTGAACGTCTGCATTATTTTTAAAGTTGGCATGAACTGTAAATTCAACATTTTGTAAATGCATGTTATTGATCCGATTGTAAGCAATTCATCAATGCATGTGTTTCGTTTAAAGTGCCCCTATTATGGGTAATGAAAGGTTCATATTTTGGTTTTGGGAGTCCCCAATAACAGTTTGACATGCATGCAAGGTCAAAAAACACTCTTTGTCTTATATGCATTTATTCTTACCTTACTTGCTCAACGACTCTCAAACGATTCGCTCAATGATTCATTTTTCCAAACCCCTCCTTTGTGTGACGCTAATCTGCGGTCATTGGTCCGATTGGTCTCATTTCCATTTCATCATACTTGTAATGCCTGATAAAGAAGCGTTTATGAGTGCAGTGCTGCTTTGTGTACAGCGTTACCGGGAAAACCGCTAATTTTACGCTCAAAAAGCGGCACCTAGTGGCAAAGAATGAATTTGCATTTATATTCAGAACAAGTTCTCAAGTTTCTGGGCAGGCAATATGCTAATGTATCATGTTGATGTCAACATGAAACTGCTTGGGATTAGTTTTAAAAACTACTCGTTTCAATGATTTAGAGTCAACTCTTTCTTTTGAGGGACAATAACTTTAAACACGGTGCAATCTCAGATTTAAAACTTTGCAGGATCTTTTCATTCACTTAGAGCTGTATTACACACTGCGTGAAAGTTAATTTTCAAAAATCCATAATGGGGCACTTAAAAAAAAAAAAAGAAAGAAAGAATAACTTTGTTTATTATAAATACACACTGCAGTTTTGTGATCTACTACTATAAAAGCTTAAGCTCTTTAAAGCAGGATGCAATTCTGATTGGCTGTTTGTGTATCAGCTGGGGAAAAAAATTATTTTGAAAGGGATTCCAAAGATATTGTTCCACTGTGCTATTATTAGCTATGTTTCCATCCAACAATTTTTATGCGCATTTTGGAATATTGCATAAAAACCGCTGTATGGAAATGGCAAGATGTTCATAAATTCTAAAAATGTGCATACAAAACTTATTAACACAATCGAGTTGGATTTACATTAACTACTATTGAAACACATTTACCGAATAAATTTCACTATGTGCATCAAAGGTCATGTGACTTTGCACAATGGGATGGTATAACTTGACTAACCAGCAGACGGATCGCATTGCACAGCATCCAAATTTTGTTTTGGTTGTTCTAAAAAAATGCCTGAATTATACAGTATTTCTGTATAATTCTCTTACACAACTGCGTTCCCAAACAGCAGGCATCCACTTCTGACAGCAATGACAGCATTTATTGATTCATCTGCTCACTCTGAGGTGCAAGTAATTTATCATATGAAAATTATTATATTCAATGGCTTCTCCTACTTTTCCTAGTGGTATTTAGTGCCAGTTTATCAGGAAGTGAAGATTTTGTTCTCTTTGGATCGTTGAATGGAAGCAGTGCTTTATTCGCAAATGTTTTATGCGATGTTACAGTTTTGCGCACGGGTTAAAATTGCATCTTGGGATGGAAACATAGCTATTGTTGTAGTTGTGGTGTGCTTTTAAATTTAGAATGAACTATAACTTTTTCATTATTGTTATAGTTACCATCCTTGTTGCGAACAGGCCTTTACTCAAAGTTCGCAAGTTGTTACTTTCATCATGTCTCACTTACAATTAACTTTTACTAATGTGTAGTTAGAAATTGTAAAGTGGAATCAGAACGAGAACCATCCCTTCAGTAAAATTTTAGATTTCTCATTCAGCAATGCCAGTCTGATTTAAGATTTTTTTTGTAACATCTGTTTGTTCTTCTTCATCTAGATGACTGTAAATCAACCCCCCCACCCATGCTGGAACCCACAGGCCTGGCTTTGTCCCCTCCACCAGCAGACACCCACCAAGAACCGCCAACTCTCCGACCCATGACATCCGACCCCAGGACGTCCCCATGCCCACCTAAGCGCCTCAAATTCAACAGCGAGAGCCAAGAGGCCTATTCAGACCCTGCACCTGTGAACAGCTGCACCAAGCCTGAGGACCGCCCGCCCGAGAACAAACTAATCAATGGCCTCTCCGCCACAGAGTCACCGACCCGGCCTGCTACAGGAGGGGTCGGCCGGCGGACGTCTGTCCTTTTCAAAAAAGCAAAAAATGGAGCAAAGCTCCAGCGTGAGAAAGACAATCAGATGCAGAATGGAAGCAGGGAGGAGGCCGTCAGCACTGACCCAGACCCAGCACACACACCCAACTGCACCGCCACCGTCAAGACTGAAACTTCAGCCCAGCCAAAACCTTCAACACCTCCGCCTATATCAACCCCAGCCAAACAGAGAGCAAGAAGCCGCAGCTGCAGTCCAGAGTGTGAGAGAACGCCCCCTCGACTCACTCTAGAGCCTGGTAAAGAAAACAGCTGCTTTACATGATGCATTTGAAATGATTTTGTGATAGGTTTGCAAGGGCACCATGATTTTGGGGGAAAATGTTATTGCAGATTTTCCATTTGTAAATGAAAATGCATTTGTTAAAAATTGTTTTGGTGAAAGCTCCAGGTTTGCACAATATCATTATGTAAAATCATTATTTTTATTATTGCCTCAAAATATTAAACAAAATAAGAAATATTGCTATCATACAAGTATATTCTACAAGTATTTAGGAAAAATAATAAACGTTTTACTGTCCAGCTGTAAAATTACAATACTAATATAATATTTATGTTATCATTTCTTGTTTAACCATCAAGCTTTTAATTGTAACCCTGTCTTATTTACTTGTAAAATAACTGCTGTCACCCCTGTGGATTTTTATATGCCTTAAACAATATATAAATGTGCTTATGGTTGCGACATCATAACCAGTACAAACTCGCTTTTGTATCAGTTTCCATAAATGGGTGGAGACCTTGGAGGGATAATTACATTTCATTTTATTTAGTTACATTTTACAAAGCATGCACAATCTTGTTTTTCATGACAAACTGAAATTGTGTTATGGATAATACTTTATACTAATGAAACCTTTCTCAAACACCCTTTTCTCTTTTTTTTTTTTTTGTTTGTTTTTTTTTTAGCTCTCACCAATGGATTCAGAAAGCACAAAGATGGCGGCTCTGACTCAGAATGCAGCTCATCTCCGACTCTCAGAGAACTGTAAGAGGAAAAACGAAAACCTGAAACCTCTCTGCATCATATAGCTCACGTGTGCAGTTAACTGTTCATTTCTGTTGCTTTCAGTGTCTCACCCCCTAAAAAGAGCCGAGGGAAACCTGCTTTGTCCAAAGTCCCTTTTTTAGAAACGGTTAACGGAGACTCTGACTACACTGGGACTGGTAAGAAATGAATCCCTATGAAATGTCAGTATATTTTTTTTTATATTTTTTTGGGCCCAAGTGGAAACTACAATCCTTGTTCTATGCAGATGTTCTGTCAAACGGTGATGCGCCTGAACCTGAACCTCTGGATTTGGTGTGGGCCAAAAGTAGAGGATATCCGTCCTACCCTGCTCTGGTGAGAGAGGGCGCTCTGCATTCATATTACGTGAATACAACACTTTGGTTCAGTTATTTTGGGTTACGCATACCAGTCAACATCTTTAGGAAAGTTTTTGTTTTTAGGCGTGAGAATTTCACCAGTCTTTCACAATAATGGGACAGGCCTGACATCAAAAGTGACCTTGTTTAAATCATTAATGCACATTCCTGGTCTGATTATGAATTATTCCAGTCCAGGGATTATCAAGCTTTTTTTGTCAGTCAAGCCCCTTTGACCTAAAACACCTCTGAGAAGTTAGTATTTCAGAATTGGCAGTCATGACAATTTTTTTTTCATAAGTGTTTTATTTTGATTGCTATTATTTAATATATTTTGATTTGTTTTTGTTTTATTAAAATAAAATATTGTACGTATATATATATATATATTTTTTATAATCTAATTATTAATTGCATCAACTTGCTTCACTAGTAAACGAAAAAGTATTTCGACTTTTTTCATTGATTTTATTATTTGTTATATTTAGTTTTTTGTATTGTTATTAAAATGTTATTTTCATAAAATAAATTAATTTGACATTTTTAGGAATTATTAGCATTTTATCAACTCACAAATCCTCTGCAGTTCCATCAACAAGCACTTATTTTCTATCAAAATAAGTATTTTATTTTGATTGTTTATTATGTTTTGAATCATTTTTATTTTATTGAAAGAAATCATTTTAATTAACTTTTTTATTATGTAATTATAACCACCTTTGTTGACTCACAAATCCCAGTTTGGAAAAACCCTGCATTAGTCCATGTTATTTAAAAATTTTATCAAAATTTGCTACACTACTTCTACACATTACTAATCCCTCATTCACAGCTTCTCATGTGCCCTATATTTTTTTCTCACCAAATAGCCTGGTTTTTTTTGGTTGTGAGCAGAGTTAAAGCAAACCACTGACATTGAAATATTAAAGGAATGGTTTGAATTGCACTTATGTTGTAGATCATAGATCCAGACATGCCTCAGGAGGGTCTTCTGCATAACGGAGTTCCCATCCCTGTGCCTCCGCTTGACGTGCTGCGCCTCGGTGAGCAGAGACAAGAAGAAGCCGGCGAGAAACTCTTCCTGGTTCTCTTCTTCGACAACAAACGCACCTGGTGAGCACAGCACTGGGGATTTACCTTGTTGTCCTTCAGCTTTATCCTCCAGACTTTGCATTTTCAAATATCCACTGTTAGTATCTGCCAGCTTTACGGGTTTCAGAAGGAACTGTGACTGAGTTTTCTGTTCTTGTGTTTGTCTCTGCAGGCAGTGGCTGCCACGAGATAAAGTGATCCCTCTTGGCGTTGACGACACGGCCGATAAACTGCGTATGATGGAGGGCAAGAAGACCAGCATCCGGAAGTCTGTGCAGGTGGCCTACGACCGAGCTATTATCCACTTGAGCAGAGTTCGAGGAGATAATGGTTTTGTCGGCTCCAACTACATGTAGAACAGAAACGCCAACCGCATCTGTCCTAACCTGCCACTCACTTGGGCCTTCTAAGGTGGGCTGAGAGCCATTTGGTTAGTGCACCAGGTACTAGACCCCTGATCATTCACTTCAGTTCAATTTAGTTTATCCATGTGTTCAACCCTCTCAGTCATTTCAGATTCAGGACAGGAAAGTACAGTGGCTTCTACCAATAATTAGTTTTTATGAGGTGTCACGAGTCTAAACCACATAGACTCAGAGTTTTAGCGTTAGGGTTTATTCAGAGCAATTAATTTCTGAAAAATTAATTTGAAATGAATGAACTTAAAGATTATAAACGTTTGAATGAATCACTGCCATTTTCTTAAGATAGCTTTTTACTTTTTAAAGTTTTACAAACCACTTCTTGTATATTGTAAAGACACTTGTGTATATGTTTTTTTTTTTTTTTTATCATATAGTATCTAATTTAATTTTTTTTCTTCTCGTTTATTGTGAAATAAATTGCCTGGAGGAAAGAAGAAATGAAGGTTGTGTATATACGTGTAAAAAGATTTTCAGATGAACTGACTTCCTACACAGTGTATCCTGCTTGTCTTTGATAGCGGATGGTGTGAGTGCGTTCATATATATGTACATTAACGGCATACGATCGTGTATGTATGTGTATATGTACCGACTCACGGTTGTCTGTGGTTAAATATATATTCTCATTTTTGATACAAAAAAGTAATTTATTTATGGACCGTAAAGAGATAAAGCAATTAAATTATATTGGTTCAAGGAAAGCAGATCTCTTATTTAAGATGATAAACTATTGCATAGGCTTTTAAGATCTAACTTCACATGTGCTTTCAGATCTGGGTTTAGTTCTTTTTAAGATTTCAAGGTGAAATGTTTGAAGGATGGTGATGAGGACATGTTGTACACTTGCTGTTATTCCCTTTTCACCATCAAGCACAGAACCTTGTATTTATTGTAGAAAGTTGTGGAGCTTTTGTTCACTGTTTATAAGATGGAACCTCTAAGAAATTTTAAGCTTGTACAAACAGCAGATTTTACCTACCCACCAAATAACCTGTCTCAAACAGTATTTTCTCATGCGGGGAAATAAATGTTCTATTGAAACTCTACTATGGCTGTGTTAATATATTGATGTTTTAAGATCATAAGCTGTTTTTCTTGATTTTAGACCTGTATTGGAAGGTGTTTTTTTTTTTTGTTGTTGTTGTTGTTGTTTTTATTTGTATAATTGACATTGTAAAGCTCTGTTGGAATGTTAGATTTCCTAATAATACATGTAGGCCATTTTTCTGTTGCAATATTACAGTACTGACTAACCAAGACGTTTGTGCTAGAAATTACTGAAAATGTACTTTGAGGCTAAGCCTAAAAATGTGGCACTGAATTTTTTTTCTTGTTTGGGTAATTTTATATATTTATGCCGTGGTCTGTCTGCGCGTCTGCAAAACTAGCCGTTGATTATCCCTTACTTATTTATTTATTTATTGGAATGCGTCATAAAAGTTCTCTACTTATCACATATCTATTACTAAATATCACTATCACTATTGTTTATTCCGAAAAATCGAAAAAACAAAAAGAGTCCCTCACAAGAGCGCACGCGCTTTTTTTACCGAATAGAAAAGTAACCAATCAGAAACACTCTCTAGCTGTCAATCATCTTGAACGCGCGGATTTGTTGAGATCGGGTTGGCTGACTAATATGAGGAGGGCGGGGCCGGGGTTTTCCCATAGGCTGGGTTTAATGGTTTTCAACACCGTCTGGCGAAAATTGAAAAAGGTGAGAATTGTTTGTAAACTATTTTATGTTTAACTTACATTTCACAACAGTATTGGGACCACTGATCTATATATGACTATATTATAGATCAGTGATTGGGACAAATATTTTTAAAGATGGGGTGATGAGGTAAATGTAATTGTTTGAAAAAATAATTAAACTGCTCAAACGTGTATTTCGTAAGGGGTCACGTGTGGTACGTAGATGCGTCATTAAATAACATTAGAAACGTTTACCGCTGGTGAGGTAATCAAGAATATATTGTCTTGAAAAATTCTTGGTGTACTGCCGCTCATGTTTTTGCTGAAATATGATATTTTTCCCCCTTTCTTTGTGGTGTACCCTTGAGTACGTGTAGGGGGCAGCAGTGAGTCAGTGCTGATGATGAAAGAATACGTGAAGGTGACGTCAGCCTACTCTATCCAGATGTGTCTTATTGTAACAGCTCTTGTCACAGATCATATTAAAATAATATTTATAGCAGAAATACACACACACATGCCTATGAGCTAATCTCTCAGGTCTCTGTTAGCAATTTGAAAAGATCACAAGTGAGTTAATCCGTCAAACTCAATGATCATAAGTGATTTATTAGCTCATTCTAACCTTAGTTTCTTTCATTCAATTACAGTCATGCGTTTAATATGATGAATTCCCAAATCAATCTTTTAAGTGTTAAATAATAGTAAGCAAGCCCTATAAAGTGTGTAATCTAGTTTATCAATAACTGGTGTAGTTTTCAATAACTTACAAAAGTACAAGTATCATTGTGTTCCCTCTTTTTTACTAAACAATATAGACCTCAACTTTGTGAGATTAATTCATTTTATTTTCTAGATTGTTCCGGGGTTCTTTATGTCCCTTAAATGGCTGAAAGATGATTAAATCTAAGCAAAAGAGAAACCGTTACTCTGTATTTCTGTAACACTCATAGCCCACTAATGTTTGTTTCAGTTTTGAACAGTTAAACATTCATATGCTGATATGTCCACTGTATCACAGCTTCATTTGTGGTCGTAGGGAAATTAAAGCAGTTGCAAGTCTTACTCTGGCTTGCGTATGATAGATTACCAACACCTGTTTTATTAGCAGATAACGCTTAGGAGTAAAACATTAGACAGACATTGCTGTTATAAATTAACAGTTCCTATTTGTAGGAAAATGAAGTCATGCACTTATTTTTAAGGGGTACCAGTAACAATCCTATAAGTTTGTTATATTGTTGTGAGGCAATAGGTTTAATCACATACTGCTTTGAATCATAACTCAAAGCATGTCACCTGAGTGTGCACTAACTATCTTATTATATCTCATTAAAGTACATAATAAACATATCTTTAAGGATAAAACTATTAAGTGGTCTTGTGTTGATAAATTAATCGTTGGGACACTTGCAACCACAAATGTCATTTTGGATTCAAAACGACAAATTTTGCCAAAAGCTTATGAATTTGCAGCACTATTTAGAAAAATGTTATTTAAAAAAAAAATTCTGAATGGCCTTGAAGCTTCTGGAGGGAATGATTACATATTAATTATTAACATGGGTCTAAAAATTGATAAATAGAACAATAAATGCAAAATCATATATAGTACAACATAAATGAAAAGCAAGAAATCCTAAAACACAAATTAAACATTTTTATTTAATGCATATAAGAAACTGTCACATCATGACGCTTACATTTGTTTTATTTGTATTAAACTAAACTATGTTTGCACACGGGTAACCAAAAGTACACTGACCTGGGATATTGTTCTGGTCAAAAATGAAAAGTGTATTGCAACAGAGATCAGATGTCATAAATCTTTCTCCCTAAAGGCTGCCTCAAGGCTGCATGTCCCAGGGCTGCTGTGGGAGAAGGGTGAGGTGGTTGTGTCGTAGTGTTCTCAGCTCTGTCAGCCGTCCCAGGAGCCTGGCGAAGCGTCGTGGGTCTTGTGCCGTCCCCTGACTGCAGCAGCAGCAAGCACGGGACAGGAGCTCCAGAATAAACTCCTGTAAGTTCTCAACGCAGCCCACCGCACGCAGAGATGGCCTGTCTGTTTCACAAGAGGGAGAAAATGGAGTTAATTTGAAACAGTTCTAAATAAAGAAAGAAAGAAAGAAATTGTATTTTGAAAAGCTTAAGCTGAACATTTATGATGGCATTTGCTGACCTATAAATATGTTCTGAATATGGTGACATGAAATGAGTAACAATTGTGTTAATCATAATCCACAGACCTGAACATAATACTGCAGTCGCTGTTAGAAGTGCATATTCAGCCTCGGTTACCGCAATAGTCACCATGCTGTGGAGGAAATTTACCATAGACCTCAAGAACTCATCATTCAAACCAAAGATAAAAAAACAAAAACAAATCACAATATTAGCAGAGTCAAAACCTTTAGACAACTGGACTTGGACTCTAAAGACTCTAATGATACATCACTTGGATTATCCTGCCATGATTATCACTGTGCATTACAGATCACCTGAGTGTGTCAGTGTCCTGTGGCTGTTCCCAGTCTTGGACTCTAAAGTTTTCACCCAATCAGGGTTTGAGTTATTCGAATTTGCTGAGTATAAAGCTGGTGATAGAAAACATAGCAGTGAGTCATGTGTTGAGTTTTCCATTTCAAATGAAAATTTTAACAATGCTTTATTAACACAATTTATTTTTAGCACACACGATTAAGCTAAGCTTATAAAAACTCACATTGTCCCAGACACCGATATTTTAACTACTGCTGTCAAACGATTAATCACATCCAAAATAAAAGTTTTTGATTACATAATATTTGTATGCGTGCTGTGTATATTTATTATGTATATATAAATACACACACATGCATGTATATATTTCAGAAAAATGTTATGTTTATATATTAAATAATTTTTTTTAAAAAATTGATTATATGGACATATAGACATGTTAATACATGTAAATATTTTCAAAATATATACTGTATGTATGTGTGTTTATTTATATATACAAAACACACATTATGCCAACAAAAACTTTTATTTTGTATACAATTAATCACGATTAATTATTTGACAGCATTAATTTTAACTATTCATAAAAGACGAATCACCGTCTGGCCGACTGAAATTTCAATATGGATATAAAGAATAGGATTTTTCTGTAGTAGTACAGCACATTGTGAGTCTATGTTAGCACTGTTTGCTTTTAAAAAAAAAAAGACACTTGGGTCCCGTTCTTCGTACGTCGCTAACTAAGTTAGCTGGATTTGATTGTTGATGATTTGGCATGATCTAAGATAGTTTGGTTCTTCGAAGCTCATCCCGGAGTTGCTGTCATAGCAACAGGTCCATAAACTTAAAACTGCTCGGAAACAGGCTTATTTCATGTAAACAGGATTAGATTGCATCTTTTTAAGCAGAATTGATACTTCAAATCTGTCCGATACCACCGCTGCTTTATTACAAGAGCATCCTACTGATCCAGGGACAATCATTGAAAATAATAATAATTAAAAAATTAATTTAAAGATAATATAATAACGTTCTGTAGTCTTTAACACAGCCAGTTTTACTCACTGAACGATTTATTTGTCATAAAAAAAATTACTTCATAATCGTATTAGAGTCTTACACACATGCAGTACAGATAATGTAGAGTCGTGCAGTAATTTAAGTGATGACAGCTTTATGGGAGTGGCTTGATGGAGCGCAGGAGACGCAGATAACATGATCTTGACCATTAAGAAACTTAATGCTGTCACGTAACAAATCTGTTCAAATATGAAATTAAATGAATTGCTAATTACTACATTGAAATAAAAATGTAAAGTCTGTACAAATATTAGAAATCATGATTATAAATAATTGGTAATCATGTAAATTAAAATAAAATAAAAACAGTGCACATTTCATTCATCTATTATAACATTTAGTTTTGTTCGCTTGGTTGTTTCCTTATAAAAGTCCAGAAATTTGTCAAGTTTTTCGTCAGGTGTCTTTTTTAATTTTATGATGTCATAAGGTTGCCGTCTTGCCGCCAAGTCGCTGGATTGCTGATCGTGGTTTCGAGTATCAATACATAACCCCTTTTAAACCAACCCATGAACATGCAATTATCTCAGATAACTCAATCCAGCCATACTAATCATCAACAACAGGTGCGTTCGAAGAATCGAATTAGCCAGATCCTGATTACCACGATGATATCATCTTGGATGTGACATTTCATCTCAGATGTAATAAGCGATTTACGAAGAACGAGCCCCTGATGTCAGACTTAACAAGCAGATTACGTGATAATGAATGATATTACCATTGCTAACACTAGTGGGGTTCTCTGAGAACTGCTGAGCCAAGAGTAGGAACATGACTTCAACTGAAGAGCTGGACAGAAGAGTGTTCTGGTCAGAACCATCCAAAAGCTCAAACCCTAAACAACAGATAACCACAAATTAGATGTGTTCAGAGGTGTGTGGTGTGATCTGAGAGAAGTTGCATGAAACTAACCAGGTACACTCCTCAAAAATTGCAAAAGCTTCTCCGTCTGTGGAGGAGTCAGATCTATATTGTTTGTCAAACATGACCACAGAGGCACCTGGGGAAAGAAAAAGAGTGATATCTTATGATATATTAAGAGCAGTATGTGTGTTTTCATTTTTAATGAAAAGAAAAAACATACCCGACAGTGCGTGTTGTCTTGAATTATGTACCTGCGATAAGCCTCAACAATTCTATTCAGAATGCATCTCTGCTCTCTGGAGAAACCAGATACCTGCAAACAGCATTTTGAAGACAAGACACTAGTTCTGAATTTTTAAAATATAACAGGCTTCAAATCTTACTAAAACTCCAATTTCATGCTCGGACAGGCTAAATAAAACAGGAGCGCTTTACCCGAGTGGTGAATCTGCTGGTGGATGAGACACTTCTGCTTTCAGAGTATTCGTCTTCAGCTCTTCCTGTTGAAACATTGTGTCCTCTGTACTTTGAGCCCTTCCTCAGTCTCTTCGACTGGCATTGCACCTCTGTAAGCAGACCTGACAAAAAGACACCAGCAATCAGCTAATGCTGATAGTGTTTTATGCAAACTCAACATCCAATTAGATTTTAAGTGTTTTTGTGTGAAGTGGCATCTGACGTTATCGGTTTTCCCAGAAATGACAGAAAACCTCGTGAAGAGTTTTTACGTCAATCTCACACTCTGCCAGCATCCCGACGGCTCTGCATTTGCGCAGTCTGCAGTCCTGACACTTTCTCCGCATGTACATGTCCATCTCGCAGCTTCCACCACTCTTGCAGCGGTACACTGCCTTTTTTGTCACACTGCGTCTGAAGAAACCTAAGACGAGAAAGATACACAACTGTTTAAAAAGTTTGGTGGTTGGTAAGTCTTTTTTGATGGTTTTATAAGAAGTATTTTCTACTTAACAAGGCCGCATTTATTTGATAAAAAATTCAGTTAAATCAGTAATGATGTGAAATTATACAATTTAAAATAATTATTTTAAAATGTAATTTATTCCTGATGGCAAAACTGAATTTTCAGCATCATTACTCCAGTCTTCTGTGACACACGATGTTTCAAAAATCATTCTAATATGCTTGATATGGTGCCAATTTGGTGCTAGTAAAAATAGTTATGATGCTTAATTTGTTCATGATTTCTGTAAAAACAGGATTTTCAGGATTATTTGAGTAATAGAAAGTTGAAAAAAATGGCATTTATTTGAAATAGCAGTCTCTTGTAACATTATAAATATATTTACTGTCACTTTTAATCAATTTAATGCATCCATGCTGAATAAAAGTATAATTGTTTTTCAAAAAAAAAAATGTACTGACCCCAAACGTTTGAATATTAGTGTATATTCTTAAAATTGGGGTCTTTCTCATTGAGGGGAACAAAACAAAAATTTTGATCAGTTGAGGATATATCCAAGCAACTAGCAATAGCAAGAACCAAGTCATAGTTCACTGCTATTGGCTATTTAAAAAAAAAAAGAGAGAGAGAGAGAGACAAGCTCTTAGATATGTCCCACCCCACTTCGTAGTTCCAAAGGAAATGTGGCAACACAGGAAAGAAAAGTGTGTTTGTCAAGCTATTACATGCAGTTTTATAAGCACTTATTTTGGACATTAATAAACACTGTAAATTCAAGAAGTGCATCATGGATTATCGTTGCATTAAAATTCAGTGCTGTTGTGATCGTCCAACCTTTGCATCCCTCACAGGTGAGGGCATTGTAGTGATATCCTGAGGCTTTATCTCCACACACCACACACAGCTCATCCTGGCCCTTCACTCGAGCTCCATGGCCCATCCTGGGTCTTTTTAGCACTGGAAGACCGACAATGCTCCCTCTTGTTGGGCTTTGGACCTCCATGTCTGGCTCACAGGTGAACTCAGAGCACTGATGGCTGTAGGGGTACGGCGGGTTGCACGCTTGAGCGTTTGGCGCTCCATACATTGAAAACTGCACATTGACGTGGCTGAATGGCTGCTGGCCATAGAGAGGACTTTGTAGATCTGGTTCCTGATAAGAGCAGCTCAGCGGATCCACAAGAACATCTGCAGCAAGGATTGAAGAACATCTTGATAAATGAAATGATTCACAAGAAATATATTCCTTTTTCACATGATTCTCGAATTACCTAACCTTTTATGAGCCCTTTGGGACGTAATAAAAAAAATCCCAGAGCAAGACCTTTTGAATCTTTTCTGTCTCTGGAAACAGGAAGCAGCTGAAGAGGTTACAGTTTTGTTTATGATGGTTGTTTGCTTTGTAGCTTATGGGGTTTTTATAACCGTACAGAACGGAGCCTTCCTGATGTTTTCTCTGTCGGCGGGAAGGTTGTGAAGATGGATTTTAAATATGAGTTCCCCCATAGAGGGAACATGTGTCACAACTGGCAGCATTTCTGAATCACATCTGCACAAGTCTTGACAGACACTCCAGAACTAGTAGTGACAACAAGCAAATGGATGAAATATTTCACATGAGAAAAACTTATATTTGAGTAAAACTCTTCTCTCATCCAACCAATTCCAGCAAATCCATCTCTGTTTTTCCATGTCATCCATAAATATCCTTCTGCATTGTGGTGGTCTCTTTACTGGCCTTCAATCCTGTCTTTCTCACAGATGTTTTATGTCCCGTTACAGCTAGAGCATAACTTTCCGGTGCTAGTATCTGTTTGTACACCACTGGAGTTTTTCATAAACATTCATGTTGACGAGAAGCTGCTAATATACTACCATCGACTGTCCTTCCAGACGCCACAGAGAGTTAAACGATAAAACGAAACTGAGACTTTGACAAAGCACTATTTGGACATTAATTGTTTCTCAAGGCAACATCTGGGAAATAATATTTGGACATTCAGATGTACATGTAATGAATTCAGGTATAAAGTAGTCGACAAACCACTGTGAATAATACATGATCGGTCACATGACCATATTTCAACATGACATCAGTAATGACAAAGTTAAATGGAATTTTATTCCAATTATCCAGTGTCCAGATCTCTTGGAAAGATCGATGTGCATATTTTACACGTATTTTTATTTATTTGTTTATTCATTTTTTTTATATATATATTGCCATTATAGTGCCACAAAAAATAAGATACTATATTAAATATTATTATAATATACTATTATCACATTTCTTAATGTTCTTAATTAGTTTTTGCATTTTCAGTTTTTTGTTTTAGTAATTTTATTTCCTTTTCTATATTTTATTAGTTTTATTTTCTTAAAATTTGTATTTAGTTTTAAGTTTGAGCAATTATTTAGTAATTACATCAACAAGGGAAAATTGGTTTTTAATAATTTTAGTTATTAACAATAACAAGACTGATTCAATGAAAGTCAGTGGGGTCCAAAACAAGGTTGGTGCCCATTGACTTCTATTGTATGACCAAAACACACATTTTCCAAAATATCTTCTTTTGTGTTGGAAAAAATAAATAAATAAAAAATTCTTCAGGGTCTGGACAAAATAAGCGTGAGTAAATGATGACAGAATTTTAAGGGACCTATCACTTTAACAATATTGTAATTCTATAAGCAACAGATTTATATAGTAAAACATAATCTTACCATAGTACTGTGGCGGCTCTGTGATGTCATACGTGTCTGATGCAGAGAGGTAGCCACTGACTGACATGCTCATCTCAGGATCTGTCCCCTCTCTCATCTGATCAGTTGGATTCTCGCTCTTCACAGAGAATGTCTGAATCTATAAAAGAACACAAAAGCTTTCATTCACCCTGTTTGAGGACCATAATCCAATGCCTTCAAACCTTTCTTCAGCAAGCCCTCCAACCCCAGAGAAAGACAAGTTATTTTAGGCTTCACTGTCACGAAAAGGTTATGACAGAACTCAGCGAAGGCTGTTGAGATCTCCGTCTGTGCTCCTCTGGGGCTATGAGAGGATCTGAAGAGCACTGACTGTGAGAATTAGACGAGAGGCGAGGCCTGTGTGTCCAAACAGCTGCTCTGGCATGAGTTTCACAAAAAAGGCCTCACAAAGAGCAGTCCGTCCCAAAAGCCTTCAACAGGTTTGGCCTGTAGCAGACTCCCAGCATTCAACAGCAGCTGTGTGAACGTACCTAAACTTGCACTCTTGTCCAGTAACTGGAAAGAGGACCTGCAATACACTTTAAAGCGAGCGGCTATTTTGGTTGTTTACTGAATGATATCCTCAGGGAGCAATTTTGTGGCTCAAACTAGTGCAAAGCTTCATCAAGTTGACATTGAGAAGAACTTTTATCCAAAGCTATTTGAAAATTGCCCTTTTCATAACTCCAGCTCTTACAATTAACTATCACTTAGAGAAGATCCCTACACTGTAAGAAAAAAAAATCTATAGAAAAATGAAAATATACTAGTTTTCTGTCAGGACATTACCTGTTTTCTTTAACTCTATTATATTACACAATGCAATGTATTGTATCTGAACATGCTCATGCTGCAAACCAATGTCAGCATTGTTGTGAACAATTAGTTATTGCACACAAATTCC
Source organism: Cyprinus carpio (assembly GCF_018340385.1). NCBI lineage: Eukaryota > Metazoa > Chordata > Actinopteri > Cypriniformes > Cyprinidae > Cyprinus > Cyprinus carpio. The sequence goes on from NC_056604.1 coordinate 6,511,786, forward strand.
AGAGTATACCAATATAATCCAGCAGTGGTATTAAACAAAACTTTCACTTTCACTTCCCCAGTTCCATGTGAATATAAACAATAAGCCCTCTAACATGAATGAAACTGAAAATGTGTTGATTTTGTTCAACTAGTCAGTTCACACATGCAGAAGGCTGTATTGCATACCCCCTTTGCCAAGTAGAATGATTAAAATATAGTTACAGGACTAATCAAATTTTTAGGGGGCCATATTTTTACAGACTTGTCTTAAAGTGTAACCCTAAAAATCAAATAAGTCCTGGAACAATAAAACATCAAGGGTGTTGATTCAGGACCACATCCTGCTAGGGAAAAATCACTGAGAATATAATGAATTATTCAAGAATGACGTGATCAAAAGAGGTATGCAATATGGGTTGCTTTGTGAACTGACTAGCTGAACAAAATCAAGGTGAAACATTTTCAGTTTCATTTACATTTCCGTGAATGGGAGAGAAGTGAAGGAGAAAGCTTTGCTTTAATAATTTGCATGCAAACTAATTAGCACAATTACGCTGATATTTGCTTGCTACATGAGCATGTTGTGACACAATACTAAGAATTTGTTAAAATGCATAATGAGTATCTGTAGTAATATTTAGCACATTTTTTATTTACATGGTGTGATAAACTGCAAATATTATATTTTGTATATAGGCTACTGTTTAAAGGTTTGGGGTCAGTAAGGTATTTTAAAATGTTTTTGGAAAAATCTAATATGCTCACATAGGCTGAATTTATTTGATCAAAAGTACAGTGAAAACATTAATATACTGAAATATTATTACAATTTAAAATAACCATTTTCTATTGGAAAATATTGGCAAAGGTCATTTTTTTCCTGTGATGGCAAAGCTGAATTTTTAGAAATAGACATTATAATATGATGTATACATACGTGTATATATATATATATATATATATATATATATATATATATATATATATATATATATATATATATTAGGGCTGTCAAATGATTAATCACGATTAATCACATCCAAAATAAAAGTTTTGTTTACATAATATATGTATGTGTACAGGGTATATTTATTATGTATATATAAATACACACACATAAATTATATATTTAGAAAATATTTACATGTATATACATTTATATATTTTATATTCTTATATTTTATATTATACATAAATATATTTAATATATAAACATATTCTTAAATATATACATGCATGTGTTTGTATTTATATATACATAATATACACAGTATACACACATATATTATGTAAACAAAACTTTTATTTTGGATGTGATTAATCGTGATTAATCATTTGACAGCCCTAATATATATATGATATAAATAGATTTGATCTTCAAGATTCTTTGATGAATAGAAAGTTCAATAGAAAGGCTAGCGTTTATTTGTCATTAAAGCCTTTCATGTTAAAGCCTTTGCTGTCATTTTTGATCAGTTAAATGTACCCTTGCTGAATAAGCAGTGGTTTCTTTCTTTCTTTCTAAAAAAAATCATACTGACTCCAAACCTTTGAACAGTATCAATCTTTTTTTTTCCCAGAAGCACTTTTTCACTATTAATGTTTTGAGCAATCATTCAAAGTTCAACATCACTTGCATGACATACGAGTTCACAGAAATCCTGTAGTGCTCAATATTACAGTTACCAGCATCTCATACTGAATTCTTTTATAGCATGCATGCAAAATAAATAAATAAAAAACACACATTATTAATGGGGGGCAATTCACTGTCTTTCAAATCTACACCTTAGATCCTCTGAACTATAATTCCTCCTGCTCTCATTCTTTTTAACTTTGTGTTCTGTGTGGCAATGTGGGTCACTCTCTGTTTCCCAAGAGGAATGACAGAGTGACATCCAGCTCATCTCTGGAGCTTTAGGGAGTGTTTATACACGCTGTGTTTGCCACGGCTCTGTTTGTCATGCAGTTAATCTTTGACATTGAAAAGATTGAAGACTGCAAGAATCTAACCTTCCCACCCAATATACTTTAGACCCCATGAAGGGGCAGGCTTTCCTGAAAACTCCTCAAATTATGACACGGACGCTCACACGTACCCTCTCGTATCCTGCCCGTTGAGCTGACATAGAACATCCTCGATGGCGTTATTGTGGTAGCATCTCAAAGAGACTGACCTCGGTTTCGCAGTGTCGAAATACAGATATCATTAGTGCCTCTGAGACCCAAGGGAGGGAAATTTTTGCTATCTCTCCCATGCCATCCATCACAATGACTGTGGATCTTTCCTTAAAAAAAATCTGCACGATTAACAAAACGACCTTCTCTGAACTCCATGGATGGTTCATTCCAGATGGGGTTAAAGGGAGCAAAGCTCCAATGGGTTTGAACACTCATTAATTTTTCACGCAGTTTTCACAAGAACATAAATAGCAACAATATAAATAAACATGCCTTCAGCATATCATAACAGTTGTTCATTCTTAAAAAGAAAGATCCCAAAAAGTAGTTCTCAGCAATGCCACAGAAGAACCATTTTTGGTTCCCCAAAGAGCCTTTTAGTGAACATTTGTAAAAATAACTATTTTTTCTTAGTGTGAAGAACATTTTTCCACTTTAAAGATTCCATGGATGTCAAAGGTTCTTCATTGAACCATGAAATCCATTTATGAACATTTCTTTTTAAAAGTGTTGGATGAAAGTTTTGTTCAAGAAGCCCTTAAGGGAGTACAGTTTGCTTTGTAAGAACCATCGTGTTAAACATCTAGAAACATCCAGACAGCACTGTATCTGCTATTTTCATTTGCCCACATATTATCTTTTTTTGATATTAGCTAGCTGCTCATAGACAGGCCGTGTTTACAGTTTTAAGCAGGACACAGGATTCTAAACATCTAGGGGATGTTAGACTAAAGTCCAGAGGTGCTTGTAATGTTTTGAATGTAGATGATTATCAACAGTGGTTTATCGCGAGAGACTGATGTAAGGCTGGTTAACTCAGTGATAATGAACATGTGAGGTATCCACATAGATAACACAGTTGAAGCAGTCCAGTCTTAAAAAACAAAGTGCATATTGATTAAATGTCAACTTATCATTGATTTCTGTCTGCGATGTTGACTTCCGTGTAGCAGCTCACAGACAGAATAAACATGCAACAGAATGTCTAAATGGCTGCTCAACAAACGCCAACATTTCAAACATTCTTAAGTTGTTTGTTAGATTTGGAATGTTGAGAAACAGAACTGTCATGTTCACACTGACCCACCACAGCCAAGAACTAAAGATGATGTTTGTTGTGTGAGTGTGAAGCAGACTTTAGTCACTTAGCAAAGGAAGTTAGAAAGGTATAAACTGATTTGCAAAATGTCAAGACATTCATGAAACTTTGTTCAACTCAACAAAATGTCTTTCTTGCTTATAGAGTTAATTAAAAAAAAAAATTTTTCTAAAAGAGATTAATAATTTTATTCAGCAAGGATTTCTTTGCATTTAATTGATCAAAGGTGACAATAAAAATACTTATAAACTTGCCATTTCTGTTTATTAAAGATTAGGGTTAGGGATAAAATGAGAAAACATGCATTAAAAATGCATCACAGTTTCCTGAAAAATATTAAGCACGAAAATTGTTTTCAACATTGATAATAAACAATAAATGTCTCTTGAGCTGCAAATCATCATATTAGAACGATTTTCTGAAGGATCATGTGACACCAAAGACTAGAGTAATGATGCTGAAGATTTAACTTTGCATCACAGGAATAAATATATTAGAAAACAGTGATTTTTAATAATTTAATAATATTTCACAATATAACTATTTATATATACAGTAGTCAACATTTGAAGTGGATCAAAACCAAACCAAAACAATACCTATTCTTGTCTTAGGACAACTTTGGTTAACTTTTTTGATCCACTTTACTGTATATACTGTATATATACAAATATACATATACATATATATATATATATATATATATGGTGTGTGTGTGTGTGTGTGTGTGTGTGTTGGTAAAATAAATGTAGCATTGGTTAGCATTAGAAACTACATTCAAAATCATTTAAAATATTTAACCAACCCCAAGATAAAAAGATAGATAGATAGAACATTTCTTTATCTAAGGAACCAATTAATGAGGTTCATTCTGGGATGCTTTATAAACAAAGCAGACTTTATGTATGCAGGACACGTACTGCTGCTTTTTTTATAATCCATTCAAAACCATCCATTAAAAACTGTATCATTTTAAAAACTCTTTTAAAGAGATTCAAGAATAGTTATTTGATATTTTAAGAATTTACCAAAACGCTCTACTGGTAGCGCTGAGAATTTGTAGAGAAAACCGATTTTGTGTACTCACCAGCGCTGATGTTGCATGTGCTGGATCTCAGCTTGCTGTGCCTCTTGCATTTGTGATGTTGACAGCAGTTCAGCCCCTGACGTCCAACACTTGCCAAACACACACTGGAACACACATGCGCAAAACAAACAGCGCTTCCCTCCAACACAAACCATTAATTCAAACACATACCAGTACATGTGAGTTTAAACACAGGGTCACGGAAAGTCGATAATACACCAAGAAGGACAATTTAACATTGTCCTGTCCAGCTTTTAAGATCAACTTCAAAGCTGGCGTAAAAAGTTAAGAACCGATATTTAATGGTTTGGACCTGTTGCACAGAATCAGAAAGGGAAGTGATGGGAATGAGGAGCTGTTTAAGTGAAATAATGATGTTTCACTATGTGAATGAGTGGGCTCATTAGAACATTCCCAGCAGCCCAGTGTTTATAAACAGCCCTAGTTCATCTAGCTGATGGATGAGCGCACGCTATCTCTCCGTTCTTCCTGCCGCTCCTCAGAGAACATCCTTGCTCAGCCAGGGTTTCACAACCACTCCGATACACTCCCACGTGTCACTACACAATTCAGCTGCAGGCACGCAACTCAAGACCCCCTTATCTGTCTCTCTCTTCCTCACGCACACACAGAGACCCCAACCCCTCTTCTGCTTCATGGGTGGGCCCTTCATGTCCTTCGCTGGGGGCAGAGGGGACATTCTAAGGGTTGCAGATCCCGCCCTGATGCTCTTAACTCACAGGATGCTATTGACAGCGACTGTTATAATGAGGAAAAACAACATAGATGTGTTTTTCCAGGAACAACAGGGCTGCTGATATGAACCACAGGGTAGACAATGTTCTTCCTGAAACAAAAATGTTTCCAAGAAATTCAAATAGGCACTGTTTTGGAACCTACTGAGCTGACTACATTATAAGGTAACAGTAGCACAAAAGCAACGCAAACATTATTCCAAAAGTTACACAGGACAATTACAAAGCCTTCTAAGAATTAGCTTATTTTGGCCAAATTCAAAGGCAGCATCAAAAGGAAATCCAATAATGTACTGCAAGTTCTTCGAGTTTGTCGGCAGACAAATTTTACACATTTGTCTGCTGTATATTTCTATATAAAGGAACACTATTGATATGACACAGAATTGCTCTCTATGGAGATCAGTGTTCTTTTATTGTTAAAGGGACAGGTCACCCAAAATAAATTTCTGTCATTAATTACTCACCCTCATGTCGTTCCAAACCTGTAAGACCCTTGTTCGTCTTCAGAACACAAATTAAGATATTTTGGATGAAATCCTAGAGCTTTCTGACCCTGCCAACGGCATTGCAATACTCTCCTGAATGCATGGCAGAGATTGACATGAAGAGAAGAATTGTTGAATAAAGTCATTATTTGTGGGGGGGTTTGCACACAAAAAGTATTCTCATTGCTTCATAAAATTACGGTTGAACCACTGATGTCACATGAACTATTTTAACAATGTCCTTACTACCTTTCTGGACCTTGAATGTGTCAGTTGCATTGCTGTCTATGCAGGGTCAGAAAGCTCTTGGATTTCATCAAAAATATCTTAATTTGTGTTCCGAAGATGAAAAAGGGTCTTACAGATTTGGAACGACATGAGGGTGAGTAATTAATGACAGAATTATCATTCTTGGGTGAACTATGCCTTTAACTAAAACTATTAAAAATATTTTTATTAACTGAAGGATAAAATATAAATATTAGAAAGTGTAAACTTTTAAAGAATGAAATGAACTGGCAACTAACTGAAAAAAGTTGCAGTACTAAAGTTACTAAACCTATAAAATAATAAAATTACAGCTAAATAGAAATGTCAAAAAAAATTACAAAAGCATATAAAATCACTAAAATTACCAAATTCTCCAAAAGGGAAAACTGAAAATATAAGACCATTTAATATATTAATAAATACAAAAACAGAATATTAATCTTACTGATGGAGATCCATTTCATTTAGGCAGCAAAGGCTAGGTTATAAAACAGAACTTAATTTTATAACAAACGCCATTAAAAGCTCCTGCGCTGAGAACAAAAGTAAAAATGAAACTTTAAACCTTTGGAAGGGTAATTGTTGCATTAACATGCAATCAGTATTTACCCTACAATAGCAAATAACAGGATTAGAAATAAACATTACCATTGAGATGCCTGAAGATGCTCCAGCAGATCAACTTGACCTTTGGCCTCCAAGTTGAAAAACCTCCTCAAATGTGGATACTGGCAATATGGCAATCCAATGCAAACTCAAATTCACCTCTCGCTGTTCCATTATTTAGTGGCCGCTTTTCAAGTTCCTATCAATTCCTTATAGATAAATCTGTTTCATAATGAATTTTCAGAAGCAAAATGAGTGGCAAGAGCAATTTAATGATGATTTGTTTGGAAAGATAAATATGAAGGAGATTTAGAGAAATTGATTGTCCACACCAAAAAAGAAACAGTTCAAGCATGTTTGGCTTCAGAAAAACACAAATCTTTAGTGAGTGTTGTGCTGTGATACAGAACTAAAAAGAAGAAAACAGGCAAAGTAAATAAGAACTACAGTAAAGGTACCTACTGACTGACAGGTGTAGCGTTAAATCAAATCAAAGGCCACAGTATAAAAATTAAAAACATCTTTACAACGGTAAAACATTTTTGACAATAGATTGCACAAAAACAGCCTATTAACATCATTACAGTACACAGATTTAAGGCAGAACATTTTCACAGTTCTGAGTCAAGACTGCTAGATCTGCCGAACGCAGCATTCATTCCACTGTACATAACAGAAAAATTACACAATTGCATGCATTGTATATAAAAAAAAAAAACTGAATTCTGAAGTACAGTACAAACATTACAAAAGTGTTTCAATAAGTCCCTTTGGTGCCAAACATTGAACCAATTCAGAAAGTTAACTATTTACCATCAGACAAAAATATCTTTAACCACTGACACTGCTAGGTATAAAACCTACTGAAATAAAATCTAGATAAAACTATTAGAAAAAAAAAGGGGGATTCTTGACTGTCAGCTGTGGCTGTGGAAATGTGAAGATCTCCAGCATTTCATCCAATCACCGCAGGAATGGGAATTGTTCAGTTATGTAGAAGTGCAGCGGTCTCTTCGTCTCCACCTGCAGAATCCCGAGGAGATTTGCTGTACATCATGAACTGCACGGATATCTAAAGAAAAGCGTTAAGGCAAAAAGCCAAAATAATTTCAAACTATTCTGAATGAATTCAAACAAGGCTCAGTGCTCATGGGATTCTGACAAATGAGCTTCACATGAAAGGAAGTCACATGGCCTCAGTGATGTAAAACACACAGCTGGATGCTATGGCAACAATCAGAGTTTTGTCAATATATGTGACCTCAAGTGTTCCAGAAGGTCAAACACAAAATGACTCAAGCATTTATGCAATATTGTCTATAACATTAGTCATGTGACCTTTGACTGCATGTTTTCAAAACAAACCGTGTCAACTAACCAATGTAATTCAGCACCAACACTGTCAAACCAGGTTTTGAGAAAACCTCACAGTTCAGCGTTTTATTTTAGCGTCACTGATTTTATTATTTAATTTTCTAACTTTAAAGTTTTATTTTGTTGCTTTTTTGTCTACTTTTTAAAATATAGTTTTTATTCATTTCCATTTCAGTTTCAATCAAGTTAAACTAGACAGAAATGAAAGAGAAAAAAAAATTGCCAAAATTAAATAGGTTTATATTTTTATGTATGTATGTGTGTGTGTGTGTGTGTGTGTGTGTATATATATATATATATATATATATATATATATATATACACAAAATAATATAAATATATTTATATTTAGGCAATTATAAATATATATATAGGCAATATATATATATATATATATATATATATATATATATATATATATATATTATTATTATTGTTTTTTTTTTTTTTTTCAGTCAACATTTATTAACATAAAATGTATTATTTTTGTTTTAGTTTTGGTTAACTATAATAATCCTAGTGTGTCTCTGACAAAAACTTACCCATTATTAAATAACATCTTTCTGTGGCTACATTATTAAATAATATTACAATAAAGCCTGTTTTAGGTCCATTACGGTTTTTGCCATGGCATTATTTTCATGCAAATTTCATGAGCATGTTTTGTCCTCCAAATTCTCATTTTGATAATGCATTTAGAAATGTCATATCTTTAGTTCTATGAGGACTGTGCTGGGAATCAGTGACCTCACTAACAGCTCAGTGGCTAACACGTGGCTTTAAAGGATACAATAAGGTCAAGTGAGAGTGTTCCCAGGCTGCCGATGAGCCAGGGGAGGTGGTGTATGATATAGCTGGCCTCTCCCTGCCCTGGATCTGGGTTCTTCAGTAGCACGCTGATGCCATATGTTGTGTTTCCCAGAATCACCAGAGCAAATAGGAAAAAAGACACGCCCTCAGTTGACTTCCTCCGAAACTGAAAGACAGCAAGAAATATTTCAACTACACTAAGAAGCAATACCTGTACTTAAGCGCTGCATGCATATGTAGCATGCAAATGTATGAATAATAACTGTAGTCAGTCACTGCACTGACACAACAGATGTCTGCAATGATTATCGTTTCCAAAGCAACATTAAACATGTAGAAAATAATTCAAATAAATAAGAAATGATATTTTGTATTAACAAAATAATGACTTTTAGAGACTTTTAAGGAGTAGTGAAAATTGCTGAAAATGTGCTCACGCTCAGGCCATCCAAGATGTAGATGAGTTTGTTTCTTTATCACAAAAGATTAGAAGAAATTTAGCATGACGTCACTTGCTCACCAGTGGATCCTCTGTAGTGAATGGGTGCCGTCAGAATTAGAGTCCAAACAGCTGATAAAAACATCACAATAATCCACACAACTCCAGTCCATCATTTAACATCTTGTGAACCGAAGAGCCATGTGTTTGTACAAAAACAAATCCATCACTAAGACATTTTGAACAATTGTTTCTAGCTATAATGTGAATCCTCTATCCATAATAGTGATTCCACAGTGAAAAAGTAGTCTCACCTGAATCAAGAGAGAAATATGCACAGATCAAGCACAGTTTACAAGAAAAACAATCCAGTACAGTTCTAAACAAACATTTTGGTGTGAGAAGACAACAGGAGATGGACTTTTTCACTGGAGGAAGAGTTATGGATTTTGGACACATATTCTGGCCAAAAGAAACAGTTTAAGCTTAAAATATAATAACAAGAAATTAATTAAAGGACTGGAGTGGTGTGGATCACTTGTGGATTATTGTGATGTTTTTATCAGCTGTTTGGACTCTCATTCTGACGGCACCCATTCACTACAGAGGATCCATTGGTGAGAAAGTGATGTAATGCTACATTTCTTCAAATCTGTTCCAATAAATAAACACCCTCATGCCATCCAAGATGTAGAACAGATTGAGTACATTTCCAGCAAATTTCAAGAGTGGATTTTAGCCTTGCAAGGCCCCTTTTGTGAGATCTAATGTCCAAACAATGAAAAATACTGTTGCAAATATTAGAAATAAAGTTGCAAACTCAACAATGAACACATTATGTGCAAAATACAATGCAAAAGAGAAAACAATGTCCCATAACTTCTAAAATCAGAAGTTTTAAAGACACTGATGGGGGGCAGGAACAGATTACTTAAAAAGTTAAAAAAAAAAGTTACTGTCAAGAAATTGTTATAATGGAAACAATCATAACAGCCCTAAAAAATAGGTTCTTATTACTGAAACATGTACCTTATTAATATAAAAATGCATTTATTAATGTAAATAAATTAGTATGACTTTCTTAAGATTTCGGGATGACATATTACCTGAACATATTCGGGAGAGATTTTGTGAAATTCATCAACACATACATGCAGTAAGACTTACATTAGTGTACATCTGTGGCAGTCTGGAGCATAAATACAGTACTGAAGATATAGAGCCGAAGACAAAGCCTATAATCTCCTTTGTATCAAAGGGCTGAAAAACACAAAAACAATCAAGTCTCAAATCAATGCTGCAATCACATAAATGAATGAAGTGCATTTCAACTCAATGATAAAAGTAACTCTACTCACCTGCACAGAACCGCTGTCCCCCTCCACCGCCAGCAGCGCCCGGCCCTTGAACCCCACAGGCATCTGATCCTCTAGGGCTGAGCGAGGGAGGCTACGGAGGGACGATGAAATTCCCAGAAGACATAGCACGCTGACCGCATTCAGCAATGCACTGTTACTGGCTGCAGAGGAGAAAGACAGTTCTAGGAATTAGCGTTTCAGGCATCAGCACATTCTTATAACAGACTGTGAAATATACAGTTATGTAGGGAGAGATGGGACACTGAGAGCCATTCTTGAACACTGTTACTATAACAAATCTTTTCAAGAATTAAAATAAAGATGACAGTTTAAGTACTAAAATTATTCAAACTAAAACTGATATGAATATCATTTAAGGCTATATAGAAATATAAAACAAAACTAAAACCTAAACTTAAAAAAAAAAAAAAAATGAAAATATAAATTAAAATTAAATACAAACTATAAATGAATACAATAACAGTATATAAATAAATTATGTATATACTGTTAGAGTATTTATTCATATTTTGTATTTAATTTTAGTATTAATTAAAACAATATACTATAATAAAATATAAACAATACTAATATTAAAAGCTTTATAAAATATTAGTAAATACCATAGTAATATAGAATACTAACCACTGTATATATGTGTGTGTGTATCTACTGTGCACATTTAATGCAACATAGTTGCAAAAAAAAAAAAAGCAGGTGTGTCAGGAAAAATTTTCCTGGAGACAAAAATGGATATGTCTTGAAAGCAACCAGAGCCTATCAACAAATGTACATAACAACAAATGTACATAACAATATTTACATTAATAAATGCATTTTTATATTAATAAGGTACATGTTTTAATAATAAGAACCTATTTTTTAGGGCTATCAAGATTGTTTCCATTATAACAATTTCTCGACAGTAACTTTTTTTACTTTTTAAGTAATCTGTTCCTGCCCCCCATCAGTGTCTTTAAAACTTCTGATTTTAGAAGTTGTCACAAGTTATGTACATTGTTTGTTATGTACATTGTTTATAGAGCCTATCCTTATGATACACTGAAGTAACTAGTGAAGTATAATTTCCAGCTCACCCCTCGACTTATTCTTCAGTTTATAGTAATAGTACATTGACAGCATTAACAGGTCTGCCAGGACGTAGTACACTGCGGTGTATTTCTAAAAGAGAAAAGAGAGTGATGAATATAAAATATTAAATAATAATAAAATCAGGCCTCAGTTCAAACTACAGCAAAACTAGAATCATTTAATAATAAAAAAAAAAGATCATTTAGGGTTCATTTCCATTTAATGAGCAGATATTTTATCTAAAGTAATAAATAAAGAATGTGACAATTGTTGCTTACCTGTAGTGGAAGTTGATCAGCCAAGAACGATCCAATAAGATTGCACGAGTCACCGGCCAGCCAAAATAACAGGAACCAAATCGACAGAGCGCTGTCCATATTTCCTGTCTTGCAGGAACTGTAGTATTGCCTACAGTAACAGTCAGTATGAGCTCATCATTTCTCATCATGGGCAAAATGTGTCACTCTACACATAGAAACTACCGTTCAAAAGTTTGGGTGACAGTAATGTTTTTAAAAATGAGTCTCTAATGCTCACCAAGGATGCATTTATTTGATCAAAAATACAGCAAAAATAGTAATAGTGCACAATACTATTACTTTTTAAAATAAATGTTACACATGTTTTAAAATGTAATTTAATTCTGTCATGCAAAGCTGAATTGTCAGCATCATCACTCAGTGTCACATGATCAATCAGAAATCATTCTGATATACTATTAACTAATAACATAACGAATAAAAGTATTCATTTCCCTTTAAAAAAAAAAACATACCATTCCCATATTCTTGAATGTTTATAAGAAATGTTAACAATTATTGCTGTGCCTGAATGAATTTTATATCTATTATGACAAAACTAAGCCATACACAGTGCCTACTTACGGTAGTGAAGACACCATGAAGCACACTATGGACAGCAGTCCGAGAACAACACTGGCGATGTCTCTGCCATCCTGGGCACATTCTCCCAGTCCATACCAGATCCACTCGATCCCGTGCGGGCACAGAGAGCTGAAGTTCCCATCACCGCCGAGCACAGCTCCACCCGACATCACTGGAACACAGCAGTGAGGAATCATGAGGAATGGCACTGGCACATCGCGTTCTTATACAGACAGCCCAGGTGGGGTGAAAACAGAAATGTTATGGTTCCTGGTGATTCGTCCAAACAACGTGCAGTGAGGTTTAAACACTTACGGAACCAAATACGTTAATACATGCATACATGTTACCTGTGATGTAGATCTTCAGCTACTGAGGTAGAAAAGTAGCCGTATGTCGATCTTAGTCGGCTGTTGCCTCGAGAGGAAAACAAACAAGTCGTCAAAAAACCGAGCTCATCGTTTAGCGCTGTGGTTGGATCGTTGAGACGCGACGTCATCATCGGTGAACAAACCGGAAGCCTCGCTAGTGACTCATTTCGCGAATCGGTTCTTTCGAACTGTTCATTTAAGAGATCCGGTACAAAAAAAAGAACGATTCAGCTTTTTTTTTTTTTTATGGGGTCATGACGTAAATGCGTCATGTGATCCTTGAAATATCACATGCTCTAAAATTTTCACAAACTTTTAACTTATATTATTAATACAAGATGTAATTGCATGTGTCCCGGACAGATCAGCATGATTCAGCTTATAAAACGTAAAAAGTTCATTTAGAACCGAAATATAAAGTGAATTTACATTAAACAACACTACAATTACTTATTTAAATAAGATACGTATTCTATAAAAGTCGTGTGATTGCAAGTGGCAAACGTTCCGTAGAAATCGAGAAGCGCTCGAGCGATTCAGTGCGAATCGTGAACGAATCGTTCAGATCCATTTTCTGAACCGGTTCGACCGATCGCTAACATTTAACTCAAGTCGTAGTTGTGTCAGTTTCTGTACATTCCGAATATTAATATTAGATTTAATGTAGCGTTTTTTTTTCATAGAACAAAACAAACTATAATAACGCTTAATTTAAGTTAACGATAACAATAATAAATCTCTACAAGTCATTTTCCCACCGAATGTGTTTTGGTCAACAAATCACAGTTAGGCACTACATGGTCAGCAACATGTCTGACATTTTCACAAACCGGTGTGAAGGTAGTTTTTTTTTTTTTTTTTTTATGTTAAACCGTACACCTTTGATCAGTTAAATGTGTTGAGTAGCCTACAGAGCTTCGAACCGCTAACTTTAAAAATGAGCTAAATGCATTACCCGTGTGTAATGAAATGGGGGGCAAATCAGCAGAATTGTCTTTACCTTCAGGCAGTGTACCGCTCCGTCTCCTCCGGACACAAACAGCGGCTCCGCTCGCATCAGCTGATCATCACACATGACTTCATGTCCATTCAGCAAAAACAGGACGCGCAGGTGTGACGCAAAACGTGATTTCCTAAGAGTCTAGTCCACGCTGCAGAAACGAACATGTACACAAGAACATTTACACGACTAATTTGTAAAAAAAAAAAAAATGGCCCTCATTTTAACTCCAGTAAACGTTTCTCATTGGTAGGTTCATTTTTATAGTCATTAACTGTGTAGAAATAACCTTAAGTCATGACTACAAAAAAAAAAAAAAAAAAAAACTATTGCCCAGGAAACAATATACAATTCACTGAACAGGCTGAGCATTTCTGGAAACACGTGATGAAACTTGCCATTAAGAAATTTTACACTGATTAAACCAATCACGAAGCACCATATATCATTTTGAGATGTTGTAAACAATACAAGTAATACCATTGTGAAATGCAAATAATAAATGTATGCAAAACCCACGTGTGACAACTTGCCTCAGTTTGACATAGAAATACCCCTGCCATGGAACAGTTAAAATCTACATTTAGTACCATGGCTGACTTGTCTGAAGGTATCCCGCTTCTTGACCCAGAAGTTACAGGAAAGTTTGGAGAATAAAATTCAGAGATATTTTATTCAAGAAGGTTTTAGAACTGTATAATACTGCGTTTTATATAAATTACTGGATTTCAAATTATTGGAATGTACAAATTCCAACTCACTTCAACATTTACTCAACATCCAAGACTATAACCATTCTAAATGTAACAATGGCAATACTGTAGTTTATATATAATTGGAATGAAATAAACAATGCTTGTTTAAAGTACTTTTGTATTGGCTTTGGTCAGGTGGCACAGACACCCATTTAATATGCATCCTTTGAGTTAAAGGGTCCGCGATTAAAGTTTCCAACAATCCAGAAGTCACAGTTTTATTGAAAATAAAGATCAAACTTTCTCCTACTGAAGGGATTTTAACTGTAGGGATAAGAAAATACACATGCAAAGGAAGCAGGTGGGCCATATATGATAAACTTTATCATACAACAGAAGGGAGAGAGGAGTATTATTTATAAAGTATCATTCACAATAGATTTACAAATATAATAATAACTCAGTTTAAGAAAGAAAAAAAAGAAAAACATGTTATTTACTAAATCAAGACTAAAACGAGACTATTTAAACCTGTACAAGTGTCTTCGTCCACACCCAACAATTCATTCATCGATCCTCCGATGATGACGCCAACGTCCACAATGCACGTTTAAAAGTTCTCACGCTGTATGTACAATGGATCGTCGGGGTTTGGGAGAACATGAAATAAACGAAGCATTTGACTCGCATCAGTTCCAGCATTAATCCCGCCCTTCAGAAGGCAGAATAAGACTGAGCTTGAGAGGAAGACAGTTTCTTCATTTCTCATTTTCTTCATTTGATGTGCAACAGCTTCTCGGTGTCCACTTTTAAGCGTTTGCGTTTCGGTTGTACGACGTCATCGTCAGAGTCCTCCGAATCCTTATCGGCCTCCGCTCGCATCTCTTTCTCCACGACGACTGGGAACGTCTGGTCGGGAAAAATCTCCAGCAGTTTCTCCTCGAAATGCAGACTCACAGCTTTGCCCGCCTCTGCCACTTCCGAGTCGGCCTAGGAGAGAGAGGAGAGGGGAAAGAGTGTGGAAATGTGAGGAAAGACGAGGAGAGAGCGGGTGGAATGCAGGCCCAGGGATGAACGGGTGAGGAGGATGAGGAGGAGGAGAGAAGCACAGAAAGGGTTAAAACTCCTATTTTAGTTGCTTTGGGTGCCAGCACTGCTGAACCCATCGGTGTGGTGTACGAAACATCTTACCTGAACATTACTCTCTTTCTCCTCATCATAAACCTGGATTATTCGAGACATCTAAAAAGGGCAACGACACCACAAAAAAAAAAAAAAAAAAAAAAAATTCAAAAGAAAAGGGGGGAAGAAAGATTTTATACCATCCACACAGTGAGGTCACAGCCTCATCTGTATTTAAAAATGTCCAAGGAGCACAATTTTTGGTTTGCTCATAATAAATGCCTTTCAGTTAGAAGGCATAAGCAAACGGCCTCTTTATATTCACGAAGAAGAAAAACTAGAAGGGGATTTGCCTTAAAAATATGCCTCAAAAACAAACAGTGCCAGTAATGATGACAAACAAACAAACTAAATGCAACACAGATAAATTGGATGAGAAAATTCAGAAATAGTTCACAATAACGTGCTTCTTTGACATGAATGCCACAATCATCAAGTTTTGTGAAGATGGTAAAAAGTCTACCACATTTTACAGTTATCTTCAGACAGAAATAACATTTCAGTAACCCTAGAAATCATCACAATAGCAGTGCTACAGTTCATAACATGAGTGTTTCTACCGTTTAAGCTATTTTTCCCCACAACTAACAATTATTTGTGAATTTTAAGCATACTGTGGCCACTGTGATGAACTCAGACACCCCAAACAGAACAAATCCATCCACTGATACGACCTAAAGTGGACATACAGTACACATCCTTTGGTAAAATAGAAGCCAAAAAATCTCTATAACATTCAGTGTAATAATTGCATATTTGATTCATATATTACCACTGCATTTAAAATGGAAGCTGCCGCAGATGTAAAATTAATGGCATGACTGAGATTTGCTGTCAACTAAATTGTAAAAATAATGTCGTAAACGCAACTTGGCAGGGTTATTATAGGCTAGTTGACAAATTGAAACTAAAACCATTTTCGTAACAAAAACTACCAAAAATGACAAAATTACTAAACCTTCAACTAAAATTCAAATGAAAACGGAAAATATAAAAATATTAATAAAAACTATATTAGTACCTCAATGATACTAAAATAATAGCTTCCAAGATATGTAAAACTGAAATTGAATAATCTGTGTACATGGGATGTGAGTTTGAACGCATCAGAGCCATTTAGTTTTAATTTAAAGTTTCACAGTCACTAAACATGTACACTTTCCATACAGACTCCAAAAAGACCCCAATAAATACAAATATTATGCTAGTGCAAAAGCTGAGAAATTTCACTTATTCTTTAGCATGAGAATGTTCCTCATTACGACTAACAACACTTGCAATTTAAAGCATGCTGGCCATTACATTTTTTTTTTTAAATCAAGACCCACCCAAACTTCTGTTATTAAGAGGAAATACATAAACTCGTGGAGTTTGCTTCATGGGGTCTTGAATGAATGTCAGAAACCGTAAATGACTGTGAAACTGGCATTCATACCATGCATTTGATTGTCATTTTTATTGTTCAAATAAAAACACTGAATAAAACAATAATCAAATGTATCATACCAAAACACTGTGCAACATTAAAATAAACATCCCTTCAATGGCGTGAAACACCACAAAGTGTGTTAGCCCTGTGACAAACACAAGCTCAACATCCAGCAGCTGATTAATGCTCAGCTTGACTGAATCCATTCTTTTAATAGTTAGTACTGGCGACCATAAGAGGCAGTGAACTCATGCAAACCCATCACATGTTCTCATGCTGTGTTGCTTTAGTGTATTTCATACTCTCCAAAAACTAATTTCTTACATGCACCCCAACACAGGTTTAGGACATGCCCCCAACTCACCTCATTATATTTGGCACAATTGCTAAAGACCAGGCGCACGTCGGACACAAACTCTTTGGGGCTCTTGTAATGCAGATGATGTTTATGCTGCAGTTTCCGCTTTACCATGGTCAAATCCATCGGATGCTTTATTATTTTATAGTAATTGGGTACCTGGAGAGAAATCAAGGCTTCAGCATTAAAACTATAATGTTGAACATGGGGATCTCTTCCAAACCATTTCATTTACCCTTCAACTCAACATGTGCATCCCAAATGAAAAAGTACAACTACTAATACTATTTAACAGTATTAGCCAAAAGCAAAAGGTCCATAATGCACTACAGCAAGCTCAGTTTTCTCTGCTCCAGTGTTGTTAGCTAAAACTAAAAGCATTAAAAATTATAATCATTCATTAAACTGACTGAAAAAAAGACTGAAAGCTGTGAAATTTAAATTACATTAGGAATAAAATCTGATAACAATGACATCACTTGTTCTGCCTTAGAAGGAAAATCCCCATGTAGACAGCAGTCTGTTTTAGAACAGAGCCGTGGACTGAAGTAGTCATGAAAGAGCAAAGTGAGGGGGTATATAAGACCAAATCTAATGAAATTACAAAATCATGGTTATTACCCGTCAGCCTGATGCATTATTGCATTCACTCAATAACGTAATTACACAAGAATCATAATCCTGCTATGACAAATAACAGCAGGAAATGGCCC
Organism: Cyprinus carpio; assembly: GCF_018340385.1. Lineage (NCBI taxonomy): Eukaryota > Metazoa > Chordata > Actinopteri > Cypriniformes > Cyprinidae > Cyprinus > Cyprinus carpio. Next base: position 6,529,958 of record NC_056604.1, read on the forward strand.
AGAGGCTCAATCCATGTTTGAAAACAAATGATTGGAGTCACTACAGATGTACATGTGAGCGATGTTGCTGTTTTAGAAGCTTTATTGCAGTAGTGTTAATGACCTAGCAGAGACGCAGCAATTAAATATTACTGCTCGTACTGAGCAATGGTCCAATTACACATCTCAGCTTTACCCTTTAAGAACACTTCATCAGAAACATCTGCATTTATGGGAAATGAGGATATTGTGGGCTTGATGGAAACTCACCGATATAGGAACAGGCTCTTGAAACTCTGTACTGAGCTCATGACAAAACACGTGCAGCAGCAAGCGCTCACAACGCTGAAAATACAGGAATAGGAGAGAAGAGGAAACATTAACAATATGCATTTGGGCAAAAACTTGAAATATATTAATGAGGAACTCTGGTGGACAAGCTTTGTAGACCATATCTGATTGCTGGGTCACTAAAGCCCCGGAACTAAAGCGATTCCGGAAAATACACGGGTAATGTGTCCTGACAATTGTTCCCGGGTCGCTAGATTTAGCCCCTTTCACACTGCCAGTGATTACCCGGAATATGTGCGTGCGTTCACACACAACCCGTAAAGGTCCCGTAAAGACACGTGATATCAGGGTGTGACGTGTAATGTACGAGTTGAAAACGCTAGGCACGTTAACGTTCACTTAAGCTGGGGAACGATCTCAGCTACAGCACGGATAGTGAGGAACTAACTGATCTCTGCTTCGTTACAGTTTGCACATTTTTTTTCTCGTCGCGAATGCAATTTTCCGGGTCCAACGTGCAGTGTGAAAGGAGCTTTACTTTGCCCGTCTACTAATTAGGGCTAAAGTACTATGTGCTCCCCAAAGTTGACTCATTTGTTGAATACGATTGTGTTTGTTTCTCAGTGTGACTCACTCGCTGGTCCTCTGGACTCATTGCCGTCTCACTCTTTTCTTTGTTACTGAGTGGATCGTCATCACAGTTGTATTCCATCTCTGGATTTGAGAGACTTCTGCAGAAGGTGCACATCCAGTCTCCACTGCAGCAGAATGAAGGTATAACATCATTTAACACAAAAAGGAATTAAAGCCTTAAAACATTCATACATGTTTGTTTTTACCCTGAAGTCCATTTATTAATATTAGTCAAAGTTTCTGGCACCACAAACAGTCATAATTTAGGTTTTCAAGAATATTTTCCACCCTCTCTCTGACCTACAAGCTGTTAAGCTACTGAACTTTTATGACCACAATATGTAAATGACCTCTCTGTAATGACTGGCTAAACAAATTGGTCAGTTATTTATCTCTCTGCTCAATTTGTTTACCTGAGTTAAGTATTAGTGCAAGGTTTAACAAGCTGTGAAAAAAAATGAATAATTAACAACATAATTTAATATTGATATTATACCACAATGCCTTTTTAGAGCCAACAATCCCCAGTGGGTGCAGTGGTATAACATCAATGCATTCTCTATTCTTTTTCTATTCAATCTGCTTGTTTTCTTTTTATTTATTATAAAAAATGTCTAACACAAGTGCTCTCTATTCTTTTACTATTCTTTCAACTTATTATGAAAAAAACCTTACATGTAATGCATTACTAGACTATCAGACTAACTGAGACTTGTCACAGCACTTACATATCATTGCTCTTTTGTGGATTTTGATTGCTTCTATTTTCCTCATTTGTAAGTCACTTTGGATAAAAGTGTCTGCTAAATGACTAAATGAAAACGTTTATCTTAGAAAACTATGACAATTTGTCACTGGTGTATAAAAAAAAAGAAAAAAAGTAATTTATTTATATGAATAAAATTGCATTAATTGGATTGAAATTTTTTAATTAAATTAAAGGATTTTGTTTTTGTTGGATCTTAAAATGTAAGAATTATAATAAAAATAAATTTTAAACAAATAAAAAAAAAGTAAATTGAATATATAAATTTATAAATAATAAAATAATTTAAGAAATTAAAGAAAAAGTCAATTCTACAGATGGCATCTTAATAAAAATACTAAAATATAAAATAAAAAATACAATACTAGTCAGTTATGATTAGTAAATGTAAAGATGTAAATAAATTAGGGCTGTCAAATGATTAATCACGATTAATCACATCCAAAATAAAAGTTTTGTTTACATAATATATGTGTGTATACTGTGTATATTATATTGTATATATAAATACACACACATGCATGTATATATTTAAGAAGAATATGTTATGTTTATATATTAAATATATTTATATATAATATAAAATATAAGAATATAAATATATAAATGTATATACATGTCAATATTTTCTAAATATAATTTATGTGTGTGTATTTATATATACATAATAAATATACCCTGTACACATACATATATTATGTAAACAAAACTTTTATTTTGGATGTGATTAATCGTGATTAATCATTTGACAGCCCTAAAATAAATACAATCAGCCTTAATGGGAATTTCCTACATGTAGATAATGAATAGCAAATGATCTGCTGTTAACCAAAATGACAGACGCCTAGGATTAAGTGTCGTACTAGAGCACACATTGCTAATAGTTCACCGATTGCACCTTGTAGGGTTCAAACCCATAACCTTTCAGTTACCAGCCCAGATGTTCTACACAAAAACAGCATTAATGCTGAATTAAATGTGTTACATTATCTGTAGAAATAAAGCCACATTCTTTACCTGGGAGAAGATTTGAGTGTTGGGATATGGCAGGTCATGTGGAAGACTTTAGGACAGCGATCACAGCACAGCAGTTCTCCTCCATTCTGGCACACGGCACACCAGTCCTCGTTCGGGTCGTCTTCCTTTCCTGCAGTGGTCTGGCTGTTGGCGTTAGCGGTGCTCCCCTGCTGACTACCATTTGACGCGGTGGTCCCATTGGTTAGAGGTGTGCTGGAGTTTGGCTTCGTACAGGATGAGCGCTGATTGCTCTGTGGTTCAGATTTAACATTTTCACCAAGTGTTCTTAAAATGTCCTGGACTGAACCGGTAGACACGGAGCCAAGGACAGGAAGAGGGGGAGTTAGGCTTCCTTCTGGGCTGCTCATCTGCTTTGAGGAAAAAAAAGAGCAACAGAAAGACATTGTATAACATGAAACAAACTGTATCTCTTAGAACCAGGAAGAAACTGTAAGCTGAAGATAAATACCATGCAAGCACTCCGTCTGCCATCTTTACAGCGCTCGGTTTTGACATTTGCTCCAGAATAGCTACATTCTTCCTCAACTCCCGGTTCCTGTTTGACCTTCACCTGGTCCACTGCCGTGTTTCCCGTCCCAGGTCTGCCAGCTGACCCACAACTGAACCCACACATATAAGCAAAGACAGAAGACACAAATAACAATCTTGCATTCAATGTTGCTTTTTTCAGACATACAGTTTCTTAGCTATAATTAACAACTGCTGATATTACTGCAAGTAATATTATTCAAAGAACAGAAACAAAATGTATTTATTTATTTTTTACTTTAAATGACTGAGGTAAAAAAATGCAAATGCTGACCTGCCCCTGCTGCCCGTGCTTGACGTGCTGGATGGACGAGCTGGAGTGTGAGAATTAGATAAACCTAGAGAAGAAGAGACACGGAGAGCATTAAAAGAATTAAATCTTTTAGAAAAATTAACAAGTTAACTGACATTGTTATAGCTGAGGGCAAAAACCAGTCTAACCAGTCTAAGTTTTAATAATACATATTTTTGTCATTTTCCAAGAGGTACAAAATTAGGGTGCTTTCACACTAGCGTCAGAGTTCGATTCGTTTGGATGATGTGAACGCTGTCTTCCGAACTCGGGTGCACACCCGCGAACTGTACCCGAGTCCGCTTAAAAAGGGTTGTCTGGGTACGTTTCATGTGAACTCCGGTATGGTTCGCTGCTGATGTGAATGCAATCGTACCGAATTGCGGAAGTGAACTGCTATTAATGACGTATTATTTGATAAAAATGTGTGTTTGTGTGTTGCACTCACTTTCCTGACAAGCGTGACTGACTAATTTCTGATTTCTAATTTCTGTTCACCTTCAGTGTTTTTTAGATCTTTTGCATTACATTCGTAAGAAAGACGTAAGTGCCGTTATGTACCGAAGCTTTGTAAACAAAACTAATGGTTCAAAAATGTAAATATATAAAAGTGCAGAGAGCAATGTTATGCATTTGCCACCACCTCCTGCGCCACCGTTAGTAAGCAACGGGGTAAACAGCTGCTGGCTTGATGACGCAAACAAACAGCGGTTCAGACCCAAATAAAATAATATGATTGTAGTCCAGCGGGGCAGGGGGAGCAATCGAACTCTGGTTCGGACCAGGCAAGCGAAACCTTTCATCCATTAATTTTTTTTTTTCAATTACCGAAAACTGTTTTTTGATAGTTTTTGTTATCGTAACACTGGTGCACAGCAATGCATGTATATGCTAGCTGGAGTTGTTGGCGAGATTGGCACATAGGGCTGGTAATAATGCTCATGGGGCTAATGCAGCCTGAGCCCCAGGGTTGGTGCATATAGTTGGATGGGAGACTTGGAGCCTTATGGAACCAGAGGCACTGAGCTGGGCAACTAGCGTAGCCTTGGCACCCCAGGTTGGTTGGGTAGGAGTTTATGCCATATAGTACCAAAAGCAAGATGAATATGGCATATATTAAGCATATATAAATATTATACATAGCAAATTCTGATGTGCATGAATATTTCATGACATTATTTAAATGCATGCTAATTTCTACGAACATTTGGAATCCAAACAATTCATGTTAAAAATTGACCCAGAAAGTACCTGACGATCCTGGGGAATGTGTAGAAGGTCCCGGTGAGGGATTGGTGGGGCCAACAGCAGGATATGAACTAGCAGAAATATATCGACTGAGAATGTGATCCAGTGTGCTCGAACCGGCATCTTCAAGCTGAAAATTACAAAAACAAAAATTTGTTTTTGCAACACATGAGCTCTAAATCAATTTAGCTTTGTTTAATTTTGCTTCAGATAGGGAAGCGTCTGTTATATAAAAAAACAATAATAGCAGATCCAAGAATAGGGATTGTCTTTGTCTCGTTGCCTTAGGTGCCTTAAACCTAATTATGTTTAAAATCTTTATTGCATTTAGGCCCAAAAGTTATTACATTTAAATGCTTTATTACATTTAATCCCAAATGTTATTATATTTAGGTCCTTTATTACATTTCCACCCGATTATTAGATTTGTATCCTCATGATCACACTTTCTGGGGGTTGAACTTATAACCCTTGGTTTACCAGGCCAGATCTATAACCACTAAATCATTCTACAACATCCAGTCATCTCACAATCAGTCTAAGGAAATGCAATAGTACATTACCTGAATGGGAGGGATGTCGGGCAGGCAGGGCAGGTTTTCGGGGTTGGTGACTGATGGTATAAGCTCTATGGGGCCAATAACAGGACTAGTGGGGCCACGGTGAATGTGGGCATTAGCCATACTGGCACTGGTGGGACTGGTGGGGTTGGCAGCACTAATGTTGTGTAGCGACGCCACAGGGAAGGGCCCAGCATGCCCAGGATTAGAGTGCTATGAGGGGAAAAAAGGGAAAGGTGTTGGAAAATGGTGAAAAAAAAAAAAAATTCATACAGCAAGTACATTTACTTTTTTCTGAATGTGGAATGTGATGTTGTTTTTATTAGTCCTGTGTGAAAGGCAAGAAACCTCTAAACCTAAACCTCTATATTAAAAACTCTGAATGTCTATATAAATATAATTAGAGTATGAATAAGAATGTGTAATCAGTAGGGCTGGGCGATATGATGTTAACAAATATCGACGATGTCTTGTAAAAAGTAATGTCAATGTCAACAGTCAGGTAACAGATGATTATCAACATTATCGAAGAAAAAAAAATTGACAAATGATAAGCCTAGTAAGTTGCAAAAAATATTTTACATAGCCCCATAGTCACCATACAGGTCTTTTTGCATGCAAGAATTAAATAAATTTGTAGGAGGGTTGAGAATCAAAAAGCTATTCCAATTTAGGAAATCAGATCAGATGCGTTAGGTCAGGAATTAAATTACATTTCGATTCTGCTTCTCGGTTTCTGTACAAGCATTTATTGTGATTTCAAAAAGTTTCAACTGCAAGAAGAAGAAATAGAACTCACTTCTGCACTCGTGCACTGTTTTCTGTTTTCACACACACAAAGCGCGTGCAAAAAAGCCACTTCTTAAATGCGCGAACATTGGACTGAGCTCTCTTTCTCATATTCTTACACGTTCGAATGGACAAATACACACAGAATTATATCAAAATATCCCATAAATACAATCAGTTATGTCTTAAGTGAACGTAAAGAGTTGAGAAAGAAAACAAGGGTGTATTGCATGCATGCATTGACAGCAGCCGCTGCCGCCAGTCATTATAATGTTAATCAAAGAACAAAATAATGAAAATCCCTCACTGATCTTGACTGAATCACTTTTGTAACCTCTGTTTATATTTTATTTGCCTGTTGTTTGGCGCTGACTACTGTAATGTCAACATGCATCCGATTATTTTGGAGACGTGTTCCAATGTAATTTATCCTTATTTAGGGTATAGGCCTATTCTATTTTGATCTGCAGTTTAATAAATGTTAAACAGAAAAAAGACAAAAAGTAGCACTGCATGCGTTTCTGAATATTTATTTAAACAGACTGTATAATGATGAAAAACCACAAACATGACACGTAGGCTATAATTAAAATAAGCAAATTCCTTCAACACACATTTCAGTACAATATTTGTACATATTTTTTAAACTGTGTATACAATATAATTATGTTTAATTAAGCTGAGATATAGCATTATAAATTCTTAATTCATTTGCAATAATACTATGAAGTTTTGTTGCAAACAGATGAAGACATTAGGCTTCTGCATGCCATTCAACATGCACGTGTTCAGAGTTTCGGAAGCCCAACACTGAATATCATATTGTGGGCATTGAAATTTAAATTACTCTGCTTCTAAATAAATGAAGCAGTTATTTTTATTTCGTTAAAAACAGGTCAATAGAGACCTCCGAACTAATAGGCTACCAGAAAGGGAAAAAAAAAAAAATTACGTTTTTGCTCAGAATTCATTTTTAATCCCTGCATGATTTTAGTCATACGATAAATATCAAATATGTTATAGCTTGACTACAAGTTTAAAAACAAAGCTGCAATTGTTATAATTAAGGGAAATTAAACTTACCATCATGAAACTTGTCTACACAAGCGATAATGCCAAAAAGAAAGAGAAACATCAAAAAATAGGCATATTTTATTCAAGACATTATTATATGACATCAACATGCATTTATCATTCTTACTATCACCGCCAGAATGTCCAACTTTACCATGATGAACTTAAAATTGGGTTCTATTATTTTCCCTCAACAGTTCTCCTCACAAAACAAAATTAATTTCAAACAGAAATTTGATAAGAACAGAGGGGAAATTATTAGCAACACCAAAATAACAGCAAAGCTAATGTTTTCTGTTAGTTTAAGCAGAAACTAAGAAAAGTAAAACCAAACTTTGTGGTAATAATTAAGACCAAACTGAACCTGGTGTGTGTTTATGGTGCATGTCAGCAATGTTGTCTCGGCGGTGGCAGGACGTGGTGGAGGTGGGGCTTAGATAGACGATATTATCGGATATCACAATATTTTTAAAGGCGATTATCGATAAGATATTTTTGACATATCGCCCAGCCCTAGTAAGCAGCGCTAAGAAATTACTCACTACTTACTCAAATAATGACACAGTATGTGTTAAAACTGGCTGTTTAAAGTATTAAACAACATACATTTTTATTTACTGGTTTAATAAATAATCTGAAATGTTTATTTTATGAATTATATTAATAGATATTTATATTAATACCTATTTTGCCATAATACATTCTTACATTAATTTAAACTAAAAATATTTAATTTAAATAAAACTATTTAAAATATAGAAATATTAATATTATGAATATATAAAAACACATTTTCATATATGAGATTAATATCAGTAGCACTGTCCTGTATAATGATTACATTATTGTTATATAGATTCTACATACAGACAAACTGTCGTTTAATATGCAGCAAATATTTTTCTAAAGTAAACACTGCTCATATTTTAACACTGTTCATATTTTTAAGTTTCCAATCCTGGGCTTTATGTCATGTGACCTACAGGAGCCAATGTCACATGCTTTGTTGGTGTCAATAACAGAAATGCTCTCTCTCCTTAATCATAATAATTACCTAATTAAAAAAAAAAGTAGTAAACTATAAATAAATAATATAGTATGATATTTCATACACTGTTTCAGACATAATAAAATTAGGGTTGCAACGAGGCAGAAATTTTCCGGTAAATGTTAGAAAAACTCCAGTCATTTTGGAAATGTTCCAGGATTTTTTTTTAAATTTCAGAAATGTTTGGAAATTTACCAGAAATGTTCCACCCTTTGCAACCCTAAATAATATAAATAAATAAATAAAACAATCAAAAACAGAGAAGGAAAAGAGAGAAAACGTCTTAAAATGTTGGTTTTTATAATATGACCTGCAAGAGTCTCTGCACTGACCTGTCTCTGTAATTGAGGCTGCATCATAGGAAACGGTTGCCCGTTGAGTCGGGGCTGCGCTGAAGGCATGCGGTTCTGCGCTGATACCATGCGCAGGTGATGAGGTGGATACATGTGGGAGGAGCCATTGACCCCACCCCTCTGGAGGGCCTGCATACTAATGAGCCTTGGTGGCTGAAAAGCGAAACAAAGGAAGAAATGACAACAGGGCCCTTAGAACAACAAATCATACAATCAGGAATAAACACGTCGGATGACTATAATTTCAAAATCAACAAATATTTATAAGAATAAACAAAATATAATTTTGCTGACACTCATTCTGAACAAATTTTACAATTATTTTAAAATTAAATCTTCATTTAAGAATGTAGTGTTTAACAATGTTCATCTGACAAATATGAAGCTTAACCAGAAAGACCTTAATGGTCATCAACTTTCACCGAAAAACAGAGCTGGTCAACCAGGTTTTCCAGCTTTACAAGCTTTCCTAGTTAAACAGCACATCTATACTGGTCCAGAATAAACCAGACAAGTGAGGAAAAGCAGAAAAGATCTAATCTCTAACTTACCGGTTGCTGTATACTGGTTATCTGTGGTGGACCTCCTTGTCTGGGGTGCTGGGACATCTGTGTGGCGATGCGCATCTGCTGCTGAATTTGTTGCTGATGCTGCTGTTGTTGTTGCTGCTGCTGCTGCTGCTGTTGGTGGTGCTGGTGCTTCTGGGCGATTGCAGCCTGCTGCATGTGCTGCAACCTCAGCTGGGCCAGGTTGATCTGTCCTGAGTGCTTACCTGGGTGGTTGTGACTGGGAGAGATCTGCTGATTGACCATCATTTGGGGAGGGGGAGCAGTATGTGGCACTTTTTCAATTACCAGATTGCCTGGATAAAAAAGGAGAGAAGGCATCAATGCACCTGAAAGCATATAAACGCCTATTCACACCATGTTCTGAAAAAGTAAAAAAAAAAAAAAAAAAAAAAAAAAACTATTTTGATAGTTTGGGGAAAAAATATTAAATTTTATAATATCAAATAAATGAAAATGATGCAGTATGATATTCCTATACTACTAATAATAAATGTTTATTTAAAAAATATGTAAATAAAAATACAATAATATGATATTTCAAACCAAAATGTTTAATTTTAATACATATAAACAAAACAAAATGCATTACACTAAAATAAAATAAAATAAATTAAATAAAAATTAAATACTTTATTATGATATTTCAGAAACAATGTTTAATAAAATAAAAATAATAAAATAAAATAAAAAAATTGTAGAATTATATTTCAGACACAATGTTTTAATTTTAAAATGTATTAAACTTGGTGTAAAGGGGCTTTTGCTCTCAGCGTGCTACAAAAACAGGCTTCAGCTGCAAGTTTAGTTAGTGTTGAGTCAGTACCAAGGTTAACCACATTCTTGGCCCAGAAGGTGGGGTCACAGAAGAAGCGGACTGCTCCATTACTTTGAGGTACTGGGTCCACACGGGCCTTCATAATGAAATGCAGCTGGTATGTGATCTAGAGTGTTGACAAAATCCAAAAAAAGCAAATGAGGAAAGACACAAAGTACAGAATAGCAATGCTGTTTGTCATTTAAGTAACTGATGTCAGAAAGGTCCAGATCCTGATTAAACAACATGTGCTAACCAATCTCTTGCTGTAGAGCAGGGCTGTGCTGCTTCCATTGCTGATGGCCCAGTTGGTAAAGTTGAGCACATGGATGATCTGCTGGGCCAGGCAGCTGATGTCCCTCTGTTGGCTGAACAGCTTCATACTCCTCTCTTTGGTCACACTCTTTACACAGTGATGGAGCGAATGATAAGGGAAATGAAGAATATTATGAATGACTGAAAACAAACAAATTCTGGGCCTCAAAATGATCAACTTTCTAATACCAAACTAGGAACCATTAACATCAGATGCAGAGAGGCAGGGGAATTGTGATCAATGTCCAGAACAACAAAAACTAGACTTGCGGCTTGTGCACAACAAAACTAGATAAAGCGCAACTAAATCACCAGTGTTATTTTAGTATTCTTTTTTATTAAAGTATTTAGAATTGCCTTTTATTTTTATATTGTTTTCATTTTTATTTAATTGTATTTATTTAATTTTAATTAGATTTTTAGTTAATTCCTTTTAGCTTAAATTTGTTTTTATTTCAGTTTTTTTCAGTTAGTCCCAAAGCAAGTTTTCAACTTTTTTTTTTAAAGTTTGTCATATAATATTTATAGCTTGTTACAGCTTAATTTTGTTCAATGAAAATAATTTTTAAAAGTTTTACTTTCCAACAAGATCACTGGTTTATGCTGAAGAGTACAATGTGTTAATGTGACACAGATTCAGATGTCTGTCACACGGCACACTTTATACTCCATCCATCTAAAACTAAATCTAAAAACTGAGAATTGTATTCAGTGTAACACCACCTCACTGCATCAAAGCAGTAAAGTAGTCTCACTGCTCTGCTCTGCTCTTAGGTCAGAGGAAATTAAATGTGGGCAGTTTCTGATGTCTGGAGTCAGAAGACAATCCTCATAAAGTCTGTTCACAAGCAGTCACAAATGACACGTTTATACCAGGGAAAGATAGCATCGGTCTCTGCTGCCCATTTGTGATCGGATCACCAGAAATAGACATTAACATCAGGCGTAAATATAGATTCTGGTTGCTTAAAGTTTCACCACACTTGAAGGGCTTCATCAGTTATGAGATGAGAAGAGTGAAGACTCCCTGAAGATGTAACATCAAACACTGTGACATCTGCAGGGCTCGATTCATCACAGACTGGTGTGAACTGGAGTAAAAGGTGTCAATTGGGGCTAAATTGGGTTGAGCCCTGAAGGAAAGTGTTGTAGGTGTCTAATAAGCAGCACTTCCCTTTTCAGCCATCCATCAAACCATCTATCTTCAGTGTCCAAACCCTTCCTCGAACATGTCATTCTTGTCCTTCAGATGTCGATACATTGTTGTATCGTGCCCCGAGGAGTACATACTTCTGTCTTACCTCATCCATTTCTAAACTCAGGTCATTTTGTTTGTACCCTAGCAGTTTTGCTCCAATTCACACCATCAGTAAAAGATTACTCGCAAGATCTATAGCATGTGATAAGATTCACAAAAGGTGGTTGCTGGAAAAACACAATGACTTTGATTGCACTAGGTATTAACATGCATAACAGGTGATCCAATCACAAATGGTCAGCTGAGACAAATCACTGTTTTCATCTAGAATTACCATGTAGCTCCAATGCATCACCTGCGAGCACTCAGGATCACATTTCATCTGATCAATACATGCATCATTTACTGCACCATGTGTGTTACCGCATGTTAAATATCCATAAACCACAAACATGACATCTTGAAAGCTTGTTATTTTTAGTGACGCAGCTTCAACAACTAATCTTTGAATACACTTGCATCACATGATCTACATTTATTAATTTAGCAGACGCTTTCATCTAAATTGAATGATCTGTGCCTCTGCATAAAAGGCTTTTAAAATTCTCTCTTTTAAATACACAGTTGTTTTCTTTAAAGTTGTAACGGGTCCCCAGTTGAAAACCTTTGTTTTGTTGTAAAGGTTGATTGAATGGTCTGCAAGCGGTCTTTGTCGTTTGATCCAGTTTACACACACACACGCATACACATATACATACATACATATATATATATATATATATATATATATATATATATATTATATATATATATATATATATATATATATATATATATATATATATATATATATATATATATATATATATACACATATATACATATATACATATATATATATATATATATATATATATATATAATATATATATACATATTATATATATATATATACACACACACACGTTAATCCCTCCTATCAATAAGTGTGTTTCCATTACAGATTAGTGCAAAATGTTTGCAATATTTTATAAATGAAAATAAAAAAAATATCGAAATGACAGCGTTTCCATTAAGTCCATGTTATGCGACTAAAACATTAATTCTTTTCTCGAGTCATGACAACTGTTGTTGGTATATATTGCAGCCACCACACTAGCCATTATTTTTAGTCGAAGGAGACGTAGATGTGTATCTTTAGCAAAGCAGCGTGGAGAGCTGCTTCTGAAACGTGTCATGGCATGGCTGTGTAAACAAGCACTTAGAGTGGTCGTGATCAGCTGTGACAGAGCCGTAATGCGCTGCAGATGTGTGCTGTGTAAATAAGGGGTTATTCAAGCATTAATAGCAAGGAAAGCCCCTTACACTTGTGAGTGGCCATGCATGAGGTATTTCTTGAAGGTTATAGTACTTTGAAGAATGATCGTGAATTTTACGTACACCAAGTAAGCTGTAAATGCAGAAAAAAAGTTTCCATTGCAGTTTTGCAAAATATTCCTCCATTGAATTGGCTGAAAAACCACCTCATGGAAGCATAAAAGCGCGAAATTGACGAGTTTCAATTGGATGTATTTTCAATTCGCAATTTCAATTTGCAAAATTTGAAAGGTAATGGATACGCAGCTAATGATGCTTTATTTGTTATGTCTTAACCGTCCGTGCAAACTTCTTTTAACTGGAATTTCAGACTTGCTGCCATTGGAAATCAAGTATTTTCTGATGCCTGTATTCTTACCTCCAACTGCTGCAGCAGAGATTTGCCTTTCTTGTTGATCTCATTGATCAGAGTAAATACTGCTATTTTTATCTCATGTTCAACCTTCTTATGCGTCTCAGAAACTTCTTTAATTCTAAAGTGGAAAAGGAGAACAAAATACATAAATTTTTTACATTCATTACATTAAGTGCATAAAACAATAATTCAATCATGTCCAGGCACTTTTCTTTAACAGAAAAAACAAGATCTATAAATTTCATCGGATAAAACTGATGGAAATTATGCAACGGAAGTCCTACCTGTTTTGCACCTGAGATGCAGAAAACTCCACAAAGTTTCTTTTGTCTTGCAACTTAGTCATAAAGGCCTCAATGATTCCCTTCTGGTTTTGAAAGGCTTCTTCTAGAAACTGGTACCTACAAAAAAAAAAAAGAGGTGGTGGAGGTGAAGATTATCTTATATGGTGCGTTTATTCAGACTTTTCTGGAGCTATAAACTGTCGTCTGATCTATTCCTTTAATACCATGCTTTTGTTCTAGGTCTCTCTTCATTTAATTTTCTTGCTCAAAAAGGCTTTCATACAGTGCCAGATGATTTAATACAGGTGAAGATGATCATTATGAAGATGATGATGGTGTGTGGTTACTGTAAATACTGTGGTCCAGCTGACCTGTGTTCTTTGTGTTCAAGTAGCTGGCAGTCTCTGCAGGTTAGAGTGTCACATGTCTCGCAGAAGAGCTTGAGGGCCTCTTGTTTGTGTACCGGACAGAAGACAGGTCTCTGGCCTGACGTCCCAACCGATTCTGCAACACAGAACCACCGAAGTCAAATTCATTTTTTCCTGCTCATTTCTTCCCCCTACCCTCTATTCTCCCATATGTCTGCCATATGTTCTCATATGCCCCTTGCCAATTAAAATGAGGGAAACTAAGTGGGTTAGCTTTAATGAAAACCGTACAGGCTGAGCAAGCGACTCACTCAAAACTCTGCCTGTTTCCATAGCAACTGTACTACGATTCAGTCTGCTAAATGTGCAAAATAGAAAAATACAAACTACAACAAGACCACTAGACCAAAGCCGAATGTTTCAGCATAATGAAAACCATCATATCACATCTTCCAAGCAAATATAAGCAATTGAACATGCAAATGAATTAGCTCCTAGCACATACCAGAAGATACTTCCTCTTTTTTGCGTATTTTATGGTCTTTAGTGAATTTGACCCGTTGATGTGCTTCAATGCAGGTTTTACAGAGCCACTCCCCACATTCAACGCAGAATCCAATGGCACTGGCATCATCTTCACAGCTGGTGCAGACCTGGTACAGAGCAAATAAATGACATCTCTTAAAATAATGACCAGGGGACTGATTTATTGACTTAAAACTCAAAAATTAATGAACGATAGCATGCAAACAAATAAAGCCAATTAATCTAGGGGTGTGAATACCAACTGATTCATTCGTTTCCATTTGATTTAAGAGCAATTTGAGTTAAATTTCAAAAAATGACTTTCTAAAATACATTTATGGTATACTTTCTGACTAACGCAAACATTTTTATTTAAAAGCCATTTCAGGGCTGATGTCAAGATTTTTTAACAGATGCAGTTGTTACACTCTACTTAAATCAATATCACAGGGCTGATACTGACCTGTGTAGAGTTCTCCACTGATGTGCTTGTGGCCTCTGAAGTGTCCTTGACAAAGTAATTGTCCACCATGTCAATCTGTTTGTACTCCTGATGGCATACCGTGCAACGCATGACGTTCACTGCACAAAAACATGAAAAAGGAACAAAGAAAAACACCACAGAGTTAGAAAAGTCTGGAAACAAACAGAAGAGTGCTTCACCCTTTTATACTCTATAGTCATGCTACTATTTTTAAACAGTCCTCATTTGAATCCCTGGACAAAAACTGGTATTACAGGAAAACAAAGTAAAAAAAAAAAAAGATGAAAATTAAATTAAATTAAATTAAATAGTAAACCATTACTTGGTTCATGACATTTTTCAGGTTCTGTTCCCAATATAATTATTTCTTTTTTAATAGTGGGTTGTCTGAATGACTAGTTGTCTTTTCGGTGTTCAGGGGGTCCTGGTTTCATGTTCACCTGACCCTAGGTCTGATACGTTTATTTAAGGCACTTTCTGGCATTTGTAAACAACTGAACAGAGTGCAACAGAATGAAACTACTTGGACTGGTAGAGTAGCTGACCATCAAGACACATCTCTAATTGCTACGGAAATGCTTTTACAACTAGAAAAAAAAAATCATGACATAAGTATGTTCAACAGCAACAAGAAAGAAAAAAAGAAAAGATCTGCAGTGGTGATCAGGAATGTGATTGGACTGACCAATCAACAAATAAACTGGTGACTTCTTTCTGGCACAAGTGTATAAACTTACAACCTAAGACTAAAAGATACAAATTCAAAGGCTTCAAGAGTTTTCAACAGTAATGCTGTCTTCTTATGCATTTAAAATCCAAAAAGGGATTTTGATTTATCAATAATTCATAAGGTTTTATTACCCATTATTGCCATCTGCAATAACTAAGAGTCAGCTCTTTGTGTGCGTCTTGCAGCAGCATTTCACCACAAATAATGATCTATTCATAAAACTAATTTAATTCAATCCTAATTTAATTTGAAAACATATTGAGGGATTGGACACGCACCTCCCCCATCCATCACATGCAACACCCCCCACCTCTTTTCCCTGACAGCCCATCAATCCCCCCACAAAGCTACAGCTAGAACCAGTCCAAACCGGTTTGAGCCAGTTTGCACTGGCTCATACTGCTTTCAGCCGGTTTCCCCTAAGCACCCAGCTGCAAAACCCCGCTGATGATTGGCTGGGGAGAGCAGCTGGAGACACACTGCACTGAAACACAGTGCAACTCACAGCTGAGTTACTCTGTACTGATATTAACTGGAGGCAATGGTGCATTGCCTGAGGCACATTAATTCATATGCAGACCCCGGGAATGCAATCAAATTGCCTTATTATTCAAAACCAAGGGTTATAAACCACAAGGGTTATGAACTATCACAACCAGGTTATGATACACTTATTACTATTATGTTTGAGATCAAAACAGGTGATTGTTAGATTTGACATTTTTAAATTTGTAACAACTGATTTGTTAAGATTCAATAGCAAAATTCATATGATAGCACTAACAAACTAGAGCACATTATGGAAGTTTTGGCTTTAAATTTCATAAACGTGGTGTATATTGACAAAAATGGGTTGCTGGTGTTTACATTTCTTCAGAAGGATTTATTTGCTCTGGACACCAAGGAAAGTCTCCATGAAGTGTCTGAAAGCAAAGCAAAGCAAACTACGCAGACGGCTACAGTCCGGCTGAGAATAATAGTTTGACAGCTGCAGTTGGACAACATGCTTGAGTACAACAAAGTGCTTGTTGAGATTCTACAAGCAGCAAATTGTGTGTCATGCAGTTTTCTCAGTCAGTTACTGTGATGAGTCACGCTGGTAAACTCTGAGTTACCTCCTCCTGAACTTTAATTAAACGTCTACGACAAGCCCAAAACAAACCTGGCAAGTGAACGAACCCGTCAATTACTGATCCCAAAAAAATTACGAGTAAACTACCAAATAATATAGCTCAAGTTTAGGGCATCATTTATACACACACTAAAAATAAAAAAGAAAAGAACAAATACTACAGAATGATGACTGTTCTGAAATTCTTAAGCTTCAGAAAATGTTGATCGTCCACTTTAGACCATCAAATTAAATAGTTGATTTTTTTTTTTACATTTTTAATTTTGCATCCTTGTTATCAACATTTCAGAAATTTACAGTTTAAAACCATGACTTCCGTCAATAAAGAAAAAAAATCAAATGTATACAATTAAAAAGCAATGGTAATAGGGTTGCAAAAAAAAATCACAATTCCAGAATAATCCTAAATAACTCTCTAATCTACTTCCATTCTATCTACTTGTTTTCTTTTTATTTATTAAGAAACAAAATAAAACTTGACCCTCTAACACTAGCTCAGTCTATTCTATTTCTTTGTATGTACTTTTTATTATTTTTATTTATTAGAATATATATATTCTAATAAATATACAACAATAAATGTCAATTACATTATCACAAAATTAATTACATACAAATATTTGTTTGATCATTTTCCATACTATAACTTTGTTAACAGGACTGAAAGACTGAGCTTGATGATTTTTTAACAATTTGCATAAAAAAGAACAAAAAGCCTGTATTATTTATTTGTTTTTGCCTATTAAAATTAGTTAATAAATAAAAATGATGAATCGAATATCAATTAAACAGAGTATGTCCCAAATCTGACATTAACTATGTTTCCATTCAAAGATTCAAATTGAACTTGTGCGCAAAACTGGAATATCGCATTAAACAATTGCAAATAAAGCACCGTTTCCATCCAACAAGTCAAAGAGAACAAAATCGTCACTTCCTGATAAACTGGCACTAAGTATCCCCAAGAAAAGTAGGAGAAGCCACTTAATATAATTTTTAAATGATAAATTACTTGCACCTCAGAGCAAGCAGACGAAACACAATAAAAGCTGCCATTGCTCTCGGAGGTGGATGACAATAATACGAAATACTTTGATGACAGACTTTGCTCAGACATTTCAGAAGGACCAAAACAACATTTCAGATGCTGTGCAACAAAATTGGTCCACTGGTTAGTCAAGTTATCCCATCCCATTGTGCAAAGTCACATGACTTTTTTTGATGCGCATGGTGGAATTTATTCAGTAAATGTATACTTTATGCGCATTTTTTTTCTTATCAGATAAAAAATACGTTTCTTATGCGCATTTTTAGAATTTACGTGAATCTTGGCATTTCCATGTGTAATAATCAAAAATGTGCAACATAAAAAAAAAAATAGTTGGATGGAAATATACCCTAGCTATTGTATGATTTTCATTTTTGGATACATTCAAGATGGTAAAGACCACTGAATTGGGAATCTTAAGATAATAGTTTAGGCTATGTCTAATCAATCACACTACAAAAAAAAAAAAAAAAAAAAAAAAAAAAATACGAAAATAACATGGGATTCATGTCTGTAATGCATTAAAATGTAATGTGACACCCAGTGTAGCCTATTCAATTAAAGCAAATAAACCGAACAATACAAAAATATGTCCTCAGTTTTAATACTTCTGTTCAGTGGAATGAACTTTTCAATGTGATACACTGACAAAATATTCTGCAGTGTAATGAGCACTGATCCAATATTATCAGATTGATCTGACTGCATTTAGTAATAACAGTGAAGACACTGCTTGGTGAAGTGAAGAGGTTAAGATAAATTAAAGTCTTTGGGCTTTAATAAATATACATCAGTGATCCCTTATATGGGCGAATAAACACACAAAAAAATTAAAATAGCTTTACATGCAGCAGCTAATGCAGAGTTCATCTATTATTAACAACAGTGCACGGCGCTAACTTATTATAAGAAACGCAAGCATAATGAATAATACACTGCACTCAGGAGTCAACAGCAAAGCAAGTGCTTGACCAAAAAGTCAGGCTGATCGTTTCATACTTCCACTGCACCAATAATGACACAACACGGTGATAACGCTCCAACAAACCACGCTAAAACAAAGCCATCCATCACAAATCGACCACCACAGCATTGCTTCTAGCCTGATTTACAAGCAAAAAATGGGATGACACAGTGTGCATTGTCAAAGAAAACCATTGTGCATGAATGACAACATGAGTTAAGGTCACAGGCCACGACCCCTGCATTATCAGACCCCTAGCCGTTTAGATTTGCATTATAACATACATTGCTTTATGTGAGTGTACTGCAATGTATTTGAATAAGGTTGGATATACAAATATTTAACTTTATATATACAGCTGTGCAATAACAGTTCACATTTTGCAACGGCAAAAACAATCACATCCTAGATCTCCAAGAGTATATATTGCTTTATGCAAGCATATATAATTATTGCAACAATATTAATTGTGACAGAGAATTAATCAGTAGTACATTGCAAGAATGTAAAAAAAATACAAGGTTTAACCAAATTAGGCCTTTAAGATTAATGCAGAAAATGAATGAATTAATTAATAGCTATATAACGGTACAGTACTGTAGTGGGTTCCAAAAAACATTTTTTACAATTATTTGCAATAAATAGTATAAATAGCAGAAAATCATGCTATTTTTACAGTTTAAATAGAATCTATCGCTATTTGCATTTAGTATAAATAACTTGTCGCTAAGAAAATACCGCTATTTTCACTTAGTGCAAATAGCCGCTGCCCTTAACCATAATATAAATTAGGTCTTTATGCGTAAAAATATATGGCTGCTTATCCAATTTTAGTATAGGGTCCTTTCCTTTGCGCATATTTGGGAGTCGGAGGCATCTAAAAGACTGAAAACAACTGGGTTACAGCATCCACAGGTACACAGAGAATATTCTGATGGTAATTAACTAACTTCACATGACTTGCAAAACTGTAGTTAACCAATAAATTCTGACAGCTAACTCACCTGTGCACTAGAATAATACAATCCGTAACTGTACGTGTTAAACACCGATCTCACATGTACTTATGTGATTGACTGCATGCTATCATGTGTGATCTGTTGAGCAACGGATGGTTTCTGGATTGCTGGGGACAGAACTGGCGAAGCTAACTTCCCTTTTCCTAACTTACCAATACGAGTGTCCTGTCCGTGGGGCCCTTGCACCGGGACGGTGATCTTTCGCTCCGGCTGCGGGATGCACTTGAGGCAGAAGGAGTGCAGGCAGGGCAGGAGTTTGGGTTCACAGTCGCGGTTCTGGAGACTCTGTTTACACACAGCGCACGTATCCAGCAGGTTTATCGGGGCGGCAGGGGTTGAAGAGGAGGAGGTTGAGGATGCTGGTGGAGGAGGCGACATCTCGTTGATGAGAGCGGGTGATGCGCCAGCAGCGGTGCTGTCCGCTGAGGAGGAGGAGGAGGACGGCGGCGGTGGCTCGGTGCTCTCGGTAGTCGGGGTCTCGTCTGTAGCTCCGCCGCTGCTGGATGTCGTCAGCGCTTGGGGAACGGTCTCTTGAGACTTGGGCTCGTCTGCTCCTTCCTTCGGCTCCGAGTCGACTAAAATCACCGCGTCTGGGTCCTTTGAGCCACCGTCTCCGTTATCTTCTGTTCCCGAAGCCTCTACCTCCATATTTGCGGAGCTCTCCGTACAATCTTGGCCTTTGTTGTCCGCCATCTTTGCTCCTCTTTGAACCGCCTGACGTTCGACGCACTCAGAAAATCCGACGGGTGTGACGTCATGCCGTCGCCCTCGTGTTCGTCACAGAGAAATACAGATTTACAAAATAAATAAAAAGTAAAACAATGGACCTTTTTCACAAGACTGTGATGCGTTTAACGGTCATAGGCATCGTAAGGTTTTTTTCATATTTGTATTTTTTAAGAGATGTATGTACATTTATAACACTATTCTTTGTATTATATTACCTTTGCATCAAATTACAAAAAACTAGTTAACAATAATGCGCGGGTGTTTCTAATGCAGCGTCTATCGTTCTCTCTTCTGACTGCCATTATCAGTCTCTCAATTTTTTTCTATTATTAAAAGTCATGAAAACACTATCGTGGAGTTTTTCTTTTGCTATTTGAGCAAATGGAAATGCAAGTTACATACACACACACACACACACACACACATATATATATACATACATATATGTATATATTAGTGTTGTGAATTGGTTTATTTAGTTTGATATTATTATAAATAAAAGTTTTGTTTACATAATATATGTGTGTATACTGTGTATATTTATTATGTATATATAAATACACACACATGCATGTATATATTTAAGAAGAATATGTTATGTTTATATATTAAATATATTTTATATATAATATAAAATATAAGAATATAAATATATAAATGTATATACATGTAAATATTTTCTAAATATATAATTTATGTGTGTGTATTTATATATACATAATAAATATACCCTGTACACATACATATATTATGTAAACAAAACTTTTATTTTGGATGTGATTAATCATGATTAATCATTTGACAGCCCTAGTATATACAAATATACATATTACTTATGTTTTTTAAAAGTACGTACATTGTAAATTAGAAAATAAATTAAACATCATAACGCTGTATTTGGCGTTAAATAAATTAATATACATAAATTAACATTGGAATTGCAATACAATCTTTTTTATTCTTTAAAACAAAATTATATTATATTTTAAAGCCACAATTTCTTACATTAAAGGTCTGCAAATGATCAGACTTTTGTTAATCAAAAGCGTCACACAAACCCATTATAACAAATGCCACACTAATCTTCATTCTTATTTAATAACTCTATTTCTTCAACAAAAATAGTTTCAAACAAACTCACAGCTAAGACACTGCGCATCTCCAAGCAAACGCAGCGGTGTTTAGTTTATGAGTTAATCTGGTTTTTGAACAAATCCAGTGAGTCAATGATTCAATGACCCATTCATAAAGACAGGCACTTGCTTCATTCCTAAATGAATCAGCCGTTTGAGCGAATCGAATGAATGAATGATTCAGTGACAAAGACAGTAGCTGGGTCCCAAATGACGCACTATACACTATGAGATGATGTGTTGTGTGTTTATGTGTTATGTACTCAACCATGTAGTGTATGAATTATATAAGAGTCTGATAGCCCCTTCCCCTTCGTTATGTAATTAAAGCTGCGACAGTTGAGTGCATGAAGTGTCCAACATGCCACACTTCGTTTTTTGAGTTATTTAAGTGCATTATCCGGGTGTTTAAAGTGCACTTTTTCTTTTTGGAATTTTCTGTGTGGACGCACTATTCACACTATTTATACTACAAAACGTCATAGAATAGTGCAAGTAAGCGATTTGGGACTCACATAGTGACTTACCTCCACCTACTGGCGGTTACAGTTTCATTTTTAAAGAATAAATTGAGTTATTTAAATCATTTAATATTTCTATATTCAAAACGTTATATTTAAACCACTAATCTCATAACATTGTTATTATGAATTTAATTGCATTCACCTCTTGTTTAACATGTCGAGTGCCAAAGCTTTTACTCATTTTTTCACGATTCTGGCAAAATATACAAAGTTTTCATATTTTTAGTGATGACTAAGACTACTGTGACTGTTTTGTTTTATACTGTGTGTGTGTGTGTTTTTGTTTTTATATTTTGTTTTATTTTATTTTTATTTTAAAAGAATATTTTAATTTCATATTGAATGTGCACATGTGCGTGAGAGAGAGAGAGAGAGAGAGAGAGAGAGAGAGAGAGAGAGAGAGAGAGAGAGAGAGAGAGAGAGAGAGACCTTGTTCCTATAGTCTGAGCGCGTGTCTGTGTGAGTGTGAGTGTGTGTGTGTGTCTGTGTGTGCGTGTGAGGGTGAGGGTGTTTGTGAGGGAGAGAGAGAGAAGTTTTCCAAAAGTAAACGTAAAAACTCAGGGATCCTTTCTCAGTCTACCTGTCTGCTGACGCCTCATGAAACATAGTTCTATGGTCAGGATGCAGCAGGGATTGAGTTTCTAATGTTGTGACAGCATTGGTGTCGCTGGACAGATGCAGCTGCAGCTGTGCCACAGTTTTTCATCTAAATCTAACTACGATTTAAACGGTGGGCCTCCCGTCATGCCATCAGTGCGTGTTGCTCCATTTTCACACTCGTGTCACCCCTGTGAGAAGCTCTGTGCTTTTCTAATTCAGCTAAAACTATTTGATATAATCTCATTTGAGGTCCTCTGAAAATGTAAGACAATTTTTTTATTAAGTTCTAAGTTTATTCATTAAGCTAAAATTGTTATACTTTATTTTCATTTCATTATAATGATTTAAATAAAAACATCTGTGTCTGTGTGTGTGTGTGTGTGTGTGAGGGAGAGAGAGAAAGAGAGAGAGAAAGTTTTCTGAAAGTAAACGTGAAAACTCAAGTCTGCGTCTGCTGTTCTGGACAAGCGTGTACGTCTGCAGACTGCAAGACAGGGGCGTAACTTGAAAGAGGCGTAACTTGAAGTAGGAGGCGTAACTTGAAGTTGTCGAAATCTCACAGAATCACGCGAGATGTCAAAACGATAAGTTGTTGATTACGTTTTTTAAGGGAAGCAGAGGTTTTAGGCAGGATTTGATGCATAAGGTGTGTGTAGATATTAATGTTAGGGGAGAATGTGAGTGATGTGTACATTTAGTAGGAAAACCTATTATCTGATCCACACTCCGGGACAGAAGAGGGCGGTATTGCACCAATAAGCTGGATGCCAACCGCTGTTAAACTGGAAAGAAGTTACAATGAGGTACAATGGTGAGAATATATTTTTTCACTAAATAATTATTTAAATTTAAGAGTACAAGTTATTTTCATACAGTGGTATTGATTTTGGAGTTAATAATCTATTTAAAACTAAGGTGTAAAGTCAGCAACATATAAGCAAAAGGTGTAAAGACGCTATCCTCCGGTTTCACAGACAAGACTAATTGAGCTATGGCCTGATCCTGGCTTAATCTAAACCCTGTTTGTTAATTACATAATATAGCATATTTGTGATTGTGCTGTAAAAACACGTTTTATAATGAATAACTAACAGGGTAGCTCCATTAAGTACACTTCTTTTAAAGTGGATTTACATAAACCATATATACATCTTGAAGACTATTACTAAATGTCTGTTTATCATCTGACAGGATAGTCTTTGATAAGTATTGCAGATGAGCACATTTGACAGACATGAAACAGACATCTGAGTGATGTGTGTGTGCTATTATGTAGAATTCACTGTCAGCACTGCTTTAGATGAGTGTTAGTCATGTAAACAAACAAATCTACATACAGTAACTAAACACTAGTTATCTATTTTATTTGTCCATTTGCAATATTGATAATTTTAGGAACATTTGTGTTGGATAAAAAGCGAGTTACATCAGTTACTAACTCAACATGCAGATGCAGTATATCACAGATAAATCACAGAGGTTACTTGACTCTTGTCCTGGATGTTACAGGAACAGATTATGTTTGTCTGCTGTAGAGTGACTGAAGAAGGAATGCTGCCATCAAAGGATTTGTGTAAGTACACTACAAAAATAAATAAAACATTTGAATTAGTGTAATTTCAAACAGTTATTTATTACAGCACTTTTCTTATTGTTGATTTCTGTGCATTTGCTGCAGATCTTTTGTGGTGGAGCAGGACCTGCAAGGAAAGGGGAGGAAAAAAAGGAAAAACCTGAAACAAAAGAATAAAGTAATGACTTTTTGTATTGTGTGTGTGTATTTCTGTAGGTTATGAAAATGTCTGCAGACTGGTGTGTGCACTGAGGATGGAGAAGTCCACTGCAGCATCTGAAAATGGTCCAGAGACACGGATGAGATGCTCCATCACTCCAGCTCTTACTGTCTCATCAGGACCAGATGCTGCTGTGGTCTCTTCATCCTCAGTGACCCCAGCAGCGAGAGCATCTAGAGAAAGACCAAAAGACACTGAGGATTTGATTTTGGTAAAGTTTGTTCTGCTGGTTTCTGTTTATACGATGAAGGCTGACTTTCAAAAGCATCATCAAAAAATGTGATGGAGCTTTTATCTGAAGTGATTGACAGTGCTCTTATTACAGGGGCCTACAATCCTCTGATCAAGCTGGAGAAAAGAGCCGTGCTCAAGCACAGTTTTGAACCAGTTCAGTGGTTTAGTACGCATTACAAAAGTAATAAATCAATGCATGTACTTGTAAACTCTGTGTAAATGTTTTACAGGTAGTGGTGCTCATGGAGAGCAGCACACGATTGTTTGGAGCAGACACAGCAGCAGTCAGATTGTCCTGCATGTGTTCTTCTGCTCTCGCTTCAAGGTTGTGTGGTGAGAGCCGACATCATGGTCTTCCTTACCTGTTGCTCAACGACATCCCCGTTGAGAAGAGTGAGATTGTGAAGCACAGCGCAGCAGAACTGTCTCAGCTGTGTTGAGATGATAGTAAGATGTGGGGTTCACCGTCTGTAAATACATGATTGTTAGAACAGTAAGTTTGAATGAAGCTTTGTTTCATGTGTTGTTGACTTGTACATGTATGCATTTATTGTGATGCCAACATTTATACATTCTTTTAATCATTTAGACATGTTTATTGTTGTGTTAGAACAAAAATATAAATATTTGATCTATTAATGTATTAATTGCTTGAATGAAAACTGATGTATTCACATCAACTGCATTATTGTATATTCATGTATAGCTATGTCACGACAGAAAATACATTTTGCTTCTTTTACTAAAATGTAATTTTAATGGAAAAAAAGGTATATAACTATTGGTTGGCATTTATCATTATTATTGCATGTGTAAGTGTTGGGGTGTGCAAAAGATGCAATTCATTATGGGGTAATGTTAATTTTTGAGTAGTAATACTTACATTTTTAGAGTATAAAATCAACAATCTTCTCCAAAGGCAAGATCTTCGAGCAGCTGTTCGACGTTTCGTTTGTGCAGATATTGTCGCTGAGAGAAACTGTACGTGACTGTTGAGTTAGTGATGCTGTGAGGTGGTAGTGCACCTGACCCTCTTTTTTATTATTATTGCCAAACTTTTTACATAAAAGATCATGGTAAGAGGGTTGTATCTAACAATAACAATCATAACGCCATAAAACAGTAAATAAAAATGTACGTGTTCATCATAGTATGAGATACTATACAAGAAAAAAAAATTCACATAAAATAATTGAAAAAATATTCTTAAAAATATAAAAACTTAAATTAACAGTATTGGCTATGCTACAATCTTCATTATCAAGATACAAATACATTTATTAAACCTGTCACTCATATCTTTTAAGTTTTTACGCTCATTTTAACTTTGTAGGTCACATGATCAACATAGCGGATGATGATATCCGCATTAATGCTTCATACACAAATACGCATTCAGGCTGTAGAGTATGTACTCTTTTATCGCTCTTTAAATTAGTTCTTATTGAAATTAAGTGCCTAATTAAAGGGTATGCGGTTTCGAACGCAGCCGGACAAAATCTCGTTTTGACATCTCGTGTGGTTCTGTGTGATTTGGACAACTTCAAGTTACGCCTCTTTCGTCAAGTTACGCCCACTTCAAGTTACGCCCCTGTCTTGCAGTCTGCAGACAGACCCTTCTCGTTCTGGAGGTGAAACTCTCCATAACAACCCCTGAAAAATTGTTTCATTAAACTCAAAGTTTCTTATTTTTCAATTCAGTATACATCGTTATGTATTTTATTTAACCTTAGTTTTTATATTGCTGAAAATCAGAAAAACAACAATTAGAATGTGTGTGTGTGCGCGCGAGTGTCATTTTATGGCAATATTTTCCTCTTTTCTATTACTCATTTATTGACTCCTTTAGTGTTGGAATTTTATTTTAAACATCAAACATGCATTGACAGCATTATCGATGTCCATAACAATAATTAAACATGAATTTTCATCTCTTAAAATTGATATTCTTTTACTTATTTTTCAAATTGTCCTTAAACCAATATCTCTTTCTCACAGCCGTGTAGGATGACCAAAACCTCTGCTCTAGCGGGACACCGGCTAAGAGCACATGTGTACCCTTCTTTGTGATTTAAGTGTATTTAGAGTCGCATACCGGAGGTCCGGCATCTGAATTACAAACAGGTGACCGTAACAAACAGACGACATAATCTTATTTCATGATCTATCACAAATGGATGTCATAACACATCCGCAGTACAACAGCTAAGCATGATATATTATAAAGAAGCTGTCGCATACCGGAGGACCGGTGTCTATTTTACAAACAGGTGATCGTAACGCCTGTCATTAGGATAATCCCTAATGACATGATATATTACAAAACAGATGAAAGGTCACAGCTGCCGATTATTCACGAAAGTTGTAAATATTGAGTCATTTCACGGGTGATGACATATAAACATGACTTATTACAAACACGTCATATCACATGTCGTAACAACAGCTGCGACCATTAAAAGGTCAAAGCCGTATGTGTGTGGGGGAAGGGTCAAGGTCAAAAGGTCAAGTGGGGGAGGGGTCAAGGTCAAAAGGTCAAAGTCATAAATAAAAAATTAGGGAGATAGATCAAGCAATTAGATTTCTTAGTAACCATGTTGCATTCCAAATCGATTTAAAAAAAAAATATCAAGTTAATGAGCAGTGTGCACTATTTCGGGAGATCAAAGAAAAGGCCCCCGATTAATCAAGATACTTAAAATACCTCAGGACTCACAAACAGACCACTTACTGCAAGTAACTAACCCCTGTGGCATGTAACAATTTAATACAAAAGTTTAAAACTAAAGTTACTTTGAACTTTACTTTGATCAAAGTTTAAGTAGCTCACAGCAAACGTTAAATGTATAAGTTAATACAAAAGAGAGTGCAATATTTTTTTTTTAATCTATACTACCATCCAATACAGGTCCCTATAGCTGTTTCTACAGTTTATTCATGTAGAGGAATTAGACAGGAATTAAATAGACAGGAATTAAAAGTGATTTAAAAAATAATAATAAAAAAAGGCCAAAAGTGTGTAATTTAGCCAGTGATGTTCTTAGATAATTTATATTTTCCATTTCCAGACACATTGGTGGAGTCTTAACTGAGAAACTGAACGATGCAAGTCATTATTTCACCATTTTATTGTATATTTAAAAAAAATATTACAAATAGAGTAGAACATAAAAATTTAGATGAAATAAATGTCCACCAGGTAATTGTATATAAACACAAAATTGTTATAAATGTCAACACACCCACATTAACTACTTTATGTATACAGTAAACAAATGTGAGTTACTGATTTCCAGAATCCAAATGGACAACTTGTTTAATTTTGGTGCAAAATCATGAACTATACACCAGCTTACCCTCTGTTTGCACTACAACACTATTGCTCATTTGTGTTTTACAAAGACTGTTTTCTCTGTTCGTCACGAAAACGGAACAAAACAAAAAACACAACATCACACTTTGGTGATCCTTTGCTTTAGCAAAGTCTGACAGTTTCAAGATGGTGTTGAACTGTTTTGATTATTTAAAAATCCTGTCGAATATTCTCTTTGTTTTCATCACCCTGTTGCCGTTTCATCTGTGCCACTTCGTTCTCCAGCTGTACGATGGCTCGCTCGATCTCATAGTTCTTACTAACGAGAGACACCCAGCTGTGAAAACATAAGCAGAAACGCTTCCATCAGAGCGGAGTAAACTAATTTTATTTAACTCAAGACCATTTCTGGACAGGTTTTTCATATAGAAACATAATAAAGTACTAACTTTGACTCAAGTTCTCGTAGTTTGGCTCCTCCAGCCAGCTGATCGTTTTTGCGCTGCCAGTTCAGGTCCTGTATCTGCTTTCTGAAAGGAGAATAGAAATATTAAGATTAATTTTAAAAGCTAGTTAAATAGTTTGTGCACAACCACAATATACAACACCCATATGTAAAGTAAATTACATCGACCTATAGGTCACTCACCTAGCCTTCTGCAGTTCCTTTTGTGCATTTTCAATCATTAAGGCCAAGTTACTGTTTCACAGAGAAGACAACCAATTATGAGCAACATAAAATCCACAAATAGAACTCACAATTGTTTAGATTTTCTATGTATATTGCATCATTAAAGAATTAAATAGCATTTTAATCCTCTAAGCTCTTTAGTCATGACCCCGCAAATAACGTTCACCATTTTCAAAACTGACTTTAACCCCTTTAATAAATGTAATACAAAGTAGGTCCTAGATTAAGAGGAATTTCACCCAAAATGAACATTTGCTTAAAATCTACTCACCCTCAGGCCATCCAAGATGTAAATGAGTTTGTTTCTTTGTGTGAACAGATTTGGAGAAATTTAGCATTGCATCACTTGCTCACCAATGGATCCTCTGCGGTGAATGGGTGCCGTCAGAATCAGAGTCTAAACAGCTAATAAAAACATCACAATAATACACAAGTAATCCACATAGCTCCAGTCCATCAATTAACATCTTGTGAAGTGACAAGCTGCATTTTTGTAAGAAACAAATCCATCATTAAGACTAAACTATTGCTTCCAGCTAAAACATGTGTCCTTTATCTAGGGCTGTCAAACGATTCACATCCAAAATAAATTTTTGTTTACATAATGTGTGTGTGTACTGTGAATATTTACTATGTATGTATATTGTATATATACACACATACACACGTACATATTTAAGAATATAGGTTTATATTTTATACAAATTATATGAATATAAATATATACATGTAAACACATTCAAATATTTTCAAAATATATACTGTGTGTGTAATTATATATACACAATAAATATACACAGTACACACATATTTTGTAAACAAAAACTTTTATTTTGGATTCGATTAATCACGTTTAATCATTTGACAGCACTACCTCTATCCATAATACTGATTTCTTCAGTGAAAAAGTCACCTCAGCTGAATTGGTAAAGTAGTATGTACAGATCAAGCACAGTTTACAAGCCCTTTAAAAACACCTTGATGGATTTATTACAAATACACAGCTTTTTTTACTTCAAGATGTTAACTGATGGACTGGAGTCACGTGGATTATCGTGATGTTTTTATCAGCTGTTTGAACTCTTATTCTGACGGCACCCATTCACTGCAGTGAACAAGTGATGCAACGCTAAATTTCTCAAATCTGTTCCGATGAAGAAAAACTCATCTACATTTTGGATGTCCTAAGGGTGAGTACACGTTCATGTTTTCTTTACATCAATAAATGGAGTTTCTTGAGAAAGATTGAGATCTTGAATGGTCTGTTCACTTACTCATTAGACACCTTCCACGCATTAGATCCATACTGAGCCATGAGCTCGAGGTTTTCAATGCGCACTGCCTGATGCTCCAGCTGCGCCATAGAGTTATTGACACAGTCCTGCCATGCTGTGATGTCATTCTTCTGCCCAGACGATGGAGCAGGAAGCTCATATCTAAGAAAACAAGCACAAGAAGGTAGATTTAACAGCAAACAACTTTTTTTAGATAAGAATATAGACTCGAAATTAGCTCAGATCAACTAATTTTGGCCTTCCTGTAGCTCAAAAGGTAGAGCACGGCACTAGCAATGCCAAGATCATAAGTTTGATCCTTAGGGAAACCAAGAACTGATAAAAACACGTACCTGGAATGCAATACAAGTCTCTCTGGATAAATGGATGTGTAAAAGTAAATCTGTACATTGTATGTAATCAACAGTGAAGCTGGTTTGATTATTGAAACATCTCTTATCCATTCACTTTATTTTAGCTGAACTGCAAGCTGGTATTTGTTATTATATTTTATTTTATCATCATAATCCTAAACACTGATTTACTGCACTTTTCATATTCACAGAAAATAGCTTACTTCTGCATTGCAAAATAAGGTGGATAGGATTATGCTAGTGTCATATAGGCTGCTACAAGCTATTAATATCAGTGCAGCCTTTCTGCCCAGAGTCATCTTTAGATAGCAAATGTTCTGCATTTATTTCATCTTTAGTGTCAATGGATGTGCTGCAGGCATTAGTTTTATCACATCTTGATTACTGCTCAATGGTATGGTCAAGTGCATCTGAAAAACACCTTAAAAAACAACAACAACTTAAGTTGGTTCAGAACAGAGAAGCAGAGCTTCATTATCCATTTCGGGCTAATGTTAGTGACATGCATAGAAAGTTATCACGGCTGTTGATGAAGATTAAATTACACTCACCACTGTTGGTATATTTGCATTAGGTATTCAAGTATCACACTCCCTGTTCTTTCTTTGAAATGCTTGTACATGTGTGTTTTTCTGCTGCTAGAGGTATACTTTTGTGACGTGATTGCTGTAACTGTATTTGGGTTCTTTAACTTATTTGTATGAATTTTGTTTTGTACAGATATGTGGACCCAGGAAGATTAGCAATGGGGATCCAAATAAACAAACAATAGATTTATTGCAATTTAGTTTCCTATTCTTCTATAAACTAGAATAGGTTACATGAAGCAGAACACAAGGTTAGAGTTGACCACCTTTAACAGAAATTGTTCAATAAACTGACCTCTTCATACTGAGCAGCTCCATTGGTTGACGAGCTGACAGTCTCTCAAATTCATTCCTCATGATATCGGTCTAATGAGAGCAACATAACAGAGATTATTACGTGAACATGTGGATTATAGTAAAGTAGTAGCAGAACGGGTATTTTTCTCGCACCTCAAAAGCAGAG
The DNA here is from genome assembly GCF_018340385.1 of Cyprinus carpio. Lineage (NCBI taxonomy): Eukaryota > Metazoa > Chordata > Actinopteri > Cypriniformes > Cyprinidae > Cyprinus > Cyprinus carpio. The sequence continues at coordinate 6,561,454 of NC_056604.1, forward strand.
AAATCTGGCGTGGGAAGGTAGCTCAAATAGTTCTTGGTTGGTCTGTATCGTCTCGTCTCTTCCTCCACCAAAGCAGCTGCCTAAAATTGATTCAGAACGATTCGAATATAATTTCATTTCCGCTAATAATGATATCTGGGATACTATCGCGTACTTAAAACAGAAACATAAGTTGATTAAACAACTAAACGGTCTCATTTATGAACCAGAAGTAACGTTAGGCGCAGCCGTTAGCTGTCTTCACAGTTACAACTCGGGTCAAACATGTATTATTCATCGTCGTTTTAAGAAGACAGGACGTACAAAAAGACATATTCAGACTACTTACGGCTTCTCTGACCCCTGGAGCATCATAACCCTGGTCAAAATAAGGCAGAGCATCGACAAAAACATCACCAGCGACTGAGGCCGGCCCTGCCATCCTTTACAAAAACACGCTTCACGCTCTGCTTCTATTATGATTAAATTGAATGAAATACGAACATCAGCGCCCCTTGTGTATCGGAAGAGACGCGCGCAGTGTTTGCCAATGTCGCGGTTTTCCCGCGAAATCTGGATGCTTGTAAACTGTTGCCGCGTTTTCCACAATTTTGTTATAATAGCCTACTGTTGAAATGTTTGCTATTTGGAGGGGTGTAAAATATTTGAGTAATTTTACTGGATTACTGTACTTAAGTATTATTTTGGGGGTATTTGTACTTTATTCATGTAAAATTTAAACTGATTACTTGTACTTTTACTTGATTACATTTCTGAAGATAAAAAATTTTTTTTTATTACTTACAATTTTATTTCAACTTAAGAAGTACTCATTATTATTATTATTTTTTTTTTTGCATTGTTATTTTATCTCATGCATACTTAATATGGTAAACAGAAACTCAAAAGTGACTTTAATGTGCAAGAGCCAATGAGGTTTGTTTTCACGCATCAAGCACACACATTTCAGCTTCAGTTATAACTTTAACCAGGTACATTTCTGGCATCAAAAGTTTGCCATCAAATCTGAGGAAGCATTTGGAGGTAGCAAAGTTGCTTTTTCCCCCTCAAAAATAAATAAATAAATAATAATTATTAGTCCATTTTGATATATTTGTTAGCTGTAGTATATTGGCTGAATGCACAAAATGACTAAGTGCACATACTATCAGTGACAAGAATTTAAATACAATTCATGTTTTGTTAGGGATGACAGGTTTTTTAAATTTAATGTTGCAAATTTCCAAAATGTGTTTAAATGAGCATTGTATGTTAAATTAATTATTAATCATGTTTAGTGATGTTCTTACCAGGGAGTGGACTTTTTACACCCCAGGCTTTTTGCAATAGTTACTATTTACTATTTTTCAGTGTGATTTTTGGTGAATTGTGTTCGTAGATAATGACAAGTGAGATTTCAGTAATGTTTTGACCACTGAACTAGGAAATGTCCCCAGTTTTCATTTCAGAAATCTGGTCACCTTAATTAATAGTGGTCATCAAAAGTATGAAAAAAAACCACATGCATTTATGTAATGTCAAAAAAGGGGTCAAATCTATATTATAGATATTTAACTCCTCTCAAGTAACCACCAAATCCACTGCTGTAAGTGCTGTTTTTTAATAATACTGTACACACCACATTCATTATAAGTTTCTCATATTTTAAACTCATGCACCCTGTACATTCTCAATCACTGAACATTCATCCAAATGTTTGATTTCTACAACAAGATCACATTGTTTGATTCCCACTTCCTGTCCAACATTGCATCAGAAACTTGTTTTTTTTTTTCTTCAAATGTTACAAAAAAAATCTAGTTTGTCTAAAAACAAAACTGTACAAAATGTAAACTGAAACATTTGCATCGATAGTTTACAAAACAGAAAATTTGGCTAAAAATAAATGTTTGATATTTAACTGGAAAGGCAATTTCTGTGCATAGGAAGAATCATAAATTAATTCCTGAAGGGGAATAGAAGTCATCCTTCATCATATTTTCTTTTAAACATCAAATTTCCAGTTGGAAAAGGTTTTCGGTTAAAACATATGCTCACCTTATTATCTGGTTTAATAAAAATTACATTAAAGACAATAAAAACATGTAAGACCTCTGACATGGCCATTAACCCAACTCTTATTATTATGCATTCATAGTCAGATTTTTCCTTATTTATCAAAATGACAATGACATGACACAGACTCCTCCCTTTCCTCTTTGTTCTAATTCAGCCCTCTTTGTTCCTTGTGCTTATGAACTCATTTCCAGCCTTTTCCTCTTTTGTGACGGGAGAATTTTCAGGGCAGAACAAGCTGATTCCAGTCTTGAACTCATCTCCACTTTTCAGCATTGGCTCCGGGAGAGGAACTGAAATGCTGGTCGAGTCATCACACATTTCTGAACAAAAAAGCCACTCATACTTGACGTCTGAAACAGTTCTCTATTTCTTCTGCAAGAATTTCATTTTATTTCCTGCAAAGCAAAATATTTGTGAATAAAACAATGGAAATAACTACTTTTTATTGCAGACAAATGGAAAAGCAGAAAAAGATTTACCGAGCCCCTTAAGAAATTTGTTGACTCCACTTGGTTCAGGTTCAGGATAAGAATCCAAATATTCTGCTGCTCTCAATTCAAATAGCCCTGTTAAACAAAACACCCCTCTCATTACTTAAAGGAATGGTTCACCTTAAAAATAACAACTCTAACCCAGAATATTTCTTCTCTCACCTTTAACACCACCTTTTCTGAGCTCTCGGTCATGAATGAAACCAGCAAACATCTGCGTGTCCATGAAGAGCTGGAGAAACTGTCGCACTCCTCGGGACGGATGAGATTTCCTGAAAGTGTCACTCTGCAGCTCTCGGGTGCCACGGGGTCCTGTGTCACTCATGTACAGAGAATAATGTCCCACCAGCTCAACAAAGAACCACACAAACGCCTCTGACACCAAAGTGTTCAGGTCTGATTTATCTGTTAGGAGAATAAAACCACAATGTGACACATTGATACTGCAGAGTATATATACAAAAACACATGGAAGCTTAAAAAGCCCATAAAATAAGGCTTTTGTGGTTTATATGCTAATGTGAGGAATAAAGAATAGTTCACACAAAAATGAACATTTGCTGAAAATGCTTCACTCTATACAAGACACAGATGAGTTTGTTTCTTCATCGGAACAGATTTAGGGAAATTTATCATTGTGTCACTTGTTCACCAATAGATGGAGTGAATGGGTGCCGTCAGAATGAGAGTCCAAACAGCTTATAAAAACATCACAATAATCCACACCACTCCAGTCCATCAATTAACATCTTGTAAAGTGAAAAGCTGCATGTTTATAAGAAACAAATACATCATTAAGACATTTTTAACGTCTTTCCATTTCTTCATGCTAAAATAAGAAAGCTCTATCCATAATATTGCTTTCTACATTGAAAAAGTCATCTCATCTGAATGGGGAGAGAAAAATGCACAGAACAAGCACCGTTTTAAAGCAAAAACAGTCCAAAACGGTTATAAACAAATATGTTGGTAGATTTTGATACAAGAGGGATGGACTTTTTCACTAGAGGAAGCATTGGAGGATGGATATGGACTAATATTTTGACTAGAAGTGAAGGTTTAAAAACGCCTTGTTGGATTTCTTTCTTAAAAAACACAACTTTTCACTTCACAAGATGTTCATTGATGGACTAGTGTGTGGATTATTGAGATTTGCTTGTCAAACCATTGAAAAAAAAGCATGCAAACCTTCAAAATGGGTCTTTATTAAATCAGCAGTAGGTATGCAAAATAATTGTAAAATTTGATTATATACAGTTATAGAATCACAGAACTCGCTCCGCCGCTGTGAATAAATCTGCATCCGTATTCATGAGTACATTTATTCTTACAGATATCCACATGAGAAACAATTACCATCTGAATAGGGCTTGAAAGTATTTGCTATTTGATAAATACAGGCCTAAAACTCCCTGTTTTAATAGGAAATGTCTACACAAGAAAACGGTGCTTGTCAAGCCACTGGTCCTTTAATATTTAGTATAACTGCCATAATGACTATTTGCCGTTGGGCCGGCTTAACGAAACATCTGTAACACCTTAAATCATACTTGACGTCCTGACCTCACTGGCCTTGTTTAACGGTTGGTTACTCATCACATCATGAATACACAGACAGTATGGTTTTAAAAGGTGAACAGCTTATTCTGACACAGTAAGACAATGGACGAAACCTTCAGTTAAACCAGTTTAAAACTGAACTGCTGTGGGTTCGGCTGTGAATAACGGCACGTGTGAGGACTCTAACCTCCTTTCCTGTCTCTCGTGTTTTGTTCTAGGATCTCCTCCCTGTTCTCCAGTATCTCCTGAAGCGCTGCCTGCAGCTTTCCAGGTAAGATACAGTCCTCGTCTCCAAGCTAAGACAACAGAGTACAGAAAGATGAATATAGGAGCAAATGTAGGAAAGAACCAGACATTTTGATACAAAGACCAGACGATTACATTTCACAAAATGATTTGTCAGCAACTAGATATTCAGTAGTCTGATTGTACAAAGGTTCAAAATGAGTATTTATTTGCCAAGGATGCATTAAAAATGAAGGCTGTCAAATCGATTAATCACAATTAATGTATGTGTGTGTATTTATATATAAATACGCACAGTACACACACACACACATTACGTAAACACACACTTTTATTTTGGATGCAATTGACCACGATTAATCGATTTGACAGCCCTAATTGAAATTGATCAAAAGTGACAGTTAAGGCATGTTAAAAAAGATTTCTGTCTTTCTATTCATCAAAGAATCCTGAAATTGTATCTCGGTTTCCACAAAAATATTAAGCAGCACAACTATTTTCAACAATGATTATAATAAGAAATGTTTCTTGAGCATATTAGAATGATTTCTGAAGGCAATAAGTTTAATTTGAATTTTCAAATTGCATATTATTTCAAATTATTACTGCATTTTTGATTAAATAAATGCAGCCTTGGTGAGCATACTTTCCAAAACACTGAGGATATTACTGGTATGGGAAACAACTGGAATCGGATGACAGTATAAATATGACTAAAAACACTTCTTTAAACAATCAGATTTATGTCTTTGAATGATAATACAGTACAGCTACTCAGGCCATGACTTGAGTTTCAGACCACACCCTCACACACACACACACACACACAAAAGGACACACCTTGTATTATTAGGACACTAAAACCTGCACTCACCTGAACGACAAATTTGTCCGCACACAAATCCACAATAAGAACCTGGAAGAATAAGACAAAAAAGAAAAAAGGAATGAAGCTCAAAATGACAAAAGAAAGCAAGAACCCATTTTATGTAACAAATGTATGTCTTTCATGCTCTTTCTAAATGGAAAGAATAAGAAAAATATTCTAGGTATGTGACATAAAAGTCACTAGATGGACCTGGCAGGAACCTCAGAATGCATTGTTGTATATTTTTCCAAAGTTCATCAGTTTATTTAAACAAGACCAATGCAATCTTGTTTTCAACAGCATCTGCTAGACTTTAAAAAAATAAAGGCTCCAAATGGAGCATTTTGCAGTAATGCCATAAAAAATTCATTTAGGGTTCCTAAAAGAACCTTTTAGTGAACCACTCTTATTTTATTACAGTAAAGAACATTTTAAAACTCCAAAGAACCTTTTTTTCCACTAAAAAGACCATTTTGTCCAATGGAAAGTTTCCATTAAAGATTCTTCATGCAACACAGATGCCTATAAAGATACTTTAGTTCTAAGAGTGTGTGCACCTCAAATGCAAAACAAGTATTCATTTTTTTGGTATTCTCTTATAGATATGATTTTAATACCTCATACTTCTGTCAAATAGTATTTTAATGCTGGCTTGGGGAATTTCAAGCTGTTAAACAATGGAAACAATTCAAGGCATGGCGGTTATTAAATTAAACTCCGGCTGTAGTCGTAATCAAATCTCAGAGCTCTCCTCTGTTGATTAGAAGCATCTTATATGGGACCCATGACAGCCTTTGAAAAAAAATCCCTTTCTACAGGCCAGAAGATTCTGGAAAAGTTTTGTACATCACGTAAAACTGGATTGTTTTGAAAAAAAACACTCTACTGTTCATAACCCAGTCAAATCTAAGAAAATCTCTTCACATTCACACATGATCACCAATACATCATGCATCAATATTACTCAGTGTTTATTAAAACATAACAGGTAATGTACATAAAAATCTTTATTCTATGGATCTTAGTCAGCTTACTGAATTTCATGCAGATGAAAACGAGGCTGCGAGGGATAAAATGTACAGTCTTTACAATGATAAGCACTGTATAAAGGTCCTGGAACAGGTTTTTTTTCCGTTGAAAGTTATTTTTGGAAAGTTGTTTTATCAGATGAACATTAGTTGCTAAACAAAAGTACAATTCATTGAACCCACTGTATTTCTATTCCTCACAGCTTCAATGTAATTCCTGTAAAATATTAAATATGGCACTACCCTGATTAAGGTCTACAGGTCAGAAATTATTACTAAAAAATTAATTACTACCAATTCTGGTGGGAAAAGCCTTGATTAGAATTCTTAGTGGACTTAAATAGGCTCCTTCAAAGTGACTGACCTCCTCAATGGGCATATCCAGCACCTCAGGCAGGGATGGAGACAGCGCCCCCATGACAAAAGGAGTGGGAGAGCAGCATATGTCCAGCATGCTGGCAGGAAGCACCGGAACGAACGTGTGCTGCCACGTGAAGGGATACAGCAACGCCAAGGCAGAATGGGCACATCGGGATAAGACACTGGCCAGAGACAAACAGAGTCAGGTTTGAATTTATTTCTAGCTGTAGCTCTAGTTGGGTATCAGCATGGGTGGTGGTCTGCACCTGAGTTTGTCTGCGATGAAGATCACTCTCCTCTCCAGCAGCAGAGAGGCGAAGACCTGCAGGAGTCTGGTCACACTGAGACACTGCAGCAAACTCTCAAAGTCCACGTGCTCCAAACGAGAGTCCACCGGCCTGCACAGAGTCAGAACCTACACATACAACAGACACACGCAGATGATCCTCAGGAGACTTGAGTAATACAAACGGTTTCAAATAGTTAAGTTACAACTCCATGTAAAAGGCAAAAATGTATAACAACAACATATAAAATAATAGGAAATGGTTTGACTCTATTTTGTTTTGTAGTTTTTTTGTTTGAATGCCAAGTGCCTAAAATGTTTTACATATTCATAATTTTTTTTCTTTTAAAACAAAAAACTGTAAAAAAAATGTTAATTAATAATAATAAATGATTATGCAATTAATAATGTAATTATTCATAATTATATTTTATTGATTTTTTTTTTTATATATATTTATATTATTTATTATATAATAAATATTAAGCATAAGTACAAGATACAACAATTGTGCAAAACAAAAAGGAATTAATAATATTAAATAATTCAAGATTGCATGTCCCTTGATTTTTTGTCACAGGTGTTATCATGTTATAAAAACAATTTTGAAAATATAGAAAGTTGTAGAAAAGTACTTCCTAGGTCAAAGTTCATAGTAAAAAGGCTGTTCAAATGTGCATATGATTTTCCTGCCATGTTGAAAAAGCTTTGATTTAAATTTAAGATGATATTTTGATGTATGGTTGAAGTTCATTTTAACATGTCACTGGCTGTTAAATTGTTTAATGTTCATGTGATTTTTCTTTCAAGATTTTCTTTGAAGTTATTATTTGATATTATAACTTGTGTGTTTTGAGATGATATTGACACAATCTTTAAAAAAAACAACACTAATTTATGATAAGGTGTCACTGGTGTTACAACCATTTATTTGTGAGTAAAATAATTATAAATAATACAATTTAAAAAATGTTGGAAAAATACAATTAAAAAACAGCAAAGATCAAGTTTTGCCATTTATGATCTTTCCTGAGTTAAACAGTATCTTACCTCATTGCCAGAGCCCGGTAGGAAGCTCTTGACGGTGATGGTGCGTCCAGGAGCGGGAAAGGGAGCTTCCATGACACTGTGCATGAAAGGATGAACCAAGGCAGGGGAAATCTCTCTCCTCCTCTCCACCTCCTCCAAGATCTGCTCTCAAACGTTTCAGACAGTTACAGTTCAGCATCTGTCTTACAGGTTTAGTGCTGATTAAACAGGAAATTCATATCTGATCTCTGAAATGTCCCTGACCTTTGAGAAGAGATTGAAGCAGCCCAGTCTGCTGATGATGCAGTGAACTTCAGGAAGTCTCTTCCCCTTCCCACTGGGCTGCAAGACACAGGTCAAAGGTCAAGGTTAGTGCAGATTTACTACACAATATGCTCTCCTATATCATTTATTCACCGTCATGTTTTCCAAACCTCCATGATGATCAATGAGATGTTTGGAATGACAATGAATAAAAAGTGACAGAATGTGCATGTTTGGGTAAAGTATCATTTTTAATTGACCAGGTGAGATTACGTTTACAAACTCACCAGGATTTTGCGGCAGTATCCAAATAAGCGACTCCCGTCCTCCCCCGTTAGGACAAAAGAAAATGTTTCACTGTGGGTGATAATCAAAGATTATATTAGGAGTGTGAATTAGTTAGCCAAGTAAGATAAATGGTTTAATATTAGCATGTTACCTGTTGTGGTCCGAGGAGGGACGCCAGTCTTGACAGTCAGGAAAACAAAACTTGGGAATGGCCCTTAATCTGTCTTCAGCCTCACGAGACAGACGAGAAGACTTCTCAAACTAAATGGAAAATAAAGACAGAAAAATATTTTGAATAATCAAATAGATAATAATGCCATTTTCTATACTGGTTTCTTATTTATATAATTAAAATTAATTTAAAATTAAAAAAGTAAAATGTAAATAATGTTATTATATTTTATTACATTCATATAATTGTATATTATAACTTAAAATTAGTATCATTAATTTTAAATTAAAAGTAAATAATTTTTATTATATTTTAAAAATAAACAGAGTTGCAATATATAAATATAAAAATAAATATTTTATATATATGTAGATGATAGATGCATATTAGAATTTAAAAAATAATTATAATTTAAAATTACAATGTAAATTATTTTATTACATTTTATTATATTTCTATAAAATAAGTCAGAATTACAATATATAAATATAAAAAGAAATATAAAAATATAATAAAATTATTTTAAAAAACAAAAATTACAAGAAAAATAGAAAAAGAAAGAAAATGCTGAAACACACATTCCACAAATTAAGATCCATCATATGTTATTTCCAGAATTTGTCATTATAATTTATTAGGTCTCTTTACCTTCGTAGGGAACTGTTGTGTGATCTCAGGGATGTATGTGTTTCCAGGGGAAGCTTTTCTAAGTGACACCACTACAAATTGCTGGAAAAGCTGCTGCTCTTGTAATTGGATCAGGTCCCTCTCTAAAGTGTGGTAACCTGGCCGTCGCTTTAAAGTTGACTGAACATAGACTGTTCGCTGGGAGCGATCTATGGGAAGAGAATGTAAACAGCCTCGATGGGTTTAGAGAAACTGCTCAACTGGTTTGATATACATGTTAAACTTGAATAAACAAGAGTTCTCTGAGCCGAGGCCTGACGGAGACACTGACCTTTAGAGCTCTCCTCAGGATCACTCTCTGTTCCACTTAATTCATCTGCCAAAAAAAACACACATTTACTGCCTGATTAGACTTCTTCTCTTGGTAAACCAGGTAAATATGAAATATGTATCCTCTTACCTCTGGTTGCTGTTGCCCATACTCGTTTCCTTCCTCTTTTGGCTTCAAATATCTCCTGGATCCTGTTTACAAGCTGCAAGAGAAACACACAAACAAGATTTCATTTTTGTATACTAAAAGCAATATTACAGGTTGATTACAACTTTATGTCGATTACAACTAATGTTCAAAAGTTTGTTCAAAATGTTCAAAAGTTTGTGGTCAGTAAGATTTTTTAAATGTTTCCTTAAGTTTATTTTAATCAGTAAAAACAGTAATATTATGAAATATTTTTACCGTTTAAAATAACTGTTTACTATTTTAATATATTTTAAAATGTAATTTATTCCTTTGATGGAATGCTGAATTTTTTGCCTCATTTCTCCAGTCTTCAGTGTCACGTGATCCTTCAGAAACCATTCTTATATGTTGATTTGCTGCTCAAGAAGCATTATAATGTTGAAAAAAGTTGTGGTGCTTAAAATTTTTGTGGAAAATGAGATACATTTTTTATTTAAGTATTCTTTGCGGAATAGAAAAAGTTCAAAAGAACAGTTCTCTGGCAACAACCTACTTCTAAATAATTTAATGCATCCTTGCTGAATAAAGAAATCTCACCGAGCCCCAACTTTTGTAGTGAACATAAAACACATTTACAAAATGCAATTAAAATGGAAGCCAAACAAATAAATGTTTTAAATTCAAAACAAATGCAAACAATATACAAAACTACAACCATAAGACTAGATGCGTCATTATGACCAGCGACATGCGTCTAATGTGTACGTCTGGCCAGAGCAAAAACGACATGCTAATTATGATTCACAGTCATGGAGAGCACAGAGGTCTGCCCACATCACACAGCGAGAGCAGTGAGACAGCACACTGTTGTGGCATCTGCCCTTGATGAGCGGAAACAGTGTGGTGGTGCTTTCCCCCGATAAACACATAATGCTCACCATGTGTGTGGACAGTAAAGGCCTTTTAGGCACCACTCAGAGCAAGCATTCACGCGCTGCTTTGAGTTTCAAATAGCGTCACGGAAGAGTGATTTTATGAGGTTGCTAGGTATCAGAATGCAATACACTAAACAATACAAACATGTATTTGAGCTTAGAAATGAAAAAGTCATGACTTTGATTCTTTGCAGATAGAAAAAAAAAGAGTTGAATGTGGGTTCATGAATCTTTACAGTCTTGAGATGCTCTTGAAATGAAGTACCATAATGACAGCATACAGTCTCATTTTAGGCTCAATAACAAATGGTCAAAAATTGACTTTTTTACTGTAAGTGACATACAAGTGCTGACGATTATAAGGAAGAAGGAAAGCATACTAAAACATAAAATGACAGCAAAAGATTAAATCATTAACAGTATGATTGAAAATATATAAATGAATAGTAAAAATATGCCTCAATCAACTAATTTCTTAAAGAAAGATTGTTTTTAAACATTTATTGTTGATTTGCACTCTAAAACAGTGTGTCCCAGCTATTTTGGTCTTATGAACCCCTGAGCAAAACTGAAGTACCGCTTCATCAACACTATGTCTTCCTTCTAAATCACATTACACATCATTAACAGTAATAATATTATTGAAAAAAGAAGCATTATTTTAAACTAAAAACCAAGTAATATTGTGTGTAAAAAACAGATTTAGCAAGCAGGTTCTTCTTCAAAAAAATAAATAAATAAATGAAGCAGTTTAAGACATAAAGAACACTTTTTTATAACTATTTATAAATTTTATGTTAGTTTAGAAATTTGATGGGATGAAAATAAGAAAAAGCTCTGAAAGTGTCCATAAGACAGGTAAAGACTAAGAGTGTTGCTGTTATAGATGTGTCCAAACCAGTGTTGTTATTGTTAACTATAAAAAATAGTTTTTGGTAACTGAAATTAATTAATATCGAAATTTTAGATGAAAAACAAAACAATTTTGTTTCTTAAACGAAAATGAGAAATGTTGCCTTGGCAAAGAAATGAAATAAAATATGCTTAAGTTGAAGTACTAAAGTTACTAAAAATAAAACTGAAAAGCTAATAGGAATATTACAAAAAAAACTAACAAATATTACTAAAAGTTATAATAAAGTTTGAAATCAGGAAATATAAAAAAAGCCAATTCAAAATATTAATAAATATTAATAGTATTATATATAAATAAAACTAAAATAACATTTTGGTAGTGTCTTCAGATGTTTCACTTGGAACAGATGAAATAACATCTGCACTAACCAGTCGGAACAAAACCTACAAAAGAACAACTTCCACATTTCCCACATGCTGTTTGATGTTATAATGGGTGATTTCTATTTAAGAAATGCGGGTTCTTGCCTCCCCTTTCTGCTCACCCTCTTTATTAAAACAGCATTTCTTTATGAGCTTCATCTACGCTGCCACGACCTGCTGATTTTAGCTCTTCCAAAATAACTGTATGGATCATACTGACACAAAGCTGAATATAGCTGATTAGTCAGCAGCAGCGTCCAGTATGATACACTGGCACTTGATGATAATCCTCAACCTCTCGGAGCGTTTCCTGCCCCCATCCATCCATCTTCTCACCACTTCCTCTCTCCTTCTCCCTCTTCCTGCTCAAGCATCAAAGCTGACATTTCTACTCAGACTATGTCTGTTTCTCTTTCTTCTTATATGAACTTATGAGAACTGGGACAGCACAGGCTAGAGAAATGGTTTATGTATCAAACGCATCAAAAATGATTTATGTATATAAAATTATTACCCTACCCTGCATCATATTTTCTGAATGAATTCCAATAATGGTTTCTTACATGCTTACAAAACAGAACATGCATTGCCCCAGCAGTTCACATTTTCTTACAAAACATGATGAATTTCATTGCATTTTTTTGATAATAAGTTTTGTATTATCCCTTAATCAGCAGAAAAACTGCCATAAAGACATGATTCTTACTTTCCTCTAAGCCAGGTTACAACTATTTGTTGAATTCTTTCTCAGCAGACATTAACATGCATGAATCACGCCTATTCCTATATTTGACACACGTTTTATGCTACATCCAAACAGTGGCAGAAAATTACAGATTTTGTATTTATAAACTTGTTTATGTGAAGTTCTATGACATTAAACTGAGTTTTGAACATATTTTCCCACTCTTTTGGAGATTGTTAGTTAAATTACAGATTTTGAACACTTTTTTGTCATTCAAACTGTAACTTTTGACATTTGACTGCTTTTGTTGTTTTGATAAGTTCATAAAAGCTAATATATACAATTTTATTTTGTGATAAAACTTTCCCTAATGTAAAGTTTGTTTGAATATATTTGAACTCAGTATCATCAACTCATGTAGGTAATATTAGGTCTTTTTCTCAAGATGCTGGGCTGTATTGTCAGCATTTGGGTGCAGTTTCTGTTTCTAAAATACTGAAGAATTTATTATATCATGTAAACGTTTGGTTAAAGTTCATATGCATACAATCAGAGAAACAGGTGACAGCAGGCACATGTTGAGCAATGTTTAATGACGTCTCAGACACGTGTTTGTGCATGTGGGTTTACCGGGGGTTGTCGGTTTGTCCTGTATGAAGTAGCAGGTTTGGCTGATTTAGGAGTGTTTGTAGTAGGGGTAAGTGTAGGCGACGTTATGGAATCTTTGCGGTCCCGCCCCATTTTATGCAACCTGTCGCCGTTAGGTAATAGTGTGAAGGGCTTCGGTGAGATCTGCATACAGTAACAGACAAGAGAAGAAGTGGGAAAACAGATAGTTTAGTTTAACAATTAGCCAGTGGCCTTAATGTAAAATTTCTTTTTCTAATTTAAAACAAAAAATATATATAATCAGTGGGAATAAATGGCTCTGAGAATGCATTTTTTGAAAGAAGTCTCTTAAGTTCAACAAGGCTGCATTTATATGATCAAAAATGCAATAAACGGTAACATCTTGTAACAAATTAAAACAACTGATTTCTATTTAAATGTATTGTAAAATCTAATCTGTTCCTTTGATGTTCAAGCTGAATTTTATCATTACTCAAGAAACATTGTTTTATTATTAGCAATGTTGAAAGCAGCTGTTGCTTGATATTTCTGTGGAAACCATAATGCATTTTTAATGATTTTTTGATGACTAGAAAATTTTAAAAAAGCATTTTTTAGTTAATAAAGAAATTTACTGCAACATTATGAGTGCCTTTTATATCACTTTAGATCAATACATCCTTGCAGAATAAAATAATTAACATTTGAGCAAGTGTATATGCTACTTACTGAAATCTGACCAAATCACTATGCATTTAAAAATGACAGTCACCTTGAAGTGTGGGCTCTCTCTCTGTCCAACTGTGTAGTTTCGTGGCCGTCTTATAGGTAAACACATAGGAGAAACTTTGATGTCTTCATATGGGTTCTCTTTTGACATATCCGCTGAAAATGATTAGTTGAGAAAAAAACAAGTTGCAGCTACTATAATAATAATAAGTCATGCAAACATATTTTGGTGTTCTCTACTCTGGCTTCAATACATTTAGAGACATGCAAAACAACATGGTTTCAAAATCAACTATTCGGCAAATAAGATTCCTTTTTGCTTTCAAAAACAGCTAGATGGTCTAATCTTGGGATGCAAGTTAGACTATCAAATTGACATGGCATCTCAAAAACTGAGGAAGACATCTAAGAAATCTGTCTGTGTAAGCATGTTAATTAATGCAAGTAAAGCAGGCACCACTAAAACTAACAAACTAAAAACTTTACATTATTCTCACTTTCGATCAGTTTAATGTATCCTTCCTAAATAAAAATATTAATTTCTTTAAAAAAAAAAATCTTTCTTAACCCAAACATTTGGACAGTTGTGTATAAGAAAATAATTAATACAATAAGACGAGAGTCAATGCAGACATATTTTCTACTGTGCTTCACAGTAGTATCTGATCGATGTTCTCAGAATCACTCACAGATGATGTCCTCATAGATGCTGTCTTCAGACCGGGCGTGGTAAAGACCTGATCGGAGGCCCTCCTTCCCGCTAGAGGCCTTTTGGGCTGTCCGCCGTACCACATCCTCAAACTCAAATGACTTCCTGTGGAGAAAAGGACCAAGAGTGTGAACAGTCCCTGTATTGAGATCCAACTACAAGTTTTGGGACTTTCATAAAGGGTAACCATTAATCCAAAAAGGAATGTTCCAGAATTCATATCTAACAGTTAAAATAGACATGATAAAGAATTGATACATTATGACTGGAACAGACACAGGGTTCCAAATAATCAAGAACAACAACAATTACTAGAGGAAGGAGTAAACATAACAGCGTGCTGCGTGACCGTATGAGTGTTCAGAAAGCCCTTGAGTGACTACAGCAGGCTTCGTTGAAACAGAAGTAGGTCAAATGTGGACAATGGGCTGCGATTCTGCCAAAGAACAGCTGACATGACAGCTGGGGACGAGGCCAGACAGCTAAACTATCCCCCACTCACAGCTAAACTCTCCACGCTGTCCTCTGACACAAAGCTGTCCAACTCAAGAGTATGAAATAAACGAGAATGACAAGTAGATCTGTACACAATTTCTTAAGAAACTTTGAGTAGTTGATGAGCGGCGCTGCATGTAAAAGCTGAAATTATTTTCACTTGACGACATCTTAAAAACATGGCACTCATGTGCAATACGCTGCAAAAGATGCTAGACATGAGCGCAACGGTCATGCATGTCCTTCTAGTGCATGTTTAGGGGGAAAGAAGCGCATTGGAATGTAAAAATGCATTCTGTGTGAATGGCCCCTTGTGTTTTTTCCCATACTATGAAGGTTAATGTGGCTCCAATGTTCTTCAAAATATCTTCTTTTACGTTTAGAAAAAAAAGAGACATAAGGTGAGAAAATTATGACAATTTTCATTTTTGGCTAAACTGTCACTTTAAAGTATCATGAAACATGAGATGTTAACTTATGTGAACATGCTGAACATCAGTGAAAACAACAATAGCACTCATTATGTCTATTATTAAGTGAAAAGTGGTTATATTTTGGAGCAATTTCGTTCTTCCACACTGTCGGTTCACCTCTGTAAACATGACCGTAACAACACGTGGTGTGTGCATGAGAGAGCGGTTTCTGTGCTGAATACCACGATGAGTTTAACTAAACTACTCTCACTGCACTGATCATAGTTCATATCCGGACCGGAGCAAGCGTGTTTCTAGTTTTGTGAACATATTTTGTATTCTCCATTCCATTCTATGATATTCTTGCTCGACTCCTTCAGTGTCTATGGGATGTTTAAAATCTGATCACTTTGAAAACTAATAGCACACACCTCTCCTCAACAATCCACATGATCTGAGCTATTAATCAAGGTACGGCATGTCGGTATGAGAACGGTTCAGGCCAACACCTATTGTTCGTGAGGATATATCATTTGTGACCAGGTTTAACAGGTTTTGAAAGGCAGCAAAACGCCATTTATAAAAGGGTTATCAACCTGCTTTTTTATACAATATAATTCTATGAGGAAGCTGTTCGATCACGTTATATTGCTAGTTTTTGGAATCCGCCTTTTTATTAACCCAGTTATTTTAAATTAACTAATTTGATGGCATGACATTACTTATGATACAGCAAAATGAAAATACAACAAACTAGGTCGAAAACCAAAAGTGGAAATAATATTCCTTTAAATTAGAAATTCAAAACAGAACTGAAAGAGTAGACAAGTACAATGGTAGAAATGTCATCATATGAATCTAAAAATGCTCTTAAAGACTTCAACAATGAAAGAACAGAAATAATTGATGGCAATTTTGTGTTTAACCTTGTACTACTTCATCTGTATTTTCTTTTTGTCTCCCTTCCCCCTCTAGGAACTTGAAAGCCATATGATACAATAACTAAAATTCTAATTATTGTAATATTTTGTATATACTGTGATTGTGAAGTGATTACATAAATATATTTAATGCAGCACCTGACAAGATCTATTCATGAATAAGAAACTGAGTTTATAGTATTTACAACTGTAGGATGCTGTACTAAAACCTCCTTCATTTCCTTTTCTTATGTTTGGGATTAGCTGTGTAATGCAATCTGCACTGTGGGAAAAGTATTCACCTGTTCTTTCTGTTTCTGGAAAACCCATTGATAGTATTGACTGGACAAGGAGGAGGTGGACAGCTGGGTGGCTTTAGTATGATGTCATGCTTCCGGACTGGATTGGATTTGTTGACTGATGGAGTCTGGTTCTCCAGTGGGATCCATTGGCCAGGCGGACTGCTCGCACCCTTGTACTGGAATGTGCGCTGTGGTTTAGGTGGAGGAGAAGGAGGTCCAATTTCCCCAAGACTCTTAGTCACCATCAAGGAATCCTTCTCCTTCTCCCAGAAAGAGTCATCTGCCTCCAGTCGTTTCCAGAAACCCCTGGAGGTGTAAAAGTTCCCTGGAGGCAATGACGCCTCTGGATCATCTACACATTGAGGTAGAGATGTAATTTCGACATCTGTAAAATGGTTTGTCTTGATATTATTGCTTTTAACATTCAGTTTAGCCACTTGGACTTGGGTTACAGTGCTTAAAGGCTTAGTCACTGGAGTTGATGTAACTAATTTATTTGAATGAGTTCGATTTCTTGGGAAATCAGATTGGATTTCTCTTGTAACTGGTCTAATAGTCATCTGGTTTTCCCTGAAATCTAAACCCAGGTTTTTGGCTTTTGATACAGTCACTTTGTTACGACCTCCATCACTGCCATCAAGTCCATTTCCAAGGAGGTCTCCAGAAAGCCTGCGAGATGCAAGAGTCCGCTGGGGCTTAATATTCCCACTGGGGACGTCCTCCTGCTGGCTGAGTCCCTCCCATTGGGAGATTTTCTGCTTGATGTTGACACCAGGCTCTCGCGTGATCGGCCACGCTGCCGTTGTTGTCGCCGTCTTCCCTGCAACAACATTCCCTCCTCTTTTTCCATGGTCCACTCCAAGGGCCAGCATGACGACGAGGCTGCCGTCACACCGCAGGACTGTGTGGCATTGCAACAGCGAGCCTATCAAGGAAGAAGCCCTTCCTTTGTGGTGCAATGAAGTTAATAAAGATCACCAAAGAACCCTTTTCCCGTATGAGTCAGTTCCTCTGCCATTCTTCCTTCACTTTGAAGCCTGCAAAGAAAAAAAGCAAACTCAACAAGTGGATTTAAGATTGATTTAAAACTGAAACAGTTACTGAAAGAGGTTACTGAAAGAGGTTTGCCATTAAAAAATAAATAAATAAATTTATTTCACGCCCAAAAAACATCTTCAGATTATACTTTTTTTTAATTTCTATTTTCTTTGCAAATGCACGCACTATATATATATATATATATATATAACAAAAACATGCAATGTCAGGTTTAACATCATGCATCCAACTGACAAGTACATTTTGCACACATAAAAGATGACGGTCCCTGCATGCTGCATAAATGCAGGAAACCAAAGATCGTCACTGTCAAGGTCAGCAGCGAAACCAAAAATAAAAGCCCTAACAAAGAGGAGATGGACAACCACAGGAACATGGGAGAAGACAGCATTCTGGGGGCCTCCATCCCCAGGAACACCCACCACCCCCACTCCCACCCTCTTCAGCTGGGCCCGTCCCAAGCACTGCCATGCATTAACACACTTGAGCATAATGTAATTCAATTTCACTCCTCCCCAAAAGCTTCTTTCAGCCGCTGCATGAAAAGGACGGGCATTCCAAGTATTTCCACATCCATGTGCACATAATAGAAGGGCCTTCATTGTGGCACATGAACGAGTGGTCAGCACATCAATGAGGAAAATATGCACGATTTCATGCATGTTAATAAGTGCTGGTGTCTATGCAACAAAAAGAGGCCACTTGAAATTCCATGTTCCTGCGTCTTCTGTAGACGGGATGGATCTGGCAGCTCTAACGCAAGCCCATCTGCAGCCAAAGTGTTTTGGACACGTTGCACATTACGCTGAGAGTGAAGACATGCTGGAATTTCTTGGCACTGCGATTGAACGACATAATTTGCTAAATATGACCACATTTGATCGGCCGGACCCGAAAATGATGCCTTTGTTCTGGATGACCGACATCTAACGTACCCGCTGGAATTTCTCCGTGATTCGAGCCAGATCCCATCCCCCTTGATCATCGCATCTACTGACCCACTTGTGTCTGCGAGCGTGTGCAGGAAGACCTAGCCTGTGTTTCCTGATTCACAGGAAGGCCGGATCAGCAGAATGTCCATAACGATGGTTTTACAAATTTAATCTGGTGTAGTATTTCCAAGCTATTTTTTTTGTGACTCAGATGTCTGGAATGAAATTGGACACGGCAAAGTTCACACATGGTGCAGCGTAGGTTTGGACGAGCCAGACCAAATGGTTAATTACAACTTGCGAGGGTCTGCGGTAAGCCGTCTTACTCAAATCATCCTGACTTCAACTTCCCGACTGCGTGCGAGGAGGAAGTTCTCATGACGTTAACCCACAACCTGAAAGGCGGAATAAATTCTTACTCTCTTTTCTCCAAGCCGCCTGCTTCCAGGTATGCCGACGAAACTCTACGTTTGGGGTTTGGTTATCAAAAGAGTCATCAGTAACCGCAGACATACACAAAACACCCCTACAACGCCAACATCAACCAGACACTAGTATTACCCCAGCCCTTAAATGGTAGACAATCAAGACATAAATAAACTATAATATTACCTTGAACAGGTGATCCACCCTGCCCAGGTACTTGTGCATGAGGGGACATGTCTCTGGGTGGAGTAGATCAAGAGGGTGGGAAAGTGAGTAAGTTCACTGTCAAAACTAAACCTAATCATGTCTATATGACAAAACATTGTGTCAAATACTGTCTAGCATATTGAGCTGAAAAAGTTAATAAATAACTCAAGTATGGTGTCAACACTATAGACATTTTCACCCAAAGGCGAAATGAGAAAAGCTGAAAAATTCGACTTTATCCAACATGAATAAATTAATTTTTAGATAAGCATGTTTATTTGCAGGCTAACTTCAGCATAGTTTAAATGTAAACAAAAGGCGTCTATAATAAGACACAAATAAACATTTAAAAAGGGTATTTATTATTAAAAGCTCTAAAATCTAGTACGAAAAATAAAATATAGATATATAGAATATAAATATAGAATAAAATAAGAAAATTCTAAAATAATTTATTAAAAATAAATCAAATTTAAAACGTAATAAATTAAAATAAAACAATAAATACAGTTTAAATAGGTAAACAAGTAAATAAATACATACATTATTACATAAAGAAATACATATATACACGCAGTAGAGCTCTATCGTGTCAGCTTAGTTCAGATCTTTTGTTATGAAGACATTTCAACTTACTTACGCAAACTTGCTCGCTGTTTCACAACACATATGCTGGACTCCGCTGAAATAAATCGAAATAAAAGTTATCATAAGAGTTCTCTAAGAGTAAATACTGAGTGTGTAAATCTGTTGTGAACCCGAAGTCTTCATATCTTACGGCTGGTTAGCCAGGCGGCTAAAACTTGCTCGGGAAAAAAAAACAAAAAAAAAAAAAAAAATTTGTATCCATTCACTTTCACAGCGAGTAAGCGACGCGTTTCAAAGTAACAATTAATTCCCGGTAACTGGCAACAATGTAACTCCTGGTGATGTTTATATTCCCGACAGAAAATGTAATCGGCGTTCCTTGAGGAGTGGATATGTGTTCGTATAAGTCCTCCTCCTGCTGTCAGTTCCCCATCTGAGCTTCGGTTCCTCTGAGTGGATGAATCAGCTCACGAACTGGCGCTGCAATAAAAGTGTCTCTTCATAAAACCAGCCATGTGTGTTCATGGGAACTGATTCGATAGAAAACTCACCATCTTGAAACGGAAATGCTGCTTTATTGTCTTGATTTTTTTTTTTAACTCTATAGTGACACGAGGGAAATGTATGTTTTTTACTGAAATGCTTTGGCAATATTTTATAGGGAGCAGTGTAGCCCATAAAGCACTATTATTATTTACGAGAGCTTACAATACAAAGAAGTTTTGTATTCTCTGTGTGTGTATGTATGAGCATGTTTATGTGGTTTATGAGGACACAAATTTGTATAATGACATGGTTATGACATAGGTATTACAGTGTGGAGGTGATTTATGATGACATTTTCAGTGTCCCCGTAATTCAAAAGGCTTATAAATCATTCAGAATGAGTTTTTTTGAAAATCCAAAAGTGCACAAATTTTCCTGTGAGTGGTAGGTTTAGGTTGGGGTAGGGCAATAGAAAATAGTTTGTACAGAATAAAAACCATTACACCTATGGAGAGTCCCCATAAACCACATATACCAACAAAATTAAATTTTTATATGATATATGATCTTTTTATACAACCCACGTTTTTCAAGATGCATGACACATCATGCCTGGTTTGGCATCAGTGAAAGCAAATGTCATTGTTTCTTATGTTCCCATAACATGTTTACCGAATGTGTCACGATTCATTTTAATTTGCAGAAGTGCAAATAAATGAATAATCATTATTCACTGAAAATCTTGCAAAAGCTAGAGATGGGAAGATTTAATTTAGTTGCTTACACAAACTTCTTGTATGACTTTAGAAGACTTGGAATACAGTGAAATGGGTATGAATTAACTTTAATGATAGTTTTGATGTTTTTTTGTTGTTGTTTTTAATGGTGGTGGTTTTGGTGTTCTTTTTAAAGGTTGATAGTCTCTTTGTATGAAAAAGGACAGCATTAACATCTTTTTTGCTCCAAAAATTTAAAGTTACTTAAATTATGGCAAGTTATGAGCAAACAATGGCAGCATCTTCAATTCTGTGTTAAAAATAAAAATCAGAACACTTTTTAAATATACAGAACATTCATTTTAAATATAGATTTTGTTTATTGAGTCAACTGTAACAGCCTTTTTTCCAAAGCACGACCACAAAAAACATAATATAATAAGGCACAAAGTAGATGTAAACTTACTTAACTGTAAACCTGACTTTTAGATCAGACATAAGACAAAATGCACAAGCCAACAATGAATCTGACTCCTGTGTACAAGATGACTCAAAATATGTTCTGGAGTGTCAATTCTCATTAAGATATAGGCTATGTTTCATGGATGTTATCTCATGGGCTTCACGTTGATGATTATATAAATGTCACTGGAAGTAACATAATTTAAGAAGAGTGAAGAACAATCCACTTTTCATGCGTGCATGTTTGTTTAGTCAGCCATCACGCCCTCTCTAATGAGGTTTAGCTCATAGCACAGGGTCTCGTAGCGGTAGGCCATGCGAATCTGAGCCAAGTTGGTTTTGCGGATGTCATTGCCTTCAGGACCGTCCTTCAGGTAGTTGGTACCAAGGAAGTGAATCTTTTCCTGTTTGTGTGAGAAAAAAGATCATGTTGCAATGTCAAGTCACCTTTATTGCTATAGCACTTTATACAATACAGATTGTGCATAGCTGCAGGAATGTATTTTGAGCTGGGAAGTAAAACCGGGGATGGGGTGGGGGATGATGTGTTGCAAGTTGGAGATTGGGGTCACATGATGCAAGAAAACTGACACTATGATGATGGATCCAAAAAGAACTTTTGTTAAAGGGGTCATATGATGCTTTTTTTAAAGATCATTATTTTGTGTATTTTGTGTAACAGAATATGTTGACTTGCTTTAATGTTCAAAAAACACATTATTTTTCAAATACTGTACATTATTGTAGGTCCTGTCTCTCTCAAACGCGTCGTTTTTTTAAAAAGTGTCTTTTTTTGAAAGTCACTGTTTGTTATGATTGGAGTATTGTCTGATTGGATTGTTATTGGCCAAACACCACAAGCACTCGTCGGAAATGTAACGCCCCTTTCCATAATCGTGAGCTTCATCTTTCAAAATACATGTAAAGACAGTTAATAATGTCCTTAGTTTTAACATCAGTTCAAGCTTGAAAGGAGAACAGAGTCGCGTGACAAACACGGTGATGAAGCTGCTATGTGTTTGCAGTACACAAGCCACGGACGGCTAAGAACGGTACACACACACATACACGACGCGCAAAACTCCACATTTGAACAGTCAATAGTAAATACTTAAACTAATAACAAAACATACTTACAGTAGCTGATTCAGAAGCACCAGATTGTCGTAGCAAAGTCAGAATTACCTCCTCACGAAACGGTCATCCATAAAATACGTTGCTGTTCTGTTGTAAGTAATCTTAAAGCTTCCTAAATGCATCTACTTTCGGAGGGCCAAATAAAGTGTTTTTGCTTTCACCTAGATCCACACAGCATCTCCCTGACATGACTGCTTCAACACTAACTGCGGTTACTGAAACCACGCCTTCTTTCTTTGCATGAACATTTGGGCGGCATTACACAAATATTTCCACATAGTGACGTAGATATGTGGGGGGTGTTTGAATGAGCCATTTTAGAGGGGCTTGGCAGTCTTAACTTTGATAAAGAATATCTCTTTGGATTTGAGACTTTAGTCTTTGCAACTTTACAGATCTTCTTCAAGCACCAAGAGCTTGTAACACTCCAAAGAGAAAGGAAAAATTTTAATTGCATCATATGACCCCTTTAATAAAACTTTCATTTCTTAGTTTAATATAAGTAAGTGTCTTTATTGTTTAAGAGTAAGAGTAACATTGAATCAAGCTAAAGCGTTAATTTTGTTTCAAGAATAGGAAAGATCTAATGTTAAAGACAAAATAAGCGCTACAGATGAGAAAATGAGAGATTTGTTGCTGCTTAGTAATACACTGTTGCTCTTTTTCTGCTGTCTCTTTGCTATGTCTGTAGAAATGGTTGTTAATTCTTAATTTGTGTACAGCACAGACATGTTACAGGTATTAATATGATCAAAAAATCATGGCAACAGATGATTTTATAAGTTAGTTTAATAAGTTGAAACGACTTTCACAGTCAATTTGATTCAACTTAACTCATGTTTAACCATTGCTTCTTGTTGGATTAGGCTACTTGATCATGAAGTTTGAAATAAGATCAATTCAGATGTAAACACAACAGCTGTACAAAAGGCAGCAATGTTGTTTTTCAGTCCCTCTTTAGATGTGTATCTCCCAAAATTAATTATTAGATATGGAATCATTAAGTTCTTGCTGTTAAGTGTAAAAAGCCCCCAAAACATTAAGATCAGTGTTTTTATTGTTACCTAAAAGTAGAACTTATCAAAATAGTTTTAGTAGGTTTAAGTTTAGAAACTAAGCTGAAATAAAATAAAATATATGTAAATATGAATTTAAAAAACCTAAACTTAAAAAAGTAAAAAATCTGAAATGTTGCCTTGACAACTAAATTAAATAAAATATGTTTAAGTTAAAATGACTTAAAATAAAATGACCTAAAAATAAAACTGATATAAATGAATCAAAGCTAAATAGAAATATAAAAAATGATAAAATGAAAACTCAAAATATAAAAATAAAGCCTCATTCAAAGTATTAATAAAATAACTGATTAAATTTAGATACATAAATTGTAATCTGTGTTATTACAGTATTATTTATTAATAGTTTAATTCAAATGAGCTTTAAAGTAAAATTAAAATGAAAACTGAAAATATAAAAATAAACATTACACAAACACACATAATTTGTTTTTTATAAATAATGTATTACAGGGTTGCTCGTGATCTAGATCAGTAAAACTGTGCATATATATATATATATATATATATATATATATATATATATATATATATATTATATAAAATGGTTTAGTGATGTGTTTGGTCAGGTGCCCTCACCTCAGCAGACAGGCCGCTCTGGAGAACACTGTTTCTGGCGATCTCACACATGTCACAGGTGCTGAGCTTGAACACCTGGGCTGCAATGGCATATTCCTCCATAAGGGGCTCCTAGTGATGCAGGATTCAAATTAACACACAGATATCAAATCAAAGGAAGAGAGGGAGGAGAAGTAACTAATTTGTACATAAGAAAAGGGGTGAAGAATTACCTTAGTGTAGTGGAACTGCATGGGGTCATCAGTGGACAGAGAGACCATCAGTCCCTTCTTGTGGAACTCCAGCAGAGGATTCTTGTTGTACTCTAGGAACAGACTGTTGTTGCTGAGTGGGGACATGGCAATGGGGACCTGGGCAAGGTAATACAGATACTGCAGGACAGGGCTCTGTGGAACGTGAGAAGACAGTGAGTAATATTTTGAAGACAGAGGAAGTGTATGGGGGTAAGGTGTATTGGTCAGGGTACATGTAATAAATGTAATAAATCAGGGTAAAATGCTTTTATCACACAGAACAACCTCCTCAACAGCAACCAGTCTGGTTTCAGAAGTGGACATTCAGCTGAGACTGCCTTGCTCTCCTTTGTTGAAGCCCTAAGACTGGCAAGAGAGGATTCCAAATCTTCAATACTTATCTTGCTGGATCTGTCTGCTGCTTTTGACATGGTTAACCACCAGATCCTCCTGTCAACCCTATTGGCAATGGGCATCTCAGAAACCGCACTCCAGTGGTTTGAGTCTCACCTCTCACATAGGTCCTTCAAAGTATCTTGGAGAGGTGAGGTGTACAAGTCACAACATCTAACTACTGGGGTGCCTCAAGGCTCAGTTCTTGGACCACTTCTCTTCTCTGTCTACATGGCATCACTAGGTTCTGTCATTCAGAAACATGGCTTTTCATATCACTGCTATGTTGATGACACTAAACCCTACCTCTCATTGCATCCTAAAGATCCGACGATAGCTGCTTGCCTCTCAGCTTGTCTAACAGACATTTCTTGCTGGATGAAGGACCATTACCTTCAACTCAAACTTGCCAAGACAGAACTGCTTGTGATCCCATCAAACCCATTGTTTCATCACAATTTCACCATCAAGTTAGGCACATCAACCATAACTCCTTCAAAAACAGCTAGAAACCTTGGAGTTATGATTGATGATCAGCTGTCTTACTCAGACCACATTGCTAAAACTGTCCGGTCCTGCAGATTTGCTTTATTCAACATCAAGAAGATCAGGCCCTTTCTTTCGGAACATGCTGCACAACTCCTTGTTCAAGCTCTTGTTCTGTCTAGGCTTGACTATGGCAATGCTCTCTTGCCAGTTATAGTAAACCTTTATAATTAATCCAGAATGCGGCAGCAAGATTAATTTTTAAGGAGCCAAAAAGGATGCACGTCACACCTCTGTTTATCAGTTTGCACTGGCTACCAGTAGCTGCTCTTATAAAATTCAAGGCAATGATGTTTGCCTACAAAACCACCACTGGCTCTGCACCCCTTTACCTAAATTCATTGCTTCAGACTTATGTGCCCTCTAGAAGCCTGCATTCTGCAAGTGAACGTCGCTTGATTGTGCCATCCTAAAGAGGCACTAAATCACTTTCAAAGACTTTTAAATTAAATTTTCCCTCCTGGTGGAATGACCTGCCCAACTCAATGTGAGCAGCTGAGTCCTTAGCCATCTTCAAGAATCAGCTTAAAACACATCACTTCCATCTTTATTTAACCCTCTAAACTCTAGCACTTTCTATTCTAATTCTATTCTTAAAAAAAAAAAACTTGTCCCTTTTAGACTTGCACTTTATATTCATTTACTGCTTGTTTTCTTTTTAAAAAAAAACTTACACTAGCTTTTCTAATCTTTTTGTATTCTATCTATTTTTTTTCTTTTTATTTAATAAACAATTAACAAAAGCCTCTAAAACTAGCTTGCTCTATTCTTTTTCTATTCTATCTGTTTTATTTGTATTTATTATATAATAAAAAAACTTGCTATGTGTACTACGTTAAGCTAACTGAGACTTGTTATAGCACTTGCATATCTTTGCTCTCTTGTTGATTTGATTGCTTCATTTGTAAGTTGCTTTGGATAAAAGCGTCTGCTAAATGACTAAATGTAATGTAAATGGGGCATTAACCTTTTTGAGGTTGAGGCCGTGAGAGATGTTGTCTGCAGTCATGAAACAGGCCAGCAGGTGAGTGACAGCTCCAGCTTCACCACAGTGAGGTCTGAACTGGAATGTGTTCATACCTCTCTCCCTGGACGCCACAAACACACAGCACATAGTAAATTGCATCTAAGTGCAACTTTCCTTATATAATAACCTCTTATGGACTGGTTTTAATAATTTATTTGTTTATGTACACAGTGTTCCATATGAAATCTACATGACAATGTTCAATTTTAGATTTGTATAATTTTCTAAAGGAAATGTGAATGGTGCATTCTTGTGCAAAACTCACAGCCACAGTACCAGGGTGTTTTGGGTATTTAGCGCTAGCTGGTTGCTTACAGCCCACACCCAAATCTCTACAATATTCTGGACTCTAAAAGTAGTTTTTTTTTGTTGTTTAAAAGATATCAATACCTTTATTGAACAAGGATGTTTTAAATTGATAAAACATGACAGTAAATGTTCCACAAAAATATCAAGCTGCACAAATGTTTTCACCATAAGAAGAAATGTTTGTTGATCAGCATATTAGAATGATTTCTGAAGGATCATGAGAATGTGAAAATGTAACTTTGCATCACAGGAATAAATTACATTTTAAAATGTATTATAATAATATTTCACAATATTATTGCATTTTTGATCCAATAAATGCATCTCTGGTGGGTTTTTCAAAAGCATTAACAAATGTAAATAAATGCCCATTTTATTGTCCAAAATAATTATTCTCAGCTAAAATTTTGGACCCCAATCGCTTAGAAAAGTAACAGCACACTTCTCCCTGCAGGCTGTGCAATAAGTGGTATTATTCATGTCAGTGAGAGGAACAGTGTGGGATGCATTACACACCAAAGTTTATTGCATACCCCTATTATTGACTGTAAAATTATCCAGTCTAAAGCTGCTTGCCTTTTTTGTGTGTTATTGAGATACTCACTTGCGCAGCTGGTTGAGTCGGGCAATGTTTGCATACATGTAGTAAATCCAGTAAGAATATGATGGGCTCTTCACGATGTCCCACTCCTCAGGTTTGGGGCTCTTTGTGGAAAACATGTGACCGCTGTGTTTGGACTCATCATCCACACTATCAAAGGCAGTCACCTGTAAAGAGACAAAACACAGGGATGAAGGGGTTAACAGGCTACAGTAATATTGTGAAATTTTATTATATTTTAAAATAACTGTTTTCTAATTTAATATATTTTAAAATGTAATTCATTCCTGTGATGACAAAGCTGAATTTTCAGCATCATTACTCCTGCCTTTAGTGTCACATGATCCTGCAGAAATCATTCTAATATGATGATTTGTTGCTCAAGACACATTTATTGTTTAGTATATCAATACTGAAAACAGTCGTACTATTTTTGGGAAGGAATCTTCAATAAATAGAATGAATAGTTTGATGAATATATAACATTACAAATGTCTTTCCTGTCATTCTTGATCAATTTAATGCATCCTTCCTGAATAAAGTGTTTAAAAAAATCTTACTGACCCTAAAGTTTTGACCGGTAGTATATATGGGATAAAAATTGTCCCATGTATTACTATTATTATATTTTCCAGATTCACTCACATGCTTCAGGAAGACACTAAGCTCTGGGTTGGAGTTTGGGTCAATGGTAGCCTGGAAAACAGGGAGGAAGATGTTTTCCAGCATCTTTCCAAAGTGTGGCACAAAGTTCCTGCCTCTGAAAATATCACTAAAGGGGAACAAGAGATAAACTGTTAGTACAGTTTCCATAATGACTAAGTGTGAGAAGTGAAAAAAGTTCACCTACTAGATTCTGGGCACTTGAATCATCCACTTGAGGTGAGGTGAAAAGACTCTGTGCTTGTTAAACCAGCTTGCAAGCTTAGTCCACTCATTAGGGTTACAGCCATAGATGGACAGACGAGGCTCTGCGTACTGGTATCTGGCATCCTCCAGGTCACTAGCAACTTCCTGTGAGATACCAGCTGATTTGATTGGTTTCCCGTTAGTGTAAATCAGTAACTGCATGGTTCACCAAAGTCTTACCTTAATAATGGTGGCAAAATACTCTCCAGATATGTGGTTCTCAGTCTTCAGATAAAGATCACGCAGCTCACTGGCACCCACAGGGTTGTACTTGGCATTGAATTTATCAAAACGCTGGAAGGTTTGTCTGCCCTGCAATAAATCACTGTAATTAACTCTGGAGTAATCACAAATAACAGTTCTTGTAAGCAATTAGGAGCGCTAAGAATGCTGTCAAAACAGCTGAGGATACACAGGGTGGATTTTGTGACCCATGTGATGGCCTAAATATAGAGAACATGACAACTGCATAATGAGCACTGCATAGTGCTATAAGGATACTTTGACACATTATTTCTAGTCCAGAACTTCTGTGGTGATTCTCTATATATGTTCCTCCCATGTCTGGGTAACCAGGCCCTGAAGAACCTGTGTGAGGTGTTGTGTGATACTTACAGCATGCACATCCAGAGAATCGACAGTCAGGTCGTAGGGGTGCAGATTAAGAGATGCAAAAAGCTCCTTCATGGTCATTTCCTTGCCCTTCAAAACATGCACCACACGATCCGCATCCACACGGTAGGACTTCTTGATGAAGCGGAGGAGATGCTTCTGGTTCATGCAGGCAGCAGCGTGAATGTGAGTATCAACCTACAATAACAACAACATAACTGTCAAAATTTGTGGTAGTCTGTAAATTATTTCAGTATAAACAACATATTGGGAGTCATACCTTTCTGCAGTTGTAAAAGTCTCTGTGGGGATTTTTCTTCAGCTCTTTCATTTCCTCCATCTCATTCAACATCTCATGCACATTAAATTTTGACATGAGGAACTTCAGACGACGATGAGTGTATGTCTTTCTGAGAAACAAAACACAAGGATCCATAAACGCTGTTTTATTGTCTATAGCCTTAAAATTCAACATTATACAAAATCATAAGTTTGAGGTCAGTAAGAGATTTCAAAGAAAATAATTTGAAGAAACAATAAGAAGAAACAAATTTTATTCGTGTAGGTTGAGTTATTTTTATTGTTAATGAAGTTTTCTATTTAACAAAAAAAAAATGCTGTTCTTTTGAGCTTTCAATTCATGAAAGAATTAAAAAAAATGAAACAGTATGGCAATAAGAAATGTTTCTTAAGCACGAAATCAATATTCAGAAGGATTTCTGAAGGATCACTGAAGACTAATGGAGAGTAACCTCTGCTGAAAACTTATATTTGCCATCACAGAAAGAAATTACATTTTAAAATACATTAAAACAGACAAGTTATTTTAAATAATATTATGTTACTGCTTTTACAGCATTTTCATCAAATAAATGCTGCCTTTAAAACAGATTTAAAAATATTATCGACTCCAAACGTTTGAATAGTAGTGAATATAATATAATATAATATAATATAATATAATATAATATAATATAATATAATATAATATAATATAATATAATATAATATAATATAATATAACATTATATGTACTGTAACATTCATTTAAATGGACTTTTTAACCATATTTATTTTTTTCTCCAAAAACTTGGATAGTGACGTAATGGAAAAGAGAGAATATAGATCTGCAGTGCTTTCGTGAACTCACGTTGGGCCCTGAGCAATCAAGGCGATGAGGAAGTTCATGTCGTCTATGAAGGTGACAAGATCTGGACCGGGGTGGTTCAGAGGCTGGTGTTTATCAGCAGATGCTGCATCTTTGTAGACATAGATAACACCATCCTTCATGCGAGCGACGTAGCCGAGGTTAGGTGGGAAGTCCTTTGTGCAGAAAGGATCCTCACCAGACTTAGGAGGAGAGGTAAAGACTGGAACACAACAGTTATGTTATATTTCACTGAATTCAACAAACACAATCATTCTTCAATTACCTAACACAACATTTTATTTTTTTTACAATAAAAGAGTAAAAAAGAAGTAAAAGTATTAAGTCATGTTAAAGGGATAGTTCACCCAAAAATGAAAATTCTGTCATTAAAGGGATTATTTTGTCATTAATCACTTACCCCCATGTCGTTCCAAACCTGTAAAAGCTCTGTTCGTCTTCAGAACACAATTTAAGATATTTTGCGTCATCCGCGCCTTGTGGCGTGGATGATACAGAAGAGCATACACAGCATACGGTGATATGGAGAGACACAGAGGAGACCACTGACAAAGGAATTATTGAATAAAGTCATTATTTTTGTTTTCTTCGCTTACAAAAAGTGTTCCTGTTGCTTCACATAACCCAAATTGCACGTCTGATGGCAGATGAAGTATTCTGATGATGACTTTCATACCTTTTATGGACCTTGACACTGTTATTTATTTGGCAGTCTATGGGACAGTCTCAAGCCTCCAGGTTTTCATCCAAAATATCTTAAATTGTGTTCCGAAGACGAACGAAGGTCTTACAGGTTTGGAACGACATTGAGGGTAAGTAATTAATGACAGAATTTTCATTTTTGGGTGAATTATCCCTTTAAATCAAATATTTATGTTTTTATCATGGAATTCTGTTTCTGTTATTACCAGGGAGCACTTGATCTTCGGGTTTCCACTGCTCTCCTTCAATCTTGCGTAAGAACTGAGAGGGAGTGTCGGGGAATCTCTGGAAAGCCAGCCTCATGTATTTCTCTCTGATGGTCAGGGCACGGTACAGACCCTTACAGGCCAGCTCAAAGTCATCCATGGTCACCTGCAGAACAGTTTGGAAGGGCATTATTCTGTGCAATGACAACGCTGATTGTTATATTTGAAATGCCTATATCTATGAGTGGAAATGTGATATGTTGACAAATGCAAATGACACCCACTGACTGGGTGACACTATATTTAAATGTCACAATGTCCTTGACGTCATGCCAGAGTGGATGAGTTTGAATCTTAGATGAGAGTAGGCAAGAATGGATGACTACATGTGAAAAGCGAATCCCTGAACTCTCTTAAATCCCCCTCCTAAATGTCAGATATAGATATCAGAAACCACATCCAGGGAAGGGCTCCACCTGCTAAGATGCAGAAACCCCTTGGCTGATCTATTTCAGCTGGCCAGTTACATGCAAAGGGCAGTGTACAAATCATAACTTACATAACACGTACATGTTCCAGTCAGTTCCTGGAATTTATATGTTGGAACGTACCCCAGCAGCGTAGTCGCCAGTGATGGACACTCTCTGGAAGTGAGGGACCTCCAAGTAGGTTGGTTTATCTTCTAGCACGGGCTGAGTGCGTCTGAGATACTTCTTACTGTGCAGGGATTGGTTAAAGATTAGGTTAGGGTGGACCTTTTTCACAGACTATGAAGTGTTCATATTTTCATTTACAACGTATTTAACGGTACACTTTGTGTTATTTGGCATTACATTCCGAAACAGGGGAACAGGCCAGTTTAAATCAAATCAATGGCCATTTCCAGGTATAAATAGCTCATTTAGAACGACCAAAGAAAGCCAAAACACATAAAGTTTTTGGGGGATATACTAGCCTACAAGTAAAAATGTAGTTATTAAATATATATAAATGTAGTTATATATATGCTAAAAATGAATGAAAAATCGAATACAAAATAATTGTATTACAAAAAAAAAAAGTTTAAGAAATAATTAGTTTTCAAACAAAGTTTTAATAAACTCAAAACAAGTAAAAATAAGTAAACAAAAGTAGCGTTCGCCTGAGGCCTGATGGTAGATGGCTGTCGGATCAGTATCAGACGGTAAGTTCTGGTACTGTCATTATTTGTCCCTCTATTATACATGTATGTATCACCAAATCTCGATTTGTGCACTTGTTTTGTCACAATGTTTTGTTTAAAACCGTTCATGGCTATTTGCGCAGTAAAAGGCAATTTTCGCACAAGCCAAATGTCAAAATATAGAAACATTAAGTACATTTTCTAATGACGGGTTACAACTAAATAAATTAATGAATGGCAGTTTAGACAAATGTGTTTTCGTTTAACAAATAATGTAGCCTACACTCAGAGGTTAAGACTTCAGTTGTATGATTGGCCTAGAAAAGGCGTTCTCTTTCATGATGCTAGCCATGTTGAGACTACAGGCGACTATTATTCACTTAAACTTAATTAATTTGAGTAGACGTCATGTTTAGAATCGATAAGTAGACATTGCTGTTTAATACTGTATATTTCTACAAGTGGTCAGTACCCTAGAACTTTTTATGCTGCATCCTCACCAATAGATGTCACTATAAAGTTTTGTTGTATCAACTAGCAAAACAGTAATTACCTAATTTACCTAAAGGGATAGTTCACTCAAAAATGAAAATTCAGTCATTAATTACTCACCCTCATGTCGTTCCAAACCTGTAAAGCTCAAAACACACTGCACGATTTTAGTAATCCTATAAGATCACTGCGCAACATGGATCTAATAAACTTGGCAACGACATGTGTGTGTAGACTACAATGACTCGTATGATACGACGCACATTAATATATGAAGAATAAAAGTCATCAGCATGTGCTAGTGCTAAACAAAAAGAGCATGATAAATAACACTTTAACAGTTGTATTTTTTATGTAAGCTGAAAAAGTGGAAGCGGCGAAAGAGGAAGGGATAACAGCTTGAGGTAAGCAGTTTTATATTTTTTGTCGCATGATTTCATGTCACATTTTTATTGTTTGGTCAGTATACGTGGCTCGTACCAGCAAACACACTGTGTGATGATCATGCTGTATCATAGGCAATCTTTGGTCACAAGACCGTGACAATGGCCGTCTTTGAACCTCTCTCACTGTACGACACAGGACCACCGATTAGGAGCCATGATTGTTTCACAATGCTAATTTTTCATCTGGGACAGCCGAAAATCATGCAATGTGTTTAGGGCTTAAGACCTTGTATTAGCCTATATTTCTGATGAAATCCGAGAGCTTTCTCTCTGAACTGAAACATTCCCAGGCCCAGAAAGGTAGTAAGGACATCATTAAAATAGTCTTTGTGACATCAGTGGTGAACTAATGTTACGAAGCTCTGAGAATACTTTTTGTGTGCAAAGAAAGCAAAAATAATTTCTTTATTCAACGATTTCTTCTAGGGGTGCACGATAAATATCGGCCTATAATTAATGCGCATCTCGTCAGTAAAGCCGGTTCTCTAATCAGCGGTAAATTAACTGACAAGCTGCGCTGATAATGAACATGGATTTGCGCAGCTTGTCAGTTAACAACGGCTCTGTGTAGTAACAGCTGCTCTATGTGAAATCAAGCACCTGATGGAATTTACCGCTGATTAGAGAACAGGTGTCCTGACATTTTATCCTACCCATCAGATTTTCCTACCAGGGTTTACTGCGCATGCGCAGATTAATATCTCGTCCTTTTTCTCACGCTAAACAATGATTTTTAATGTATCTGCATTACTGTACGAGTAGGTTTAGGGTTGGGGTAGGTGTAGACTTTAATAAAAACACAATCTAATTGGTAGAATTATTTTTTTGTCAGTTTCCTGTAGCTGTATCCCTTCTAGCTACAACCGCGAATATAACACATAATTACTGTATTTGCATTACTATAAGGGTAGGTTTAGGGTTGTGGTAGGTGTAGACGTTAATAAATCATAACTTTACTGTAGCATTTTTTGTTGTCGAATTGTACTACCCACTGTTTTAGTGGGAGGTAGGAAAATCTGACAGGGTAGGACAAATCGACAGAACATCGGCTTTACTGACGAGATGCGCATTAATTATCGGCTGATATTTATCATGCACCCCGATTTCTTCTCTTCTGGGTCCGTCTCTGCCACCATTGCCTGTCTATGCAGAATAGAGCTCTCTATTTTATCAAAAATATATTAATTTGTGTTCTGAAGATGAATGAAAGTCTAGATGAATAATTAATGACAGAGTTTTTGGGTGCACTAACCCATTAAGTAAAAAGCAGTTATATAATTAACCCTTAATCGGTCGTCGAGTAGGGTTTACGCTTTTGGTCCTTGGGGTCAGACAGACCCCAAACATTTACAGAGTGATTGCATAAGGAAATATATATTTTTTATATGGCAAACTATATATCATTTTTTTATTTATTTCTCAACTATACATTTATGCTGTGTTTTTGTGGATATTTGGTAGTTTTTTACCTATTTACTGCACAATTACTTAACTACGCCATGAATTGGCTCATGAAAAAAGTAATTTTTTATGAAAAAATCGCTTAAATGAAGATCTTAATTAAATCTAACAAATCGAATTAAATTGGACATTGCTCTAGGTGTTAGGGCTAGAATACTGCCATCTGCAGGTTTGTGGAAAAACTTTAGGAATTCTAGTTAAAGAAAGAAAGTGCAATGACCACATATATCCAGTAGAGGTCCATAGGGACTCATTTCATTTTCACTTCATTTTTCTTGATGCTTCAACTTCACCTCACAACTTTATGATATATATTTTGAGAATATATATTTAGACATTCTAAAACACATAAAAAATCTGTATTTTTGTCAAAGTTAGAATTTGTTGTTGTCTGATATCTTTTGAATTGTCTGCTTTTGCAAATTATTATACATAAATTTGCAGAAACGTTATAGGTCACCACTAAAAGACATGACTGTAATCACATGCTATTTATTTCATTTATTTATTCATTTATTTTGTTTCAATAAATTTCATATTTTTTTTAGAACAAGAGATGAATTTTAAAAAGTAAATAAAACCAATATAATACAAAACAAAACAACAGCACCAATAAACAGTAATGAACAGAAGTGAAGGGTACACAGAACAATAAAACTTTTTTTATATAAATCACATGGCTAATAAACAAGAGAAAGAACAAGCACAATGCAAAACATTGAGAATGATACTAGTATCATGAGCTACAGTTTTTACAAGTACATGCACATCTGGCAGATGTTGACAGTGTTGACAGTTTTTGCCCTTTTCCCTCTCTTTCTCTGTGTGTGTGTGTGTGGTTTGCGATGTCTACCCCTTCACACTGTTGTGCATATATGTCTGATTTTATTTACCAAAATCTAAAAAATGCCCCAGACACCTGTGTGTGTGTGTGTGTGTGTGTGTGTGTGAGTGAACATGCTTGTGCTCTAGTATTAGTCCTTCATATATGTATGGAAAGTTTTCAGAGTTATGCCAGTTTTGTTGATTTTATTTGCCAATTTCTATAAAAATGCTCTCTGTTGCAGTCACACGTGTGTGTGTGTGTGTGTGTGTGTATGATATAGAAAGTTTGTTCCACTTTGTGTTTATGCTCTAGGACCAGAAATTTTCAGAATTACACTGGATTTTTTTTTTTTTTTTTTTTTTTTTGACAAACAAATAGAAAAAAATAAATATATAAATTTACATTTTCCCATTCATACCTTAAACGGTATTTTTTTTTTTTTTTTACACACCTTTAGAACAACCAAATCAAGTCTCATGCCCCTGAGATGAAGGTAACATTTTTTAAAAATGAAGGAAAAGTCCAGTGGGGTCAGCTGGACCCCAAGGACTGATTAAGTGTTATAATTGTATGACTTGTTAACTGACCGCTTCTCCTCATCATCATCCTCAGTTACATGTTGGGCCAGCTCTTGGTTGAGGATAGGACAGTCATCAGGCACATCAAACAAGGATATCTCGTCACGGACATCATCATCTTTGGTCTCCGAAGCAAACACACGCTCTGCAATTGCGCGTGTGCGATCATCCGTCTCTGATGACCAAAAAAAGAAAGCATGCACCACACTGGCTTTAGTGCAAATTCATTATTTAAGGAGACGGCGGCCAACCAAAGCGAAGCAAAAGGAGATGAAAACATGACTGAGGTCTAAAAGACCCAAAAGCAGTTAAAATGCATTAAGTGAGACCAAATTTTTTATGGTCTGGACATTATTTAAGTATAAAATTAAATTGTATACTCTAAAAGCTATAAGACAAGATAAATGACAACCTGCTTGTACTTATATTAAGCATCCGAATGGTTATGCTTTAGACATTTTTGAGACTCCCGTTCTAATGTTGAACTTTTTAATCAGAGCCTGCTTTTGGCAAAAGAAAGACACTTTTTCAGAATGATTCAGCTACTGAGTCACTGTGACCGCTAGCAGATGGTACAAAATCTCCCATGCAAAGATGAACAAAACTATGACAAATTCATTAAGCCAAGACACACATCACGAACTAACAACAGCACAACCCAAATCATAACTTAGAAATGAACAGATAAGAAACTATGAGGCCTACATCTTAAAAGCTTTTTAAGAATCATATTAAACATGCACAGAAATACACAACTTAGTCATTTGTTTGCTTATGAACTACAGTGGGGTGCAAAATATTTCTGATTGAATAATCATTTTTACTTGCACTATTTGTTTTCATAACAATTTCAAAGTCTTTCTTGGTATTTAGCTTAGTCAGTGTGTATACAGCAGTATTTGAGCAAGAAAATCTGTACAAAAGAGTTGAGATCAATGTTACAAATGTACTTACTTCATTAGTGACCTAAAACAAATTATTAAATATTTTTAATTGTTTTATGTCATACCATTTTTTGGCTTACATTTTCTTAAAACAAAGTCCTAAAACTTTTTTCTCTCAAGATTTTTGCACCCCATTGTATATTTTCTTCTAAAACAAACAAACGAATAAAATATACAGATGGACATTTGAAGCAGGTTAAACATGTTGATCTCCGACGGGTTCCTTTATACTTACTCCCTTCTGATTATGCATATCCAAAGAGTGTGCATGGAAGATCCAAAACATTGAAAAGAAAAGGAGGTTGTAGGTTAGACTGAATTAGTATGCAACACATCGGAACTGTCATTTTATTCACATTTCAGGGATCACACATGCCACATTAATAACAAAAAATTCTGTAATATTAAATCAGATCTCTCTGTATTGCAGGCAACCTGTAAAGCACAAGTCATGAATTTTACAATAAAATAAGAAGGTTTTATATAGAAAAGAAATTGCAATGACTGATAAAGGTAAAGTAGAAAGTACAAAATCACATTAAAAAAAAAAGTCATGCTCATCACTGTGATGTTTTCACAATCCCAAGATTGCCGACATTGTCAAAAGAACTCAGACAAGACTTGACATTTCACTATTTATCACAGTTTTCTTCACACAGAAGCAAACTTTTGTTAGTGTTCACTTCCAATGGTCATACTTTTTTTTTTTTTTTACAGGTCTAATCAAAGTCAAATCATGGGTGGCTTTTGGGCGTGGGGCCCTCTTTTGTCACAATTGCAATACATATTGAACAAATAACAGGAAATAACATCACAAATCTGAAAACTAAGGGCGCGTCTCAATCAGCTTCCTACTTGAGTAGTCAGTGAATTGATTAGGGAGTTGAGCATTTTAAATAGAAATAGTCCCAATCAGTGTCCCGGTCTGTAGTGAGCATGGGTCCTCACCAGTGCCTAAATTTGTTTAGAGTTGTTTAGACATTATACAGATCTACATTCTAGGGAGCTGAATGAGACGCAACCTAAAGCTCAGCTAGAGGCATGAATAACAATCCACCCTTAAATGTATATTTCACTCAAAAATGAGAATGGTGTCATCATTACTCACCCTCATGTTGTTACAAACCTGTATACATTTCTTTCCCCTGACAATATTTTTGGATTTCCATAGTATTTTTTCAGCATTCCTCAAAATACCATCTTTTGTGTTCAACATACAATTTTGGAACAACTTGAGGGTGAGTAAATTACAGCTATTGCTTTAGGTAAATGTCATGGATTGCGACAAACAATTTGTTTATACTAAATAACATTCAACATCCCCTAGTCCACATTCTTCTACTCTAAAACTTTCTTCAAAAATCACACACAGTGTATCCACCTGGAGTTTCATGGCCAATCTATTGGATACGCCAGTATGGGACGGGTACTGAGATTCCCATATCTACCAGTTCATGCCCTTTCCAAGCACACAAACAATCATCCGCCTTCGATTCCTCCCAGTACTTACGCTTCTCCTCTGCTGGGTTAGTAACATGTTATGTATCCATCAGACATGGGACAGGATTCATGTAGAGAGGGGCAAACGAAAGTTTATGGTCACAGACAACACACATGAACCAAAATCAAATGTCATCAGTCATCAAATGAAGTGTTTTTTACACAATTCACTAAACTAAATAGGAGAAACAGTTCCAGAATCACACCCCCAATCTGCCATTGGTCAGCTAAACAGATAGTCCTACTCACACCATTAACCAACAAATGACTTACTTTCTCCTGTCCAACTTAATAGCAGGCAGAGGCAAATGCATCAACATCTAATAAATTACACGTATACCAGTATTAGACTCGGGGGTGTTTTACATGGGTGTGAAATCATTAATCAGATGATTTTAACAGCCTAAGCTCATGTGGCCTTCCCTTCTGCCTCGAAATGATAGTGTTTCTATTTTTAAACCTGGTGATATCAGTGACTGATATCCTATCACAGTCTGCAAATTTAAATTCAGATTATTCTTTGCCTGCACATGGAAAGCAGCATGTCTAGCAATGCAAGCCTGAAATCAACCCAATATCCTACAGAATACAGCTGTGGTCATACGTTTACACACACCTTACAGAATCTGCAAAATGTTAATGGTTTTAGGGATGCACAATAAATATCGGCACAATATTTAATGCTTATCTTGTCAGTAAAGCCGGTTCTGTAATCAGCAGTATATCTCTACACGTGTGTGCTTTCACGTGGAGCAGCATTTACTACACAGAGCTGTTGT
The DNA here is from genome assembly GCF_018340385.1 of Cyprinus carpio. Taxonomy (NCBI): domain Eukaryota; kingdom Metazoa; phylum Chordata; class Actinopteri; order Cypriniformes; family Cyprinidae; genus Cyprinus; species Cyprinus carpio. The sequence goes on from NC_056604.1 coordinate 6,600,831, forward strand.
TCACTGACAAGCTGCGCAAAACGTGCAAAATATGGTTTTGCACAGCTTGTCAGTGAACAACGGCTCTGTGTAGTAAATGCTGCTCCACGTGAAAGCACACACGTGTAGAGATTTACCATGATTTAAGTGTGATCATAAAAATTGCAATTTTTTTATGTTCAGTATGCCTAAATAATCTATTTGAATTTACAACATTTTTCAAAAGTTTACATATGCTTGATTCTTAAAGGGGTCCTTGGATACCCATTTTCCACAAGTTGATATGGTTCTTTAGGGTCTTAATGAAAAGTCTGTAACATAGTTGGGTTAAAATTTGCTCAATGGTAGAGTAAAAAACACCTTTTTTTACCCTGTCAAAAACAGCTATTTTCAGAGCAAGCCGTTCTGTATCACTTTCCTTTAAATGTTAATGAGCTCTGATGACCCTGCCCCTCCCTTCCAGTCACTCTCTGAGTCTGAGTCCGATAACCCCTTTAATAATTTTAACAAAATAAGAGGAATCATAAAAAAGGACAAAAACAGCAGACAAATAACTATTATAAACATAAAAAACACATTAAAGGGGTCATCGGATGCTACATGCACTTTTACAAGTTGTTTGAACTGAAATGTGTGTTGGCAGTGTGTACACAACCACCCATGATGAAAAAAAGACACTCCGTGTTTTTTTTTTAATCTACTAAAATCTTTACCCCTTTCTCAAATCGAGCTGATCTCATATGCCTGTCTTTGTGATGTCACACTGACATGCCCCTCCCACGATAGTTTGATTGACAGTAGCGTGTCTTACTGGTGTCTTACCTTAGACCCGCCCTGAGTGAGCTGTCATCAGTCCGCCACTGTTTCACCGCCGGAGCAGATGTAGAGAATGACTCCTAAGCGATTGAGGTGTTCTATTGTTGGATGTAATAATGAACATAGCAGTTGTAATTTACTCCTGACATCTGAGCCACTGAAAACGCAGTGGGTTACCTTTGTTTTTGAAGGGAATGTGCCCCCAAACTACCTAAATGCGTCTATGTTCGCGTGAATCATTCGTGATCCAGCTTCACCTACAGAAGAAGTGAGTATAAGGGTTTTTTTTTTAATGAATCTTTGCAAATCACCTTTCCTAATAATGTGCCAATTAGCAAGTTCCACGATGAATGCGGATAAACAGTCTCTCTGGGCTCGGAAGAGAGGGGCGGGGTCAGCAGAGCTCATTAACATTTAAAGGAACATGCAACAAAACTGCTTACTCTGATAAGGTCAGTATTGAAAGGGTAAAAAAGTTGTTTTTTACTCTACCATTGAGAAATTTTTAACCAAACTATGTTACAGACTTTTTCATTAAGACCCTCTAGAATCCTATCAACTTGTGGAAAATGGGCATCCGATGACCCCTTTAACATTTTGCAAATTCTGCACTGAGCTTGTAAACACATGACCACAACTGCATACACTACGGCTTGAGAACACAGTGTACAAACATTTATGATGTAAAAATAAACTTTAAGTGAGTTATGGCATGTCAAGCACCAGCATGACATTTGAGTCACTAGAACCCGCTGACTAGCAAAAGAATCTCTTGCATTTTTAAGCATGCCTCTATGTGCTGTAACTAAATCATAACTTATAAGCCTTCGAAACCTCTCTTATAATCAGAACTAACAATCTTTCACATTGCCACAGCTGCAAAAAGCATCAGGGTGAACTCCTGCATGAATGCATAAAAATATGATACAGATTGCACTCCAGTCTATATCTAAACAGAACAGATCAGCCTAATCACAGGTGTTAATGAAAGTAATATCACAGGCTTGAAAACCTTACACCTCTATTTTCATTCAGCTGCTATTTAATAAAACATCAGGGGACACAGTTGAAGAACACAACGGGTTACAGTTGCTCTTTTCTTTGAATTTAAGTCCCCAAGATACTCTCCAAAAATAGTTGTTGGAATACCTAACCTTGCCTAGTGTAATTTTTGTACAAGCTTCTCAGAGTTGATCGGCAGAAATAACTATTCGGACACTCCCATTCCTAGATTAGGTTTCTGCTGGAGACCACAATGTTTTCCAGATCTTATGCAACATATTCTGTTCTTCAAAAAACTTTGCATACACATCAGTTAAGCCATTATGCTCATTTAATGTGATGAAAAACAAATTTCATAGTAATATGTTTTGTTAAAACCAAAACTTTTCATTGTGTGATGGATTCAGGTGGCGAATGGACACTCACCGGGCACAGCGACTTTGGGCATGTTGGCTGCTGGTTCTGACACTATCACTCTTCCTGTAGAAGGCTGGCCGGTCCGACACTGCTCCTTGGTAGCGGGGAAGTGAGCAGTCGGATACTGCACCAGGGCAATATTAAGCAGTATTTGCCCACTGTAACCAGAGCTGTGTACTGGATACGAGGGGCTTGAGACTCCAAGTTCTGTGCGTTCAACTCTATTTTAAGTTTTAACAGACAGACAAGTTCAAGTGACAAGCTCACACATGGGACAGAGTGATATTATGCAAGTATTTATACACACACACACATCCATCCATGGATATGTAGGAGAAATACACACAATATGCTTAGTTTTCAATTAATTTACTGGTAAAACTTGTAATATGATAGGCACATTAAACATCCAATACACATTAATATTTCCCCCCCAAAAAGACATGAAATGTTTTTCACATAATTTTCTGATTAAAGAAAGTCTGAGATACTAATAAATTGTGCTAAAACTGCAAAATACATCATAAATCAAGTTTTCATATAGCTGAAAAAGAAAGGATTGTTAATGTAATGGCAACCTTAGTTTGTATTTTATAGAAAACATCCTGCCTCTGTTAAAGCAAAGACAGAAGGCCAAACGCAAACACAGTACGATTAATGGGAACATGTTTTCAGATTTCACTGTTAATGAAATCAGGCACAGGTTCATATAAATGCCTTATAAATAACATGACGGTCAACACCAATAATAGTTTTAACTTCTTGATAAACCTTTAGTGGCTTTCAAGAAGAGACTTGAAAATAAACATCGCGGCAAACCTTATTGTGGTCTGTTAAAATCCCAACTAGATGCATTTTTACAGCTTTCATTTGAAGATTTAAGACATTATTTAACATGGGCTAAAAGATGTCATGCTATACAGGAGGCAGAAGGTGGCACACAGATTTGGCATGTACACCAGCAGCACCATGATTCAAAAGGCCCTTTAAGTAAGATCCATCACATCCCATGCTTGAAATCTGATTGGCTTTTCTGTATCCAAACCAAATCATTCTAATCATTATGTATTATATGTCAAAATATACAATTAACATCTGAGACCAAAGAGGATAAAAGAAACTCTAGACTGAATTGAACTACAGTATATAAGACAAAATGGTAAACGTAAATGCTAAAACTCTTTGGCTACAACAAAAAATAAAAATGAGGAAAAGAAAGATAAAAGGGAACGAAAGAAATAGAAATATTCCCATACATTTCTGAAGATCTTCTGCATTCACAGTATTCCTGAGCATTGAACCTGCGGGCATTTCATGTTCTCTCTTCTCAGGTCAAAGATTTTTGAAACGTTTAAAAAAGAACTAAACACAACTTTTATTTGAAGATAAATGGGGATAGTTTTATATTACCTTAATCCCAATTTAAATACCATTTAAAAACCCAATTCATTCTCTTGTCTATGAACTTCTTGTAATTAAAACATACTTGGGTGAATCTCAAAAAAAAAAAAAAAAAAAAACTGCTAAGAACAGGTCCAGGTTTCACCATAAAAATCAAAAGAACGAATACAAAATTACATTTTGGGTAAACAATATTAAAACTATTTATAGGACTATTACGAGTTTTTGCATTTTTGTCACATATTTGTTGACAACTAAGCACATCTCCCCCTAATTCTCAGAAAAAACTATTTATGCGTCATAGTATATTTAGGCCTATTAAAAGAAAGCATCATATTACAGTAAAATGTACTGCATCACAACAATGGGTATCACCAATGAGAATAACAGGAATTACAAATAAAACATTTGGATGCATTAAGATGAGAATTTCAGGGAGGGATGTCCATAAAAATGTTAAAACGTTAAAAAAGCTTCAAAACATAATTTCTTAATTCTTTCAATTTTGTGGTGAAACGTGGGCATGTTTTTATGAGATGCACCCTTTTGCAATTTAGAATTTATTCTCATCAACGCCAATGTGCTGTTGTGTTCATAACAGATCAGAAGTCAAGAAAGAAGAACTCAATGCCCGTTTACATTTTTCTTCCCAATGAACAGGGAAAACCCAAGTACTAAATGAGACAAACGAGCCTCTGTTGAAACACGTAAATGTCCAATGGCCTCATTTTTCTATTACAGCAGGCCAACAGGAAAGATGACCAGTTGTGCATGAATCCCTTTCAGCCAGCAGGGGGCGAACTCTGCACACACGCAGTCACGAGGCGTCCAGCTGCCTGGCCAACAAACTGCTAATAAAACAAAAAACAAAGGGGGACAGTGCAGTCACATGACTTCACAGGACACGCCCAGACAGCCCTGCTTCCTGTCTTCTCTGCTGTTGAGCTTTTTCATGCGATAATGTCGGATCTCACGGACGAGGGTGTAAAAAGCATCCTCAACTCCCTGAAAAACAGAAAATAGACAAAGGATATTTTTCAGCATTGAAGAGATATGCTTGGTTTGATATTAAAGTAAAAGCAATCACCTGACAATGAAGTGAATATAAGCAAGCTACACTAATACACAAACTGTTTCATGAAAAGCAGAGAAACAAAGCAGAGAACTGACGAACAGTCTTTGCCCACCTGTCTGGTCTTGGCTGAAGTTTCTACAAACTCAATGCCGTAGCTTCTGGCAAGTTCCTGAGCTTGCTTGGTGTCCACCGTTCTGGCCAAATCGCACTTGTTCCCCACTAGGACCATGGGAACATCATCCGAGTCCTTCACGCGCTTGATCTGTTCTCTAAAAGCACATTACCATATTATAGACTTTGTGGAAAACACATTAAAAACACGCCATATTTATAACAGAAATTATGACATTATTGAGATGTTTTGCACTTCATCCACTTGTGTTACCACTGCTTAAAGGGGTCATGACATGAGAAATCAAAATAGGAGGCACATAGGAGGTCTTTGTACCATTTAAACATTCTGTAAGTTTCATAGCTTAAAAAAAAAACCCTCCTCATTATTAACAAAGCATTTATTTCATCAAGCTCCAAAAACAGCTCATTCGGATCTGAGAGGGCATGATGATGTCACAGGGCTGCAAACATTTGCATAAAAGCCACAATCCTTCTCACCATAGGCCCCGCCCACTAGCGTTCAGACGGCTGACACTTGATTACGCGATATGACAAAAGCAAACAGAAATTACAATCACTGCCGCTATCTTGTCTACACTGGATATAGTATACAGATGCATGTTTCGCTTTCAGAGACACTCCACGCTCGAGTTCACTTTGATGCGTTTGGTTTAAATAGCTTGTTCGCGTCTTTGTACAGATATCAGAAGGATCCCAGCGTAAGGAACAAGTGGATAGTTTATTTTTAATGGCATGCCTGATCGTGTCAGAGAACTGTTTAGAGCATTTTGTTTTGTAAACAAGGCACAGTGTCATGGAGACTTCACAAAGAAACATGAGTTGAAAGATGAAGCGGTACTAGATCTCACTGCAGCTGAATCAATCTATAAGTAAATGATTACATAATGCTTTGTCAGGAAATTACCATTTTATTTTGATTATGTTGTCAAAACTCACATCCAATAGCGAGGGGGCATTGATACTATTTCCTATGCAATGACGTTAGCCAGTCATAACAGTGGCTGATTACTGACACACCCCTTAAAAACAGGTCATTTTAGACAGAGGGTCAGAATGAGGGTTGAAAATAATCATTTTCCCACATATTTATTTGTTTTTTGTGCAAAAAGTCTTTATTAACATTATAAGTAAACCTCAAGGAACATATTAAAATAATAATAATAATAAAAAAATCCATGTCATGACCTCTTTAAAATCCAGATGATTCATAACGTACAAGTGAAAGCCCTTTCATCAGCGTACGGACCTGTACAAATGCACATCGGCGAAGGATTTGAGGTTGTTTATGGCAAAGACACAGAGGAAACCCTCTCCTGTCCTCATGTACTGGTCCCTCATTGCGCTGTACTCTTCCTGACCTGCAGTGTCCAGGATGTCCAACAGACACGTCTCACCGTCAATCACCACCTGCTTCCTGTAAGAGTCCTGAAGACACGGACATGATCAGCACTGGAAATCTGCATAGAGCCTGACAGTCTCATGATTACATGAATCAAACTAAACATTAGAGTAATGGACGGATATATATCCTAATCTAATTACATATTCAATGCAGGTCATGATGACAAATGACCTCCCAAATGGTGATGGTCATCCGTTAAATGTCAAATGTGAAAAGTCCACTAATATATTCACGTTCAAAAATTTAGGGTCATGGACATTTATAATGTTACAAAATTTCAAACAAATGCTGTTCTTTAGTTTTTTTTTTTTGTTTTTTTTTTATCGTTACAAAAATATTAAGCAGCACCATTCTTTTCAATGCTAGTAATAATAAGAAATGTTTCTTGAGTGCCAAATCAGCATATATTAGAATGATTTCTGAAGGATCATGTGACACTGAAGACTGGAGTTATGATGCTGAAAATTCAGCTCTGCATCACAGGAATAACAGCTTTGACAGTGTAAGTAATTATGTACCTCAATAGTAGGGTCATATTCATCCACAAAGTGATTTTGAATGAGCTGGATGGTTAAAGCACTCTTCCCAACACCACCTGCTCCCACAACAACCAACTTATACTCCGTCATCTTACAGTCCTGAGAGACCACCTGTGAGAGAGAGAGACAGAGAGAATGCACAAGCATATATTAATAACACTTTAGTACTCACAAACAGATTGACATACAAATAAATATCCCAAATAAAACATTTTCTGTGTTTGTATACTGGTTTGGCAATGTAATCATTTTTGCCTAAATCGAGAGAGAGAGAGAGAGAGAGAGAGAGAGAGAGAGATTATCAGAGTAATAAAATACACTAGCATTTAAAAGTTTGGGGTTGGTTTTTCAAAGAAGCCTTGCATTCTCCAAAGATTCACATCTTATCAAAAATACAGTATAAAAACAGTACTATTGTGAAATATAATTACCACTTAAAATAATAGCTGTCAATTGTAATATGTTTTAAAATGTAATTTAGGCCTATAGTCCTGTGATGCAAAGCTGAATTTTCAGCATCATTACTCCAGTCAATGTCACAGAATCTTTAGAAATAAATATACAGTATATATATATATATATATATAATATATATATATATATATATATATATATATATATATAATATATATATATATATATATATATATATATATATATATGCTCAATTGCTAATATACTGATTTGCTGCTCAAAAAAAAAAAAAAAAAAAAAAAAAAAAAGTTAAAAACAGTTGTGCAGCTTAATTTTTTTTTGGAAACTTGACATATCTTTGATGGACAGCATTTATTTGAAACAGAAATATTATACTCATACTCACTGAAATAAGTAATATATATATATATAATTGCACTTACCCCCAAACTTTTGAATGCTGTAACATGTAATCAAAATCATGATTAGTTCAGTCGACTCATCTCTAAAAGCGTTAAGAAAAGTAACATGCTCCACTTGATTTATTAATTGTTATTTATCCTTTATTTTTCCAGAAATGTCCCATTGAGATAAAAGAAAATCTCTTCTTCCAGGGAATCCTGGACAAGATGACCGTATAAAAGTTTCACAGAAAATGTCAAACATAAAACATACCAAAAAAAGGGCAAAATGATATACAACCAAAGCAAAAAATTAATCATGAATCAACAAATGAATTAAAACAGCAACATGGTTCATTCAGGACTTGACAACACCACCCATGCATGCAAGCTTTATGCAGGCTTCAGCAGTTGTCTGGGTGACTGAGAGCTTACAGACAGTGAATTAAAAGCATGTTGCACAATCAATAATATAATGTTGTCTTATGTACCTTCTCATTTTTATGACTCCTACTGGAGGCTATTCAGCAATTTCTCCTCTGTCATGTGACCACTGACATCACGACAGTAATAACAGTTTCTGTAAGAAAGCACCCCGCTCTGCAAACATTATCCCTACAATCTATTTATAGAATGGCTAAATGTCAAAGTCATTCTCAGAGTACAGCCAGGAAAAGACATTAACCTGAGAGAGAAGCAGAGGTCACCGACCACGGAGCTGTTTACTTGACATTTTACTCTCTCAACCTAAACCTGAGACACTTATTTTAGCTCAGAACATCTTTTTTACTGTCAGCAATTTAGGATATTACACATGCATGTTTAATCAAAGTTGTAAACTATGCATCTGAGCACATGGATCTAAAGAAGAAAAAAAAAAAAAAAAGACTCAAAATTAAATTACATGCTCTTCCTCTTCAACAACTTTCCCTTTTCCACTGACGTCACTGTGTGGCCAATTGGATAATGTTAACCAACAGCCAACAAGCAAACTCACATTCAGCCCGGATATAAAAGTAAAGCACACATTACAGAAGTAAAATTGATTGTGAACTATGGAAGCTTGTTTCTGCAATGGGACAAAAAACAACAATAACAAAAAAAAAAAAAAAAAACACATTTAAAAGGTAATTGTGCCAAAAGGTTGAATTGCACAATTTAGAGGCAGAATTTCGGAATTATGAAATATAATTGTGAGATTGCTTATAAACTAAACAGTTCATATAAAAAAAATCTGAATCGTAAGATAAGTTGCAAGTACCTTTTCTTTTAAATTCCGTGGCAGAAAAAAAAAGAATTATGAGATATAAACTCAGAATTTAGAGAAAAAAGTCTGAATTGTGAATATAAATTCAGAAATGTGAGAAAAAAGGCAGAACTGTGAGATAAAAAGATGCAGTTACCTTTTTTGTGTTTTAGACTATGGTGGAAAAAGGCTTCCATAAATAATGAACAGAAAATCACATTGACTTTAACTGGAAAACTCTAGAGCAACTACATAATGCCAACGATTCACTCAACTCACAATTCACAATTTTGATTTCACAATTCGATTCGATTCACAATTTATTTTTTTACACATTGAAATTTAAGACAAATTATAAATAATAAATGTATATGCGTCCTTTTATTATTGCTTGGACAAAATGCTGCACATTTCTTTGTGAAATTTAAATATAATAATAATAAACTAATATAGCACTTGCATATTATTGTTTTTTTTTTGGTTTTGATTGCTTCTAGGGATGTAATGATTCACTCAACTCACAATTTGATTCATGATTTTGATTTCACGATTATATTCGATTCACAATTTACTTATTTTATTTTATTAAACAAACTGAGATTTAAGACAAATTATAAATTAAATGTGTCCTTTTATTATTGCTTAGACAAAATGCTGCACATCTCTTTGTGAAATTGAAATATAATAATATACTAATATAGCACTTGCATTTTATTGCTCTTTTGTTGGTTTTTATTGTTTCTATTGTCCTCATTTGTGAGTCACTTTGGATAAAAGTGTCTGCTAAATGAAAATTTTTTAATATAATGTAAATGTAAATAACAAAACTTAATTGAAATTTTAAAACAAGCCCCAAATCGAATAAATAAGTAACACAAATAAAATAAATCTCTTCATATAAACAAAATAAGGCTTTGTCTGTGCTCTTTCCATTTAAAATTAGAGCCAACCACTGCATTTACTCATGAACCATACAAAGATGCTGCATAGATGCAACATGAGCAGTTTTTAATCTAAATTAGATTGTATAATTGCTAAATTCTGAAGCAAAAACAGAATGGTTTGACTTCAGTTTTGTGAAACTATACATAAAAATATCTGCATGAAACAGCAGATGAGCTGAATGAGACGCAGATTCACTCTCTGCCAGCAGGTGGCGCTTAAAGCGTTTCCTTGGTTTCTGCTGTAAACAAATCAGCGCTGCACTTATGAACTTTAATATGCATTTTACAGAGGCAAGATGAAAAGTAAAAATACCATCTTAACTTTTCTAAAGACAGTATGTTCCCCTCAGACATGCATTCATATAAAATCCTACCCCTAAATGAATCACGATTTGTTTAGCATCTCAACCGATTTGAATCCTCACATATTTATTCGATTTTCAACCTGCTCACAGTTATTGGTTACATCCCTAAATTGCCAAACAATAACAATTTTTATAAATACACTAACTTATAGTTACATGATGAGGACAAATATAAGTCTTTCAGAAAGGAATAGTTTCCCTTATAATGCTACTGCTTACATTTTTTCGTATTGTACATAAAGTCACACACTTTAACCAGCCATAGGGTTAGTTAAAAAAAAAAAAAAAAAAAAGACACCTTTATACACAGTTGTGGTTGTGCTTTAGGTAGATATATGCACTTTAAACTGGTTTGAAAGTCTCATACCATCCCAGTAGCTTGCTTGTGGCTTTTATACTTTCACTGATTATCATGTGTAGATATTATGTTTGTGATCAAATTAAGTCAAAACCCCTAAAGAAAACCAATAGGCTGATCAACAGTAAACACCTGGCACAGACAAAATATCACGAGAAATGTATTTAGACAGATCACTATGATTTGACGCACAGCCTTTACAAGGAAATCAGCTGTTTAAAAATCTCCACAGTGCCAGTTCAGATGAAAATGATTGTAAACAGCCGAGGACGGGTATAAACGCGATAAAGAGCGTGTGTAAGGCGTGGAGAAGGAAACTCACCGCTTACACTGCAGTTCTGCGACCTCTGGCTGATCTGATCAACAGGGCTCTGCTAATTACTGCTCTCTCGCCCAAAATAATGCCATGAGGGGCACTTTAAACGCCACTTTACACTCTACTGGAAGCCACGTAATCCGTACGAACAGGATTCTTCAGGAGACTACAGATTCAGCTTGTAGAAACAGCAGTTAAATAAGTCTGACCAAAGTTTTGTACAAGAGTTGACCAAGCAGCTTCCCCCAGAACTTTACGATTCACGGCGACTTCCGGCTTCAGAGTTCCACAAATCATGTCAAAATAAAAGTCCTGCCGTTGTTGATGCAATAGAATAGACCCGTTTCGAGTAGACGTTACTGTTACGTCACTTGCAGCTTGCAGCTTGCGCATAGTGGTGTAAAAAAACAATGGGAACAGTTGGAGGGAAACGGGTAAAATCCATGGAATAAGAGAAAACAAATTATTATTGTGGATAAACACTGGTAACAATTGATGGTAATATATTTTTTATTTTATAATGTGGTAATAGGAGTATTTTGGAGTTAGAGGAGGGTGTTTAAACGGACAGATTATGGATCAAACCTGGTATGATTACCCTATTTTAAAGCATACATTTGATTTAAACAATAGGTATATATAATATTCATATAGGGGACATATTGCATTAGCCCTACAGTTGAAATACATGCATGAAATACTATTTAAACCTATAACATTTTACATAACATTTACCAATTTTATCTCACAATTCTGACTTTTTTTCTTGCAAATGCAAGTTTATATCTCCTAGTTTGGACTTTTTGTAACTTTCTTCAAGTCAACAATTGCGAGTTTGTCAATTCTGAGGGGAAAAAAGCCAGAAGTGTGGGATTATAAACTAAAAAGAAAGAATGATGAGTTGATTTTTCTAACACAAATTGTGAAATATAATCTCAGAATCGCAAGAAAAAAGTCAAAAAAATATTATTTTATTATTTTATTCCATGGCTTGACTAGACTGCTACATTAAAACCATGGTTAAAACCACTGATCTATAATAGAGAACATATAATAGAGTCATACATAGATCAGTGGTTAAAATTCATTTTCTGCCACCAGATAGGCTCCGCCCAGAAAAAAGGTCATCACTGTTTACAAACACTGAAATTGGTCTGATGATGTAAAAGCAAAAATTAGATCATAAAAGTGTAACAGTAGCATTCCTGTGAGTATAGGAATACAATTTTAATTTTTGCACTTCTTTTTAACATGACTTGATACTTGCTTCTGACTTGTATAGAGAATTTGTGCAAAGTGCAGAGAAACAGCAAAATATATTATAAAACCTTTAAATAATCAGTATGCACAAACTGCAGCAAAATTAAGACTTTAGAGCAGTGACTGAAAAAAAACAAAAACAAAAAAACAAACAATTCAATTGTGTCCTTGTAAGTAGTAAGTCTGGTCAATTCTCACCACAGGTCAAGTACAACATAACTGTAATAGTGTGCAATTTAGAAATTACAATTTCTGTTACAATTAAGTTCAATAAGTCACAACAGAAGTAAAACCAAAACAAAATTTTTAAAACAGTCTATGTACAACATTCACTTACAAAGCATTTGCACAATATATTCATGTATATTTTATACACATGTAAATGAGAATAAGCTACGATATACACAATTTGCATAATTTATATAAAACTGAATTCAAATAAGACTATTTCATACACAGTGTATTTACAAATCTAATAACTTAAATGAAATCACACAATGCAGATTAAGAAAGTTAATTATACAACTAGTATTATGATTTGGATTAATTGCAAGAAAACAAGCTCTTTGTCTTATTGTGCCTCATTGTATGATGTGTCAGCAACCAAAATGTGAAGCAACACAGAAAATACCATGAAAGGTGCTTCTTTCCAAGTCCAATTATTCTAGGAATTTTGGCAGTAAACTGCATCCGTACCAAATGTCCATGTCGTCTGTTGGACTGATTCACTGCTGTAACAGCAGGAAAATATCAAACCTACGTGACAAATACTGAGTGCAGCTGTTACAGTAGCTACGCTTCACAATAAGGAATCTTCCATTTTCTTAAACACAGTCATTGTCGTGGTCATCATTCAGCAGAGCAGATCGTCAGGACTGGAAGAGCTCCAGGGGAGGAGCTGGTAAATAAGACAGGAAACTGATGATTCGGTTTGGGAGGCCCAGTTGAGTCAACACCCCCAGCCCCTGTTTCCCGAGGGCATTTCTGAAAGCAATTCTGCATAACTGTTGAAGACTGAGAGGAGTGGCTGGAAGATGTCAAACAGGAAGATTAATTTGCTGCTTTAGCCAAACTAATAAAAAAAAAACATATTTCATTCTTGCAATTCACTGACTTTAAAGGAGTCATATTATTATTATTTTTTACTTTTCCACTTGTTCTCTAACGCTTAAAATAAAACATGCTGTGCTTCCCTTCTTTTTAGTGGTTTAGTTTCAGTAAATGGTCTGGTTGGGCTTAAGGGATACTCCAGCCCAAAATGAAAATTTTGTCATTAACCCCATGTCGTACCAAACCCGTAAAAGCTTCGTTCATCTTCGGAACACAATTTAAGATATTTTGGATGAAAACCGGGAGGCCTGTGACTGTCCCATAGACTGCCAAGTAAATCACGTTGTCAAGGTCCATAAAAGGTATGAAAGTCATCGTCACAATACTCCATCTGCCATCAGACATGCAATCTGGGTTATATGAAGCGACATGAGGAACACTTTTTGTAAGCAAAGAAAACAAAAATAACGACTTTATCCGTGTCACAAGGATGCACTGTTTCCACATGCATTTAGCTTTGATTTGCATACAGCTTTGACAGCATACAGTGATGTGGAGAGACACAGAGGAGACTGTTGACAAAGGAATTGTTGAATAAAGTCGTTATTTTTGTTTTCTTCGGTTACAAAAAGTGTTCCTGTTGCTTCATATAACCCAGATTGCACGTCTGATGGCAGATTGAGTATTCTGACGACGACTTTCATACCTTTTATGGACCTTGACACTGTTATTTACTTGGCAGTCTATGGGACAGTCTCAAGCCTCCCGGTTTTCATACAAAATATCTTAAATTGTGTTTAAGAACAGAGCTTTTACGGGTTTGAAACGACATGGGGGTAAGTGATTAATGACAAAATGTTAATTTTTGGGGTGGAGTATCCCTTTAAAAGAATGTTTCAAATGCTACACTGTGTTTAACATTCACAATTAAGCTTTTTATCTCTGAGAAACAAGGATATTTGATATCTCATTATATGACCCCTTTACAAAAAAAAAAAAAAAAAAACAACTCTTTTATCATTATACAAGATCCAAAACTTATAAACGAAGCACTTCTACTTACATTCATAAAACTCTAGGCAGAGTGCAGGCGCTGAGCCGGCTCTGGTGTACTGAATGGGCTTTTTTCCAAGGTTGTCTCTGGCGAAAACATTTCCGCCAGATTCTACCAAAAGCTCAATTAGTTCCAGATTTTTCACTTTGGCAGCATGATGCAGTGCGGTCTCGTGAAGTTTAGCAGCATTTACATTTGCGCCTAAAAACAGGATCAAATACATAAAAGAATACACAGACATCATTGGAAGCATAATTAACTACGTGGTACAATGAAAGAACAAAAGATTTGATTTATGCTCATTTTAAGTCAGTGAGCTTACTATTTTGTTCACATTAGTTAACTACTTTAGTAGCATGAACTCACAATGAACAATACTGCAGCATTTATTTATCTTTATTATTTAATAATCTTATTTTAAGATTTTTAGAATCTAGTGTTGTTTCTGTTACCATTAGTTAATGTACTGTGAACTAACATGAACAATTGTATTAACAAAGACTAATAAATGCTGTAAAAAATATATTGCTCACTGATAATCAAGATAGCCAATGCATTAACCAAATTTCAAATATAAAAGATAACAAAGAAACGTAAATGCAGAAACTGACCTGCGTTGAGCAGGACTTTGACGCACTCGAGATGTTGTCTTGCACACGCCACATGCAGAGGAGTGCCAAAGTGACAGTCGTGAGCTTCCATCAACGCACCTTCATCAATCATGAGCTGAACACATTTAGAGTTACCTGGCAGACAAAAAAATATCTGAGGTTTTTCTTTCATCAAATATTGATATATGTGGTTATTTGTGATCAATCTTAAAATGTAATCAGTGTATGATTAATATAATCATAATTAATATATTTTTTATATTATATAATTAAATATTAATAGAATAATATAATGTTAATACTACTACTATTAATAATAATAATCAGTTCTGGCACTAATAAATATACATAAACAACTCCAGGTTACATTTTAGATATAACATTATATATTATTATAAATTATTACATTATTATTATTAATTAATACATTATTATTTATTTTAATTATTATTATTTTATTATAATTTCTTTTAACCAGTTGACAGCTGTAATAAACATACATACATACCCTAGGTTAAATTGTACATATAATACTACTGTATATTATATATTATTATACATTAATTATATTTCGTTTAATCAGTTGACACCCACATTAAAAAACCTATATATATATATATATATATATATATATATATATATATATATATATATATATATATATATATATAAATACTATATTTTATATAATTGTTATATATAATTATTTATTTTAATCAGTTGGCAGCCCTAATGAACATACCCTAACAGCATATCCCTAATTTTAGATCTAATATTACATTATTAATATAATAAGAAAATAAATATAAAATAAATGTAACAAAATAATTGTAATAAAATGTATTATTATTATTATTATTTCTTTTAATCAGCTGACAGCCCTAATAGACATACATAAATGACCCTAGATAAAATTTTAGATATAATAATAATAATAATAATACTTCCTGGGTTAACAGACTTTTTGTTTTAAATTAACCTGGGTTTTATCTTATATATAATATTACTTAATAATATTATAATAACAACAACAACAAATTTAAATTATTATTTATTTTTAATGAGTTGATAGCTCTAATAAACATACATAAGTGACTCTAGATTAAATTTTATATATAATATTATATATTAATAATTTCTTCAATCACCTGACAGCCATGTAATCGCTGACCCTGTGTTACATTAAGCATCAGGTCACTTACCGCCCATGCAGGCCTCGTGCAGGGGAGAGAAGGTGAAGAGGGGAGGATTTACCGTGGCTCCATGTTCTAACAGCAACTTCACACACTCCAGACTACCAGCAGCACAGGCATCACACAACGGAGTGCTGCCGTCAATGTTACGAGCATCAACCTGTTAACAATGAAACTAATATAAACAACCGATGCGCTGACAGATTCATGAGGCCTGCAGTATGGAGAACATTCTTACATGAGCTCCAGCATCTAGGAGCAGCTTCACACACTGTGTCTGGCCCTGAATACAGGCCTCATGCAGGGGTGTAATTGAGTCCACAGCCACAATGTTGACAGATGCTCCGTTCTCAATCAGTTTTTGGAGCTGCACAGCTCTGCCCTGAGCCGCGGCCTCATGCACTGCCGAACGATCGGTCCAGAACCCCAGGCCATGAGCTGCAGGTAGAATAAAGAGACAGAACGTCAAAACATAGCTAGGTGCTTATGGTACATATAAATGATTTTCAAATAATGCATCAGTAACATAAAGTGAAATTTAGACACCAAAAGGAATTTTCCCATTTTGGTGTCTGCATCAACTTAAATATAAGTAATTTTATATTCATATGTGGGACAAAGACGTTAAGATGTCCGCATCAAAAGGTATTTACAAAAGTGATTTCATGTCCATAGAAAGCACATTAAATGTAAGTAAAGTGTCTACTTTTAAGGTTTCAAATAAGTTTTTGGAGAATAAAATGTCAAAATTTGGTTGAAATAATGTTTTATTGTTATTCAGTGTAACACAATATTTATGCAAAAAAATCAAACAACATGCTTATTCTGACGTGTACATATTAAAATATCTAAAAGAATAATGGAGCATACTAAATTTTATTGTGTTTTAAATTAGTAAAAAATTCTCACTAACAAATGGGCAAAACCTAGGATAGTGGCAAATGTTAAAAATGTAAAATTACAACTCATTAATAATATTTAGGGTGAAAGTAATTAGTCTTTTAATATGTCATAAATTGATTTTTGTTGTAAATATGCCTGACAAGATTGTTACACTGAATGACATTTTACAAACTACAGCATTCTGGGAAATTAAGTTTAGGACTAGCCATTTCAAACACTCCTGATCGTCAGTGTTTTTATAAGGAATGTAACAGTGTCACGGTGTCTAAATGATTTATTCATTTGATTGCACAGTAGATGATCATTTCCGCAGGACACAGAAACTGACTCATCCTTCTGTAGACTCAGGTCACACTGATCCTGATTGTCATTGGTGACTGATTCAAGGCCAAACAGCATGTGATCACACTACAGTCCTGCCAGCAATATTTGTCATCGAGCCTTGATCTAGTCAAATATATAAGATAGCGTGTCATACATTCAGAGTGAACTCTGTCCTGCCGAGTCAAATGATTACGAGGCTGCTGGTTACTCGCAGTCTAACAAGTCTCTTTAACAGATCAGACATCTAGCATCCGCAGGTTAACTTACCAATGTCACCAAAGAGCGAAGGCCTTGTGCGCGTTATTTCAAATTCCATCATTTGCTCCTTTTTATAAGAGGATAAACTTAGAATACGTGCGTCACATATCTAAACGGCACGAGGGTCAGCCATAGTTTACAAACACTCCACCTGATCTTAGTTCTGTGGCGAATGATGCTGTAGGTTTAGAGACATAAAGCTGTCGTGATGCAGGGGGCGCATTGTGGCTCAAAAAGACGAATTCTCGTTAGGCAAGATTCAAATCTGAGGGTGTTTTTTCGTCTTATTGGATATATTTGTTCTTTTAAAATCGTGATAGTTTAAAAAGGTTAATTTGAAAGACTGGTATCTGACATAAATGTAAAGTCGCACCAGCAGTCTGTTTACAAAAGCAACTGAACAGCTGTGGCGAATAAGCGTCTGTGATTGGTCCATTCTCATCAGCGCTGAGAAAAGTCATATGTATCACGTGACATTGCGCCGGACATAATCTGAAGGATAATTTACACCTGAATGATGTCATTCTTAAAATGTGACCGATTAGGAATTTTTTTTTATTTTATAAAAATTGCATATTTATATCTGAACGATTTGAGAAAACGGTCAGACAGAGATAGCTCTGCTTAATCACGCGCAAGCCTGAAAAAATTTTCGGTTCAGTGTCAAAGAGCGACGCTTTTTGGACAGGAGGAGCAAAGACTTTTCAGACTTGTCATTTTTTCCCTTCAAAGACTGGTTTATTTCATGTGCAAAGCGATGATGCATATCTAACAATGACGAATATATATATATAAAAAACAAGTACAAGAGCAACAGACACATTGCCTACTTGGCAACATGCAGTACCATTCACAACAACAAAAGAAATAATTCTATTAACATTTTAAGGCATTTCAAAGTAATCAATATTAAAATGTTTTCAGTCACGAAAATCATTATAGAATGTCTGTCTAGTCAAAGTTGACCTAATCCTTCAAGCGCCTTCATTAGTGATATTGAAAACAGAATGTCTTCAAAATAAGTCCACATGCCTTGACTGAAGTCTACCACACGTACCAAGGACATTTTCAAGTGTACAAGCAGGTCCAAAAGTTTGAGACCACATTGAAAACTTAGGTGTTTAAATCTTGAAATGTAAATATCTCATATTTAAAAAAACAAAGTTATGATGTAAAACAAAGCAAAATATTCATTGCAGTGCACAAGATGCTCTTTGGGACATTCTTAAATCCTGCTGGATAACATGTTCATCAGTTCATGTCAGCTCAAGTACCGCTGTCATTAAAGCAAAAGATGGATCTACCAAATACTAAGAATCTTAACTATTCACTCATATTATTATTTTTTTTTTTTTGTGTGTGTGTGCTGAAAATATCATTATAAACATATCATATAATACAAAAAAGCATTTCACAAGTTGTCTCAGACTTTCAGACCCCACTTTATGTCATGGGAAATTAATTAAAGCAAAACAACACATGAAATGTCTTTTCACCAGATGATCCTTCCTCATTTTACATTCCTTCATACATAAGACACATTATTTTAAAGGAATAGTTCAGCCAAAATTAGAAAATTCTTGTCTACATATTGTTACAAACCAGTTTTTTTGTTCCTAAAATAGTATTTTGTTTAAAAAGTAAGACTGCTTGAAGAATCGGTTCACAATTCTTGCCATACATTGCTTGTCGGAGCATAACAGGAGGTTGAGTAAATAATGACAGGA
The DNA here is from genome assembly GCF_018340385.1 of Cyprinus carpio. Taxonomy (NCBI): domain Eukaryota; kingdom Metazoa; phylum Chordata; class Actinopteri; order Cypriniformes; family Cyprinidae; genus Cyprinus; species Cyprinus carpio. The sequence goes on from NC_056604.1 coordinate 6,620,021, forward strand.
TTTTTGGGTACTATTTGGGAACTAAATTAGGGAACTATTCCTTTAGAGTGAGTGAGCAGCATTGCAATGACTGACGCACTTGTGTGCGCACCACTAAACAAGAAAAGCAACAATCAAAAAGCTAAAATCCTAACACTATCCATGTGCTGGCCAGCAGTATCCATTAAAGCAAACTAAACATCAGTGGAGCGGAGATTGTCGAGACTGTCGGGAAAGTCTGTGTCGCTGGGAGCGAGTTGAGGCTGGGAATGGTGTCGCTGTCGAGACTGTCGAGTCGTTGACTGAAAGATGTGGCCCATGTGTGAGAGTGAGGGAAGAGAGCTGTACGGCCCTTCTCTCTGACACTCTTCCTTCGAATGCTTCTCCTGATTGGGCACCGGGGTCCACGGCTGCCACGAATCTACAGTGGAGACGGACTTCACAAGCTGAGGCTTCCTCTGCGCAGAAAAGGTTTTGCTGGAAGAGCGGAACTGTCAATCAAGAGAGGATTATGGTCAGAAATGCTCATTTATTGTTTTTGTTGTTGTTGTTGTTTTTTTAGAAATGTCCTAAGATACTTTTTTGAGAGATAACTTAAACATTTATAAAAAGAAGCTACAATTGTTGTTTATTGTGTATGTGATGTAATGCATTTTGTGTTGCATGGAGATAAAAATGTAGTATTCATTTTTAATGTAATTATTAGGATTGCTTGTTATTATATTCACAAACTCAAGTGGAATGAAAAACTGCCTACGTGTGAACAATAGAAAATTATAAAAAATGTACACACACACACACACACATATATATATACATAATATATATATATATATATATGAATGTATATATACACTCTTAAAATGTACAGTAATATGTATTCTTATTTGTACTATTTGTTTAAAAAAAAAAAGAAAAAAAGAAAGAAAAGAAAAAAAGGGAACTAATTTGTCCTAAGATGCAAATTTTTGGAGAGAATTGAAAAATTATTTAGTAAAAGAAGCTAGGATTGTTGTTAATATTATAGATGATGTCTAGAAGTATAAAAATGTAATATTTATATTTAATTATAATTATTATAATTGTTTATTCTATGTGGCCCTGGACCACAAAACCAGTCTTAAGAGTAAATTTTTGGAAATTAGCAGTGGAAGTAATATGAAATTATAGTAATATATATTACTCATCAAAAATTAAGTTTTGATATATTTTCAGTACGAAATTTACTAAATATCTTTATGGAACATGATCTTTACTTAATATCCTAATGATTTTTGGCATAAAAGAAAAATCGATAAATTTGACCCTTACAATGTATTTTTGGTTTTTGCAACAAATACACCCATGCTACTTATGACTGGTTTTGTGGTCGAGAGTCACATATTCATAAGTCAAATGGAATGCAAACTGCCTGACTGAACAATTTAAAAAAAAATTACATTTGGAAACAATATCTGAAAAGTATGAGAAATAACATTGAATATAACAAACAACCAAACAAATAATTTAAAACCTGAAAGAATAAATAATACCTGAAAGATCAATGACTTTAAACACTTTACATATTTACCTTACTTGGTCCTCTAAAGTCTTGAATTTTTGAGGAGATATCCTTGATCCAGCCTTTCATGTCTTCTGGGGTGTCTGTCTGTACACACACACACACACACACACACACACACACACACACACACACACACACACACACACACACACACACACACACACACACACACACACACACACACACACACACACACACACACACACACACACAGTGAGTAAAGCTGACATTTTTAACTTCAAGTTGTTTAGGTGTGCTGTATGAAATAAAGGATTAAAGATCTCCATAAGCCTCGTTTGCATTTACAACATGGCTCAACAGTACAGCAGCCACATAAACACCTGTCACATACTTGAAAAGCATTTATAATGAGTTATTTACGTTTCGCTTGAGTGACAGAGCATTAATGCAAGGATGATTAAAAAAAAACAGTTGATCTTTAAATACATTGACACAGCTGCAGAGCAGATCTGGATGTTAGTCAATGAGATGAACCATGTGCATAATAATATGTGGTCCACCTACACCAACATGATTTATTTTTTCATTTATTATCTTTATCAGTGATGCCTGGATCATTCTAAATTAATTTAGTCCAGAGTTACCTGGATGTAGAAGGTTCTGGTATTGGTGATGATTTCAAAAAGGTTATCACGAGACAGCAGATCTCTACAACAAACAACACAATTAATGACAAAACCCCTTTTGTACGACAAAGCAGATAAAAACTTCATTTTAAAGCTCATATATATATATATATATATATATATATATATATATATATATATATATATATATATATATATATTATATATATATATATATATATATATATATATTATACACATATATATATACATACATATATACACATATATATATATATATATATATATATATATATATATATATATATATATATATATATATATATATATATATATACATATATATATATATACATCCATATATATATATATATATATATATATATACATATATATATATATACATGCATATATATATACATATATATACATATATATATATATAAACATACATATATATATATATACATGTATATATTATACATATATATATATATATATTATATATATATATATATATATATATATATATATATATATATATATATATATATATATATATGTATATATTATACATATATATATATATATATAATATATATATATATATATATATATATATATATATATATATATATATATATATATATATATATATATATATATATATGAACACCAAATCAGCATATTAGAATAATTTCTGAGGGATCATGTGACAATGAAAACTGGAATAATGATTACTGAAAATTCAGCTATGCATCACAGGAATAAATTACATTTTAAAACATGTTAAAATAGAATACTGATATTTTAAATTGTAGTAATATGTCATAATATTACTGTTTTTACTGTATTTTTAATCATATAATAATAAGCAGCCTTATGAGCATAATGACTTCTAATAATAACTTCTTTCAAACACACACACACACAGAAGGCAGCGTTCTCACCCTGATTTCACCAGACACTCATTAACTTTCAGCACATCCTGCAATCGAATACTGCGTAAAGGTTCTTTATCCTAAAAAGAGACAGAGTACTGGTTTATATATCTGTTCATTATATAAATGAATCATTTCCATTCTTTTAAAAAGTTTATCATTCTAGCTTCTTACCATTTCAGATTTATAGTAGCTCACAGTTTGGTCATCTAGAATAAAAAACCTCCTCTTCCAGCTTTTCCTCTGAAAAATGATGCATTTTAATAGTGGTGCTAACAAAATTCTTGTTACATATTTTTATAGAAGTATCTACTGCAGATTTTCAGTGGTGATCCAATTACATATTGTACACAATTTTATTTAACAGAAATAATGTAATGATACTATGAACTGAACAGGCCCAACAATATGCAAAATTAAAATAAAATTTTGCTGAAAATGTACTCATCCTAAGGCCAAGATGATTATTTAGTTTCTTCATCTGAACAGATTACTAACAAACACTTTTTTTTTTTTTTTTTTTTTTACCTATCAAGACATCATTGATGGACTGTGGTTGTGTGGTTCACTTGTGGATTTTTGTGATGTTTTTATCAGCTGTTTTGACTCTCATTCTGACGCACCCATTCACTGCAGAGGATCCATTGGTAATACTATGTTTATTCAAATATGTTCCAATGAAGAAACAAACTCATCTAGGCTGCATCTCAGATGGATGGAGGGTGAACTATTCCTTTAACAACTACATCTATGGCATATTATTGGCAAAAACTGATTCTGCTCAACTGATATGACAAGACACTGGTCTTACCACATTGCCTTGCTTGACACAATAGCCAGACCTCATGACATTTGGACGCACACTCTGACATCTCCTCAAAGTAACATGTGATCCTAGTTCACTCGTGAAGACGTCCTCATTATCGCTCTGAGAAAAACACAACAGATTCATATTTATATTTCCCTCAATTAAATAGATGAATAAAGAACGCATACAAATCTGTCACCTGCTGGACTGGCGTGTGCACCACCACACCTCCCACAATTTCTGTTTTATACGCCTGTCGAGATGTTGACTGACTTGGGTTTGAAACATTTGTGGCATCAGAGCTTTGGGTCACTGGTGATGCTTTCGGAACCTTAAAAAGATATGTACTGATTAAAAGTTTCATTAGTTTATTCAGATACAACTCTGTATGACTTTGCATTAATCAAAGTATAATCTCATCTTTCATCTCCTAACTGATGTTGCAAAGGCTCTAACTAAGAATGCTTATTTGTGGATTAAGTCCAGGTTTGTAATTTTTATTAGCATATGGATGGGATATAACATAGAAAACACCATACATAACAACAGTGCGTATACAAAAAGCTCCACATACTGTAATTTTGGTGGCATTATTCAGAGCAATGACCCATTCCTTCAAGTCCATAGCATCATTGGCCTGCAGAAAGTACCGTCTGGACAATGCATTTATTACTGAAAGACAAAAAAAAGTAAGTTATTAATACTGTGGGGGAGAAAAACAACCACAACAACAAAAAACATTCCCATTTGATGTACTTACCAAAGCAGAATTCTGCTTTTGGTTTCTGCTTTACTGATACTTCATTAACCTACAAACAAGTTCAATCAAAAGCTAAATAAGTAATTATAAAAAAAAGTCTTGTATTTCTTTTTATGTTACGGTAGAATTTGATACCTTTGAAATGTAACTGAGTCGTAAACTTCCAACAAACTTCGTTCCCGGAGGTAAGTTCTGTTTTTTTTTTTAAAGGAAACAGGTAAAAACCGTTATGCAAAATTACAGAATTAAAATTTTTAGAATGCAAAGTTGAGGTTTGGAGTGTAGGTAAATAAGAAAATCATCTGTAAAGCCATACTGCAACTTGAATGCACACAAAGAGCAATACCTGTGGATTGTCCATATACCAGAGGAGAAAATTCTCATGAGTATCCAAGATAAAATAACGCCGATAAAACTTATCACTGTTCTCATTTTCCTCAATATCCAGGAATCCACAGGTCCGATTTTGTCTGTCCAGGTAAGGCATGTCCCAGATCTACAAAACAAACAAATGAATTAATAAATAACAATAATTTAAAAAAATCAATAAATCTCTCAATCTCACAAATAACTCTTGGTCCCTTGTTTAAATAAATTAACTTGAAACAAAACTGAAACAAAACTTGAAACTTGCCCGGGGAGCAGTTGGGGGTTCGGTGCCTTGCTCAAGGGCACCTCAGTCGTGGTATTACCGGCCCGAGACTCAAACCCACAACCTTAGGGTTAGGAGTCAAACTCTCTAACCATTACACCACGACTTCCCCCCCATATTTAAAATAAAAAATAAATAAAAGTTTTCGTTTACATTATATATGTATGTGTGCTTTGTATATTTATGTATATATAAATAAATTTAATACGTGTATATACATTTCAGATTTTTTTTATGATTATATATATAAAATATATTTATTTCTAATACAAATTATATGAATAAATAGGCTAAATAAAATATAATAAATATAGACATGTAAATATTTTCAATATATATACTGTATGTGTGTGTATTTATATATACACACATATATTATGTCTTTATTCTGTCAATAATGGATCCAGGGTTCCCACGTCTTATGAAAAATAAATTCAGGACTATTCCAGTAGCTCGTGATGAGATAACTAAAATGTATTTTATAAAGGCTACACTTACAAAGAGTAATTTTTCTAAGCGATACAAATAGTAGAGCTGAGCATAGCTTGATAAATCAATGACTATAAAAGTTTAAGGTAAATTTTTTCCTGTAAATCCAGCATAAGCAGAGCAAAAGCAAGTTTCCAGAGGGTCCATGACAGGTGGATTCAGGTGTGGTCCACCTGGACCAGGTTTTCATGAAATCCCATGGAAAACGGTATTACGAGTATGAGAGGAAGTCGGTAGTGCGCGTAACTGCCACACCTAATATCAACTTACTTCACTTCCAAAATCCCAAAGGCTGGTGACTCACCCGCGTTCTGCTGTGTGTGGGTTATTCTCTCAGAACACAATACACGCACAACGTGCGTTCATTTATCCGTGAAAACAGATGAAAGCTCCGCGCCGAAAGCCGAACCCTGTGCCCCGAGCGCAGCCTCTTTCCGGGTTGACAGCAAGTTGAGTAGAAACCAAAACTAAACGCATCCGGTAATGGATCTTTATTTTTTTTTCTCACTTGCGGAAAGCGGAACCCTGCCGATGCCATGTCAGAAACGACGCAATGGGCGAGGGTTTGATAAGAGCGTGCGACGCAAGTTGTTTTTATACAATTACTTTTAAGTTTTAACACTTTTAAAAGTACACTGAAGCATTTTGATCAAAACTGTGCGTTTTGGTGAAAACAAAATTACAATTTGGAGTACGCGAGATCAACCTCGACCGATGAAGCCCTGAAAATAACATATACATTTTTAAAATTCATTGATGTAACCAGAAAAAAAAAATCGTTTAAAACAGTCAGATTGTGGATCTATTCTAAAAGCATTTGATATGGACTCTAATCACAACGATGTTTGTGAAATGGTAAAATACACTAGTTCTCGCAAAAGTATTGGGACACCCCCCTCTAATAATAAACAGGTTGACTACTTCCATTTGTATAAACCTTAATGTTAAAGCATATAGGCTAATGATATTCTAGGGAAATGTGTGCGTCTAATTTTATAGCAACAGTTTGGACAGGGCCTTACTTCTATTCTAACATGGCAATGCATATGTGTATAAGGCATATGTGACTTTAAATGCAAACCTTGAGCCAAAAACGCATCACCAAACATCAATGACTTGTATATATGGGCTCGGTTATTTTAGACACTTCTAAAACTGTTGAAACAGAGATGGAAATATAAAATTTTTAAATACATTTATTATGTTTCAATCTTTGTTGCCACAGTTTTGGAAGTGCCTTTTTCCGTTCTAAAGAAGGGGGTGTCCCAATACTTTTGTCTATTTACTGTATGTACAAGTCAATTTTGTTTGGTGGTAAGTTTTTGGCCCAAGGTCTGCATTTAAAGTCACACCAGGAGTGTTCAGCTGGAATTAGGACTTTGCTTTCTGCAGACCACTGACTCAGTCAGTCATTTCTTTTTGAACCTTGCTTATATACACAGATGCATTGTCATGTTAGAATAGAAAAGTGTCCTGTCCAAACTGTTGCTATAAAATTAAAAGTACACAATTCCCTAGAATATCATTATATGCATAAACATTAAGATTTCTACTCATGGAAATTATTAAAATAGTCAAACCTGTTCATTAGAAGGCGGTGTCCTAATACTTTTGGTAATATAGTGTATGCACAACTTGCATTTTATAACAATATATATAACCTTCAAGTAAAAGTCTATCAAAATCTTTTTTAACATTTGTCTTTGTCAAATAGTTCAACAAAATATTTAATAAAAACATGTGTGTGTAAATAAACATGCCTCTAGTCCTACTTTTAAAATGCACTATAAAATTCAAAACTTCACATAAAAAAAAAAAACACGGCAAAGCTGAAATCTTATACCTGTTCTTCAGAAGGTACAGTTGAATGGTTGTTTTATTTGGCGGGTTTGTACTTGCTTTGTTAATGCTTTGCCTTTGGCACAGCTACCATTACCTGATACCTGTACCAGGTCTTACGTGGAATTCATTTTTTTTTATTTTGCCAAAATAGTGATTTAAATGATTCAAGGTTACTCTTCCTTAATTGACTACTTTGTGTGTGGCGATTAATAATGCTAATGCACTAAATCTGGAAAAAAATAATTAAATGCAAACAAGTCTTACTTAAGTAAAAATAAAACTTAAGTAAAATAAAAACCAGAATCTACAAGGAAGTAGCTTACCTTGACTGTTGTCTGCTTTCCCCTTCCTAAGATTTGTTTTTTAACCGTATCAAGTCAGAATATCTCAAACAATTTTGGAACACATTTACACTCTCACAAAGGAGAACTACCAGAACAACAATGAACACTAAATGGGTGATAACAACCTATAATTATAGTAAGTAATGATGAGCTATTATCTGTATGTTAAACCTTTTCAGAGCAGAACCAAAAGTCTAGTAGACTAATCTTACATAAGACACAGGCACGTTATTAGATAAACACATTATTATCAGTGTGTTTCTCTATTTTTTTATGCATTACATCTTTTGTGAAAACTATACAAATAAACATTGCTTGAATTTTTACATCTTAACATCCACAATAGATAAAAGAATACGCTGCTGTGTATATAAATTATGATATAGCACGTTTTAAATACACAAAGCTGAATAATGACAACCATATTAAATCAGCTCATTTATTAGCGTTTCAGTCAAATTTCATTTATAAAAAAACGACGTCAGGTAAAAACATACTAAAACACTTTCATGACTAATATTTGTACATTTACGTTGAATTATAAACTGTAAAGGTCTCAGTGGAAAACTTATAAATGTTAAGCAATTTCACATGAGTAACAGAGATAAATGCTTTAACATTTATGCTAAACAATAAATTATTTCTATTAACAGAGGTGTACTTACCAATGTTAAGTACACCTGGATTTTGGACAGTGGATTTTGAAGAAAACAAAAAACAAAAAACGAAACATAACACACAATATTATGACACAGAACACGTATCGTTTGAAATGATTCGTAAGAATGTGTAAATGTTCATTGTTAAAATTCCATTTGTTCCAAAAGATTCAGTTGGTGTGTCTGCAACACAAAAAAACAAAAGGTAAAATTATCACAACATATTCTCATAATCCCTAAATCGAGTCACGTTATGCATTATTCACAGAGGAATATAAATAATTACATTAAGCATCATTTCATTTAGATTATTTTATTACATTAATAATAACTGTTCAAATGAATTTAAAATGTTTAATTTAAAGTAGGAAAAAGGTCTGCTGTAGACTACAGTGAGGCATATTAACTAGTAAGTGCAAGATAAATAGTGAAATTAGAGTGCAATAACCTCAGATATCAGCAGCAGGATAAGCCAGTCATCATATTTTACAGATTATGTATAGGAAATGAAACTTTTGATATGATAATGCAATATTCTCAATATTACCAGACTGAATTCAAGCTGAAGTGGAGTTTTTTGCCTCAGTGCAGCAGAAAAATTTTACTTTGAGAAAATAGCCTTTAAAAAATATGTATTGAAATCCACAGCTGCAAATAGATCAAGTGCTATAAAAGAAGCACTTAAAAGTGTATTTTGGATGTTTTCTTTCAACCAGTCTGAAAAATACTTAATGAGAAGCCAAACAGCCCAAATTTTACAGTTGCATGGAAAAACAGTGCTTTTGCCTGTAGAGTCTCACCTTTATAACTTTCAGATCAAACCTAAGAGCTAAAGTTCAGTCTGTCTGATTATGCTCTCAGTGAGAAAGCAAGTAAGCAACCAGGAACCAAGAATGAGAAATAAAACTTAAAATAACAGGAAACAAGTTTTCACTAGTTAATTCGAGTCTGCGACTTGACTTGGACTCAAGACTTGACGAAGACAGAGACTAGTCAAAAACACATCACTGCCGATTACTGTATATTCTCTCATTAAACACCATATTTTTCTATTCATTATATGCACTGCAGCATCCAATATCACAACAATTCATCTATAAACACACCGATTATTATATACTGTAACTCTCACCTGTAATAAACATAGGAAATCGGTAAAAAATCATACATTTTATGTATTTAAATATAACTTTTTAATGTTTTGCAAAAAAAAAAAATTAGGTTATTGTAATTCTTAAAGTATCAAATGTTATTCATAGTACTCCAAGTGTGGACTTCTCACAAAAATCTAAACTCTTACCTGTAATAAACACGGGAAAGCGAACAGAGGCATTTTGGATCTGAAGTCGAGTCAAACAAAAGAGATAGTCGGGTCGGTCCCGTGACATGACATCACAGTCATGATAGGGCAAGACCTCGACTATGCCAGCTTTCTGATAGCAATCTAGAAACTGCTGTTTCTTACTTGCTTCAGGACTGGACCTGTCGAGGACATTAGAGGAGAGTGAGATTCAATGCCACAACTGAGTAAGCAAATACCAACTAATCGTAGCTTTTGTATAAACACAATGAGGATCAGTCCTTGAAGGCCCACACATCCAGTGGTGGGGCAAAGGATTTTTGATACCTTGCATTTTCCCGAAGTCTGCGACTGTCTCTGTAGTGCAGAAACCATTTCCATTTCCCTTGCTTGTCTAACTCCTCCAGAATCCCAACAACTTTTTTCATGTCACCCATATAAATTTGACAGAATAAGTCCAATGAAAATGTCATAATGTATCAGTCCATCTCCAGTAAACCAACATGCATAATTTGTGTAGCAACTTGATCAGTACCTAGAGTAAGTGTGTTGAGAGCCAATTCATCACATACTATAAAGCCTCCCTTAGCAAAAAGCTCTTGGTGAGTGAAGTTCACCACATCATCGGGTCGGTCGATGCCAGCAAACAGGACACTGGGAGACTTCTTTAATTCCAGCAAATAAGGCACCTGGTTAAATTGAAAAACATTCAGAAGCCAACCTCAATTAAACATGAAGTTCACAAAGAAGCTATTTTTGGAACCGTTACTTACTTCAGTTTGACAATTACAAAAAGTATTACATTCAAACCAAAAAAGATACATGTGCTCAACAGATCTGAAACTCCATTTAGGAACAGGATTAAATTTCGTGCAGCATAGCTTTTCTGCTCTTCTTCTAGGAATGTATTCATAATATTGAAATTATGAAGGATAATGATAAGCCAAGAGTTATTTTCATTTTATGACTGATAACTGATAAATGGCCAATATTAAAATTATACTGTTAAAACTAATTTGAATTAAGGCATCACAACATAATGAACAGTTTGAAAAAACGATATTTTACTTGATATTTGCTAAAGATTACATTAAGTAGTGTAATTAAATTGTTTAGTGCTTTTAAAGATGAACTTATTATGATTATCGCTTACTGTTCGATAACAGCAAAGGCAATTTAAATGTACAAGTATGGAAATGAGCATGCAAAATTAAATCAAATATCATATGCAAAATTGACCAATCTACAAATTCATTTAATCATGTCTTTTTTTTTTTCATTTTCAATTAAATGATTTGAGCTGCCATTTTGCATCTGGGACAAATCATCCACTTAAAAGATGATTTATAAATTTTCAGCTTAACAGTTGTTACGGAGGAATTAACGCTAGTGCTTTAATACTTTTTTGAGTTTCACTCATTCACTTACCTTACATGTGTGCTCTGCAATGTCCTCATTTCTCAGTATAATGAGCAAAGGGGATTGATCATCACCATTGAGGTCAAACTCGTCTGGCTCAACCGGTCTGTGGCCCTCAATCTCCAAAAGGTTCTATAAATCATCGAGATTCACATGAAAATCTTTCTTCACTGTTTTGGACCACTTTATAAGATTCTTTTAATGCATTTACTTTCTTACCTTGGTTTCTTCAAAGAAGGTATCTGTTGATGTGACAAGGATATAAAACCTGTACTTAATCTTAGCTTGACTCACAATAGACTTTGGACTGTCAAAAACATCTTTCTTGATGCGACCACAGAATCCAGAATAACGGCCAACTCTATCCCGATCAAACTTCCTCTTTCTTGCCTCAGTTGGATGAGGCAGAGTCTTCCCGCTGCAGACATCGTTCATCATGGACTTGTATGCAACAGCGCATTGCTCTGTTATTTCTGATATCCCGGAGAACTCAACACTACTGCCTTTTTCACAGAAAAGTCTTTGGAGATGTGGTTTACGGTTTCTCACGGACTCCCTCATCTCTTTCCTATCAGACATGTCCACTTTAATCTTAAAATCGGTAAGTGATAGTTGTGCTTTACAAAGTTCAGCGGAACTCTCTACTTCACTGAGATTTGAAAACCGAACAGTCATGGGACATGAAGCCGGGTCAGGATTTGACCTACAGTGTGACATGGTAGAGCTCTTAGTTTCATTCAGAACCCGATTAATTTTTTGAGAGAAGATGAGGTACTCGCAATCAAGTGCAGACCGGGTCACGTCAGCCTTACTTTGTTGTTCCTGCCATTCATTAAAAGAGTCTTCAAGTCCCTTAGTCAAACTACTTCCATCAAAAGATGGTTTCATGGTGGGAGAGTTATTGAATATAACACGGTTTCCTTTCCTGTCCAAAATGGTAACAATGGATGAGGGTTGAATGTCAAATTTGTTATCCCTCTCACTCGCATCTAATAGCTGACTGCAAGTTGCCTCCCTTCTGAAATACCTGCGCCAGTCAAATTGCTGGGTGCTTGGCTTAACATGTGAAGTGGAACTAACTGTGAATGACCTAGTTGGCTTTGTTTGATATGTTTCAAAGTACGATGATTTTTTAATGCTGTCAGAAGAATCATCATCCCACTCAACATTTTGACAGAATTTTCTTTTTCGAGACTTCTTTTTTGAACTTCGGGCTTCGGTCTCATAGTCTGCAGTACAAGTAACCTTTATTGGGTATTTGTAAGATAGAGGGTCCGATTTAGAATTCTTTTCTGCCCAACAGTAGTCATCCCTCTCTGTCTTTGCATGCTTTTTGTGCTTGTAGGAATAGTTGAGTTCAGATGTTATGTACTTGGAACAAATGGGTGAATCGTTGTCACCACCAGAGTCATTTCCACATGAGTAAAATTGGTGATCAACGGATTCCTCTGCATGGAAATCATACCATAGCACATCTTCATCAGATCTGTGGTAATATCCATGTAAATCGTCTCTGTAATAGAGTTCAGAATCATTTTGAGATGCACCCTCTATGAAGTTACAGTCATCTTTTTGTTGGGAGGTGGGATAGAGTTTGTGCTTTAACGGAAAAGAGTCTTCCTCGGGTGAATGCTCAGTAGTTGTTGCAGATTTATCTTTAAAATCCACTGTACCAGTGTATTTGTTCCTACTCCACCTTAGGTTGTCAATGTGGACTTCTTCATAATGTCCTGTAAAGTCAGATAATGGCTTTGTGGTAGAAACATGGGGTTGAGGGCTTACTGGACTTTTAGGTGGCATCATGTCAGCGTGATCCGTGTCGTCTTGGTAGTACAAGTCCCTATTCAAATCCTCTTTCCTGAATCTTTTGTTTACCTCTGGATAACATGGAATTTCATCTCGAGTGGGAGTAGAGAGCATGCTGTTTACCTCCAATACTGAGGGTTTGTCAATTAGAGCAACTGCTTCATCACGAGAGTCAGTCATGGTATTTGGGGGTGATGCACAGATTTTTAGGGAAAGACATTCTTGGTTTGAGTCGATCAATTGATCTACACAAGAATCTTGACTTTGTGTTTCATTCTCATCAAAAAGTGTATCATCCTCACCAGTGACTTTAAATGCATCTTGTTGGCCTAAATCTCTTTCGTCATCTTTTTCTAAATGACTTATATCTGTTTTGGTGGGTTTAACAGTACTTGTTGGTTTTGACACATCGTGACAAACATCAAGATCCTCTTGCTGGACCACTATATTCTGCTCAGTAGTCTTGGTTTCACCCTCATCATGCATTCCATCAGAAGTATCATTCGCATCTAGGGTGTGTTTCTCTTGAACAGACATGAGCTGATCTTCACCTGGACATGAATCTATTCTACATTTGTCAAGGGCACCATCTACCAGGTTTGCCGCCTCTGGTGTCTTAGGTTGTTTTTCACTCTTCTGCATCTTCATGTCATGATCATCATTGGTGAAGGCAGATGATTTCTCAGTGGAGCTGTTTTGTTCATAAACTTCCTTCTGTACCATGGTTTCAGAATCCTCGTCACTGAATTCCATATCATCCTCCAAAACCAAAGTAAAGTCATCTAGATATTCCTCCATTGCTGTGGACGTCTCATGTTCAGTATCACTGCCAACCAGGTCTGCCTCTTCCTTTGATTTATTCTCACTTTCTTGCATCATTTCCTCATCTGTAAAACCTTTATTCGCTTTCACAGGCTCTTTAGTGTTGTTACCTTCAGTTTCATGGGATGATGCATCAACCACATTTGATTGATTTTTCAGATCAAGCTCTTCTTTGGCATTAGAAAACTCATTACACTCTTCAATAGTAGTCTCTTCTGATAAAGCATCTTTCAGCTCATCAGCCATATTTGCGTGATCTTTCAAATCATGTACAGGCTTAAGTTTTTCATTTGTACTAGAAGTCTCATTAAGCTCTTCAGCTCTCGTCTCATCTGATGAAATATCACTTAGCTCGTCAACATGGTCAACTAGACTTGTGTCATCTAGTACAGGTTTAGGTTCTTCCATTATATGAGGAGTCTCATTATGCTCTTCAACATTAGTTTCATGTGATGAATCATCTCTTGGCTCATCGACCATGTCTGCATGATCTTTTAGATCTAGTGTAGTTTTAAGATCTTCCTTTACTTGAACAGTTCCTTTATGATCTGCAATACTAGTCTGATCTTGGCTAGGCATTTGGGAAGTCATGTTTTCTTCAACACTTCCATCTTCCATCACTGTCAGACATCTATCCCGGCTATCTTCATGTGATACAGCTTTACTCTCTTCAGCTAAAGATACACTCTCTTCAGCTAAAGATACACTCTCTTCAGCTACAGATACACTCTCTTCCTCCACCAAAACGGATGCTCCAGTTTTAAGTTCAACAGTCTTATCAACATTTTCATTAACCAGAGCTTCTGGGCACCCATCTTTATTTCTTTCTTTCTTTGCTTCAAAAATCTCTTTACTCTCTGCACTGTCAGACACTTTCTCCTTTTGCAGTATTACATGCGGTACATGCCCAGTTTGATTCTTTAAACCCAGATCAAAACTTTTCCTACCCAAAATCAGACGGCATTGTTTTGAGAATGCTGATGGTTTTATGGGACCAACAATTTGATGGAAAACACCAATTTTTTGGGGACCAGAAGTGGCCACGCTGGTGGATGCTTTATTATTTGTAGCATTTCTGACCTTTGGGTGAAGTATCCGAACACCTATTCTCATATTTGATGCTTGCTCACACAACTTGTTGTATGCACTGTTTTTTTCCAAGTGCTCTGAATATGAGCAGTCCATGGTGACGTCATTTTCATCATCAGTGTCATCATCATTGTCAGGGACTGAATTTTCCACTGGTACATCTACATCTATAGTTCTATAATTCTGTAACAGAGAAATGAAAATATGCACAAAAAAAATCAGTATTTAAATTACACACACTGTACAAGAAGCAAATAAATAACTGATTTATATATAAACATACTGTTTTTCACCAAAAAAAATAAATAAATAAAATTAAGCCAGTTATTTCTATCTTATGTGTTCATAGGAAATATCAGTTTACATTTCCAAGCATTCCTTTTGCCATTAACAGCCAGTATGCTCCACACAGAGATCTGATCTCACCATCATTCAGTCGGTCTGGGATTACATGAAAACACAGAAAAAACTGTGACAGACTAAATCCAGAAGAACTGTGCCAAAGTCTCCAAGACACTTGAAGAAACCTTCCTGCAAAGCTACCTGAAAAACTATGTGCAAGTGTACCTAGGATAAAGGCTGTTTTAAGCGCAAAGGGTGCTAAGATTAGATTTTGTTAATAGAAGTTCATTGATGAAATCTATTTATGAAATTATTTTTAAAAGCATCCACAGTTTACAGCATTTTTACACAAATATCCCAAACTTTTCACAGTGCTGTAGTTCAGTCTAAATTGAATCTTTCTCAGTTTTTTTTTTTTTCTGTTTTTTTTTTTTTTTTTTATGTTTTTTTTATTGTGACACATTGGCACTGGCTGTTTTCAGACTCCTTGTGCATATAAAACCACACTGGATTATTACAATTAATGGCAAAAGGAATAACAAACTGTTACCTCAGAAAAATGTATTCTATAAAAGTTCCTATAAATACTTACAAACATTAAAAAAATATTATTACAAAATATGAATTTGTTTATAAAAATCATGAATTTGTTGTGATCAAAACAACTTTAAAGTCTGGTAGAGTACAGTGGTGCTTGAAAGTCTGTGAACCCATTAGAATTTTCTATATTTCTGCATAAATATAACCCAAAATATCATCAGAAGTCCTGAAAGTTGAAATGCATTTATTAAAGGGAAACTCCACCCCAAAATGAACATTTTGTCATTAATCACTTACCCCCATGTTTCCAAGCTCATAAAAGCCCTCAAAAGCTTAGTTTGTCTTCGTAACACAATTTAAGATATTTTGGATGAAAACCTGGAGGTTTCAATACACTTTCAAGATACTTGGCAGACTATGGGACAGTCACAAGCCTCCCAGTTTTCATCCAAAATACCTTAAATTGTGTTCCGAAGATGAACTAAGCTTTTACGGGTTTGGAATGACAGAGGGGTAAGTGATTAATGACAAAATTTTCATTTTGGGGTGGAGTATCCCTTTAAAATGCGGAACCGCTGTATCTCTTTATGACCACATCAAACGGGAGAATTTTCAGAAGCACACTTCAGCTTCACCTCAGCGTCAGGCGTGAGTCAAATGAGAGCAGAAAAGCTACAACAACCAAATGAGTTTCCGTAGAACAACTGTGAACTGCGGTCTGATGAGATGTTGTTAGATTATGTGCCAGTAAAACACACCTTCCTGTCCCATCTGCCGTTTTACTGTGCTCACGGTGCACACTCTTCAACGGTACACAAATATGTGGCGCATGCTCTACATCACTTTATCATAAATAACCCACAAAAGAAACTATGAGCATACATACCTAGTTCTGTCATCAGCTAAGTCATGAAATTACCAAAAAGGCGATTAAAGCTGCAAACTGTGCATGTATACGCAGCACACACAAGGACATCTCTCAAATGCATGCCATGTACTAAAATATATCCTGCAATTCGAGATCACAGTATAAGGCATAAGCTGATATGTATTTTTTATTTGTTATTTTACTCCACAAATAAATGTTAGCAAAGTGCACTTATACTAGAAAATGAAACCATTTAAATGCATAAAATAATTCATTTTATATTCTGGCATTTATGTCTACTGTTGACTTCCGGCCTTTTTCACATTTTTATCACTATCTGCATGCCTCATCCATGAGTATCCAATGTTGGAGAGCAAGCATTTGGAGTTTTGAGAAGCTGAATGAGCAATAAAGCTATAGTGAGCCCCTTTATTAAAATACCTGGACGTGATGAATAATTCCTATTATTCATATAATTGTCATATTCACTCAGTATTACTTGATCTAATTCACAAATATCTCAATTACAGTTAAGTAGAAATTAATTGTGCTCAGCTGTGTTTTAGGCACTAAAACATGTCCAGTACATTAAAATCAAACAGATTTTTATATTGAAATAATTTCTGTGCCAACCCAGACTGGTTGCTGGCCCCTCCCTGGCCACTCCTACCTCCGCCATTGTCAGAGGTATTTTCAGTCAGAGGGATGACTATGAGGTGTCAGTGCGTGCCCTGTTTTATTTAAAGAACAGGGATCTATCAAATTCTTATCAGGTTTGTGGAAGTAAATCATGGCACTTACGAAGGAAATCTCAGAGGACCTCAGAAAAAGAGCTGTTGTTGGTCATTAGGCTGGAAAAGTTTACAAAACAATCTCTAAAGAGTTTGGACACCACAAATCCACAGACTGTCAGACAGATTGTGCGTACAAATGAAGGACCATTCAAGACCATTGTTACCATCCCCATGAGTGGTCGACTAAGAAACATCACTCCAAAAGCAAGATGTGTAGTAGTATGTGAGGTTGCAAAGGACCCCAGGGTAACTTCTAAGTAACTGAAGGCCTTTCTCACATTGTTTAATGTTAATGTTCATTAGTCCACCATCGGGAGAACATTGAACAACCATGGTGTGCTTCACAGAGTTGCAAGGAGAAAGCCATTGCTCTCCAAAAAGAACATTGCTACTAGGGCTGCACAATTAATCGAAATTAAATTACAAAGGCTATAAATCGCGATTAGGCAGAAGCTAATGATTGTCATGCTTATCTTTCAGTGAAGCACAGTTCTGTAATCAGCAGTAAATCTCCATCCAAAGGCCAGAGGGTGCTCTTGCACTGAAAATTCAAATATGCCCCGAAGAAGAAATCCAGGAAATGCCTTTCGCTGCAGCTGAATAAACAGAAGATGTAACTGCTTTCATTGATTCAACGTGACTACTAAACACACGGCTACGGCAAAATATGGTTTATCTGAGTTCTTATTGTTATAATTTTCATCATAATAAAGTATATCTATAATGAAATGCTAATCGACATATCAATTATCACTGCTTAGAATACAATGGAATATTTTGTGCCTTAATTATTCTGTTTAAGAAGCCACATCATCTCACAGAAGGATTTATTTCAAACACGCGACTGACGTTATGAAGTGATTTTGGAGTAAAAACTTTATTAAATGTGGTATTTTCACGAGCTCTCAGATGGAGCAGCATTTACTACACAGAGCCGTAGTTCACTGAGAAGAGACGCAAACAGCTGTTATTATCGCAAACGATTTCATTTATCCTACGATTATATTGTGTAGTAAATGCTGCTCCACCTAAAAGCAGGTGATGGAGATTCACTGCTAATCACAGAACCGGCTTTACTGACAAAATGTGCATGACAATCGTGATTAATTGTGTTTGATTAATCGTGCAGCCCTAATTGCTACCCATCTGCAGTTTGCTAAAGATCATGTGGAAAAGCCAGAGGGCTACTGGAGAAATGTTTGTGGACAGAGGAGACCAAAAAGGAACTTTTTGGTTTAAATGAAAAGCGCTATGTTTGAAGAAAGGAAAGGCATTCCAGCATAAGAACCTTATCCCATCTGTGAAACACGGTGGTGCTGGTATCATGGTGTGGGCCTGTTTTGCTGCATCTGGTCCAGAATGGTTTGCCATCATTGATGGAACAATGAATACTGAATTATACCAGCAAATTCTATAAGAAAATCTCAGGACATCTGTCCAAAAACTGAGTCTCAATAGAAAGTGGGTCAATGACCCCAAGCGCAAATGTTCTACCAAAGAATGGTTAAAAAAGAACAAAGTTAATGTTTTGGAATGGCCGAGACAAAGTCTGGACCTTCATCAAACTGAAATGTTGTGGAAGGACCTGAATCAAGCAGTTCATAGGAGGAAACCCACCATCATAGAGTTGAAGCAGTTCTGTACTAAGAAATAGGCTAAAATCCCAACAAGGTGTTGGGCAGGACTGATCAGCAGTTACAAAAAAAAACATTTAGCTGCATTTATTGCCACAAAAGGGGGCCAGACCAGATACTGAAAGCAAAGATTTACATACTTTTGCCACTCAGAGTTCTGTAAAGGCCTTTTCACACTGAATGCGGAAACGTGTGTCATTTTTTCCCCCGTCGCTCTGTGACAAAACGGGCCGTTCAATTAGATTTGAGCTAAGATCACGTGCCCGGAGCAGCTGCTGTTGCACAAAAGCAACAGGTGTTGTTTCGAAAACCAGTGTAAGCAAACACAGAAGAAGAGTATTCTGAGAGAGAGTGTTATGAGTCAGCGAGTCAGCGCGTTCACTCAAGAGCTGTCAATCACGGGATAATACCTCTTAACAATGTATGAAAAATGAGAGAGATATTTTTCTATACATGAAATATGAAAGCAAATACACATGATAATGGCAATATATTTTCTGCATGTGTTTTATGCAGCTCATGATATTTTTATAACAAGAGTGCATGTCTGCCTATTATAGAATTAAAATCCACTTTAGATCTCAATCATAAGTTATTACAAGTACTCTGTGATGGTTTAAAGTGGGTTTTAAGCAAAAACATAAATAATCACATACATTTTCAAATGTAACCTTATGCTAATTATACCTCTATTTATATTTTAAGATGTATTCTTGTAGGCATTATAGATAGTTTGTGTTTCTGGCATAGAACCCAACTTTATTTATCTTAATTTAATGCTGTATATTGAGAAGCGGACCATATATGAGATACATTAGGTATCTAAGGAAAAATGCATTGCTGGTCGGCGCCACCAGAAGGCAAATTAGAAGAAGGCGATCAATCGGTTCGCGCTCGGTGTGAAAGTGATAAATTACTTATTTATGTTGTCATAGAATATTTTAAAATTCTATAAAAATATAAAATATCTCATCAAGTAAAAATGTATTAATTAAAATCATCTAAATACAGTACAATTTTAATGGTGTAAGATATAATACATTACCGCCAATGCTGTAACTTTCGGACTGGAGGAGAGACTTGTCCCAGAAGGTGAATGCCTTGGTGCCGTTTTATGCTTATAAAATGACATTTCACCAGGTTGTGATGCAGTGTCTTTTCTTGTGGTCTGATTTGAGACTAAATGAAGATTTGCAGGCTCATCATTTTTCACAGAAAGATCCAAAACTTCTGATGAAACGGGCTTGGCCGAGTCCACTTTCTGGCTTAAATCAACATTGAGCAAAGACACAGCATTCTGAATAGCATTTATGTCCAAATGAACCATTTCAACCTTCTTCTCCTTTGGAAGTGCAGCGCAATTTTCAAGGTGAAATAACCTGGACGTGGTCTTACTATAGAAAAGACCAATCCACATGTGAAAAATGAGATGGACATCCTCATAGGTATCTTCAATGTTGAAGTTCCATTTCCTGTCAATATTAGGAAAGAGAAAAAGAAATTCAGAGCCTTTCTGGATTCTATTTATGGGTTATGATGACTCAAAGGATTACCACAAAAACTGTGGTAACGGTGTTAAACTCACATTCTCTCCACAAAAACTGTTACAGAGGGTGCAAACTGCATCTTTGGCATATTTTAGCATGTGGCATTTTTGTATCTTGCAAACTCAAGACATTTGGTGTTCTGTAAAATTCTACATTGATGTTGCAAATTCCACTGATTTGTCACCACCTGGATGAAAATGTTATCTGTCTAAATTAGAGTAATTGTAATTGTAAAGACTTGTGATAGTCTTGATAGAATCAGAATAATGTTAACAATATGTTGAAAACTACAAACCAATCAGTAATGGTTTGCATTATGTAACATTTAATTAAAACAGAAATATTTATGGAAAATAAAACAAAGTCCAAAAATTATTATTTTTAGGGGGATGGATGAAAATATTGAAAAGGCAAGTAAAAAAAAAAAAAAAAAACGAAAATGACGTGACTGAAAAAACAAATCTTTATTTTTGAGTTTAAAATTTTTAATTTTGGGTGAACTATTCCTTTATATCGTCACTATGTGTATCCATAATATTTTGATATTTGTCTTGTGCAAATAGCTTGTTGGCCACAAATCAACATAAAAACAATATTAAATATTCACTTCAATAATCATATTTAAACCTTAACCGAAAATTAGGGGCAACAAGCAGTACTTACCCATGAAGTGCTCGTGTGACAGTTTTGTCTTTACAGTCATTGGTGAGCTTGCTGTCAAATTTAAAATCATATGGTTCTTTCCAAATCCTCGTCACTTGAATTATTCCCTCCTTTTCGATTATGTTTCTGTTGCGTAAAATTCTTGATCTCCGCGGTTTTGTCTTGAGGATCTCTGACAATGGCTTATTTGGAGAAATCAAATGCTTCCATTCTGCTTTTCCCCCTTCCTCTTGATGACATGAGGCCACGGCATTTTTGGGTAGGTTCAGATGAAGCCCAGTTTTCAATGACAGAGGCGATTCTACACTTCCAGATGGAAAAGAAACCTTGAGAGATGGACCTGACAAACCTGACAGCGGAGAGGTGGGCTGTGAGTAAGAATGTTCTTTTGATATTTCCAAAATCAGTTCCCCAGTCACTAAAAGACCTTCTGGGAAAGGAGACCTGGGGGGTAATTTAAATCTGGCGGATGGATAATGAAGAAGAGCATGAAGTACTGACTCCGGGGAGCCGCTAGCCTTCACTCCATCAAGGGCCTCCTGGCCAGCTTTGGCTTCTAAGTTTTTTAACATTTTATCGTTACTCGCACCAAGGGCCAAGTCAGCCAGTAAACTCAAAGCATCTGAGGGCAGAGATGCACCCGTGCTCAGTCTCTCTGCACTGGCTTTGCCATCAGTGCTAATTCGTCTCCTTCCCACCCCATCCCCAATAACTGAAGAAATGAGCTGCGGGTCAGCGTGTTTAGCTATTTCAAAAGGTGCTGATGTGTCAAAATTGAGGGACCCTGTAAGAAATAGACAAAAACAAAGACAAAGCATAAAATAGCAGTAGAAGCAGTGCATAATCAAGCAGATATGCCAAAGAAGAAGAGAAAGTAAGGTAAGACAGTGGGCTTAAGAAGCAGAAGAATGTGCACACGGCAGATAGACAGATGGAGAGGGAAAACGTGGGGCCAATTTTAATACACCAGCATAATTAAGCCTCAATATCAAGCCAGTGTAATTTACTAAAGAGAATGAAATGTAATCATAAAGGAGGTTTGAGGTTTGAAACTGGTTGCAAATATACACATAACACTTTCAGGACACTTTCCCACTCTTGGTATGTGAATATTTGTTTAATGACAGAATGTGTAAACTAATAATTTTCTTACCATTTTCTTTTGATGCCTTGTGAATAAGACCTCTCCAAGACACAGGTTGTTTTGTCAACTCCACACCTTTCATTGGTGCATGCTGTGCCTCATCATTTATGGGTTGCGATCCTTTGCCTGTCAGCTCATTTTGGGCAGTATCACACTTCAGATCCACGATGGTGCCCAATTTTACTTTTTTTGACTCTGTGCCTGCGTTATCTGACTCAGATTTTGCATTGTCAGCAGGGGAAGGAGATTTCACCCTCTTTCCCCTTCTGAGCACCGTCTTCAATTTGCTTATAGATATTGCACTGTACACATCACGTTTTGCTTTCTTTTTGATTTTGTCAGGAGAGGATACTTTTGGGTCCGGGGACGTCGATTGGTCAGAAACTCCAGGAACACTGGAAGTTGCATCCTCTTGAACAGCAACAGGATGATCTTTGTTATTTTGTTGTACACCTAC
Source organism: Cyprinus carpio (assembly GCF_018340385.1). Taxonomy (NCBI): domain Eukaryota; kingdom Metazoa; phylum Chordata; class Actinopteri; order Cypriniformes; family Cyprinidae; genus Cyprinus; species Cyprinus carpio. The sequence continues at coordinate 6,643,092 of NC_056604.1, forward strand.
AGCCACGTTTGATGCAGCATTCATGGACTTTTCTGGACATATATCCTGACTTTTGTCACTTTCTGATGGATGGGTCTTGTGAAGTTTTCTCAGTATCCTTAATGCTGACAAGAGAGCATTTGGCATGTCTTTAGAAGTGCTGTCTGCGTCTTTGTCTTCACTAAACAGTGGATCTTTAGAGGACAATTCTTCCTTACCCTTCAAGGGAGATTCTCCCTTACTTTCCACTATTTCTTTGGATTTGTTTTCCAGATGAAAAATTGTTTCTGCATTTGTGTCAATGCTCATCTCAACATGTGTTTTCTCCTTTTGTGCAGATTCTATGTCAGCATCTGAACCATGTGGGACAAAGACTCTACCACAGTTTGTGATTATGGTCTTTAGGCCATATCGTTCCCTCAAGTTAAATCCCTCCATCTTCCTCTTGGGTGTACTAGACAAACTTTGTTTTGTTTCATTGTGCTGTAAATTCACTATAGTCTTCTTGCCATTCTTTACAGCATCTGATCTCAAAGACCGTTTCAGACTGGCATCTGTATTCCACAATCTCTTGCGCCTTGGATGTGACCGCCAATCTCTTTTTGAGGGACTTATACTTTGATCATCTATAGTTTCAGTTGTCACACTTAATAAAGGGTCTTGTGCTTGTCTGGCTTTACTTTTCAGATTTCGTTTCACACCCCTTTGCCTGCGTCCCTTGCCTCTACGAGTTGAATGGGGTTTTTGATTGATGTCATCAGCATGCACGGTTTCAGTCTTAATTGGGTCTTTTGTAGAGTCATCGGGAGAATTCACTGGCAAATCGACAGGCAAACTTGAAGTTGGTAAAGCAATGTTTTTTTGAACTTCTTTTTTATTCTGCAAGGTTTTCCGACGAGTTTTACGCTTGCTACCTCTACGCCTTGTAAAAGACCTCCGATTTACTTTCTTATCAGCATCAGGCATGGTTTTCTCAGGATGTGTATTATCCTTCATCCCCCCAGCAGCACCTTCTTCTGTTGATTTGATTAATGGTGTACTGCTTGTTTGGATGGGAGTCTCTTTTGTAGATACGCCGACTCCATCAGCATCTCCTTTAGTACTACCTTGCGATGTTTTCTCAACATCATTCTCAATACTTACACAATTCTCTGCAGGGACATCACCCAATCTGGGTGACACTGTGGAAGTTGGATATTCCAACACACTGTCAGCTACTGTAACTACAGCTGTTCCCAGCTGTCCAAGCCCGTCTGGCAAAGCAGATTGAGGCTGCTCTGTGGACAAATGCTTTTGCTCATCTATTTGTCTCTTAACTTTTTCAGCTATTCTGTCAGAGGCATCACTGATGGCCTCAGATTGCTTTGTCACCTCCATTTCAATGTGGTCTTCAGTCTGCGGCACCTCCTCTGGTGATGATATACAATAATAGACATCATCGTCGTGATCATCACCACGCTGTTGTCGACCAGCAGTGAGTAACTCCAATGCCCTCCCTACTGGAATAGTAAAGCCACATGGCTCATCAAAATAGGATTTTAATTGAGTGCCAGCCTCCTGTGACCATTTAGGCGATATTAGGGTAAAACCACCAGGCACATCATATTGATCTGGAAACATACTGGCTTCCCTGGTGGGAACATCCAATAGCCCTGGGTGAAAAAGAGTGCCATAGTCTTGCAAATGCTTCTCTAAAGACATCTGAGAGCGCCCCTGCTGGTTTGGAGGACATTTTTCCATCTCTGTTTCAGCATAGTTGAGCGCTGGGATTACTTGCATTATTTCTGTTGACAGCTTAGTATTTTGCAGGTCAGTCTTGGCATCTAAACATAAAACCATACAAAAGATATGTTCATAAGATGTAAAAGACTTGCAAATAAAAGCTGTATAAAGTACACAGATGTAAAAATCTAATAAATTAAAATTATTCTCCTTGTTACCTCTTGGCACAGTTCTTGAGTCTGGGAAAATAAACATGCCTTGAAGTGCTGCTGCCTTACCCGACTTTGCATCTAGAAATAAAGGAAATTAAAATAACTTTTACAATTATTTAAAATTAATTAAATTAATTTAAAATTACATTTACAAATGTTAACAAAATCTCTCTCTCTCTCTCTCTCTATATATATATATATTTTAAATTTTATATAATCAGGTATAAACAAATATACATTTAGGATTTTTGGTAATATACTGTAGTTAATAAGGAATTGATACAGACTGACAAAATTAGCAAAAGCATATATCAGTAATTAACAACCCCAGAGCACATGGTGGGTTTTTTTTTTTTTAAAGGGGTCATATGATGCGATTTCAATTTTTCCTTTCTCTTTGGAGTGTTACAAGCTCTTGGTGCTTGAAGATGATCTGTAAAGTTGCAAAGACTAAAGTCTCAAATCCAAAGAGATATTCTTTATCAAAGTTAAGACTGCCACGCCCAAATGTTCACGCAAAGAAAGAAGGCGTGATTTCAGTATCCGCAGTAAGTGTTGTAGCAGCCATGTCAGGGAGATGCTGTGTGGATCTAGGTGAAAGCAAAAGCACTTTATTTGGCCTTCTGAAAGTAGATGCATTTAGGAAGCTTTAAGATTACTTACAACAGAACAGCAACACATTTTATGGACGACCGTTTCGTGAACCTAGGAGAGGAGGTAATTCTGACTTTGCTACGACAATCTGGCGCTTCTGAATCAGCTACTGTAAGTATGTTTTGTTACTAGTTTAAGTATTTGCTATTGAATGTTCAAATCCGGAGTTTTGCCAATACTATCTGCGCGTCACGTGTGTGTGTGTGTGTGTGTGTGTGAGAGAGAGAGAGAGAGACGGCTGTCTTAGCCGTCCATGGCTTGTGTACTGCAAACACATAGGAGCTTCATCACTGTGTCTGTCACGTCTTTACATTTATTTTGAAAGATGAAGCTCACGATAATAAAAAGGGTCGTTACATTTGCGACAAGTGATCAACAGTTTGCAGTGATCAGCCAATCACAATGCACTGGGTCAGTTGGCCAATCAGAGCAGACTGCTCTTGTCGGAAGGAGGGACTTTGTAAAAATGACGCGTTTGAGAGAGGTGGGGCATAGAGGACCTACAATAATGTACAGTATTTGAAAAATTATGTGTTTTTTGAACATTAAAGCATGTCAACATATTCTGTTACACCAAATACACAAAATAATGATCTTTAAAAAAGCATCATATGACCCCTTTAAATGTTTATACATAGGTTTTAAAAATCAAATACTCTATTAAGAAAATTAGTGGGTCTGTTGGGCAACATCTTACCTTCATAAGAGAAGAGGTGCGAAGAGTGTAACAGTATAAGAAACCCAGAATCTTCCAGAGGGATAACAAGAGCCTGTTGAATGGGAAAAAAATCATAAGACAAGATTTGTTCAGAGATTTGTCCAATTATTACAAATATTTCCCTCTTCTCCATATTTACCATATCTTTTTCCTTCAGCTCTTGGGCTATCTGAGCCAGGTCATTTTTCGCCTTAGAGGACACAACGTCATACAAGTTGAAACATCTACCATCTATGCAAACTGTGTGGAGATGGAGGGAAATAAATTACAAGATGTCGACCAAGCACTCATTTACAGTTTTAGCACAAATATGGGCGATCCTGTCAATTACCAAAAAAAAATGTTTTACACACCTTCACCCACAATGTAAGTTTCAAAGATTTCGCGTGGCAAGGTCCTCTTCAGTTCAGACACACAAATTGCATGGTCAATTTCAACCGTCTTTGGGCTGAAAATACAGTTTGCATTTCAGTTCTATGGCTTATAAGTACATAGTATAGTATATCTGAATCTACCCTTGATTTTTGGGCAGCTTTTTGGTGCGTTACCAAATATGGTTTATACATGTTGTTAAATAAAACATACAGTTTGGCTGGGAACCAGGCTCCGCTCGAAGACTGAAGACCAACATCATAGATAGCAGATTCAATCTTGAACTGGCCAATCCATGGCTGGTAATGAAACACTACAATACAAGATTTAGCTTAAAACACCATGTTGATAATTACATACTCTCAAAGGAACATTTAAAATACACTAAATATTATTCAAAAGAAGTGCAAAACCCTTTACAATAAATGAAAGAACGGCAAAGGACAAGATTGTTAATGAAACGATCTTCGCTAATTGCCCTATTTGCAATTTCACCACAAAAACAAAAAAGAACATGCAAAATAATCTAATTCTTACCTGCTTTGTCTTGGCTTTAAAAGAAAAAGTGAGAAAAAAAAATCCTTTAGTTGTCAAAAATCACCATCATCACATGCAAAACTTAAAGTTTCTCTTAAAAAGACAGAAAGAGTATAAAAACTGTGAAACCTTTTTTGCTCCAACTCTGGCGTGGTGCTCATCTTCCCATATGAGAATGCCACAATGGCAAACGGACAAGCATTTCTTGGACAAGTGTCTATTTCATTGCTTCCATCACGGAGTTCATACATATAGTACTGCAAGACAAACCAACCTTGTTAGACTTACAGTTTGAAACTAAGGAAGGAAGGAAGGAAGGAAAGAAACTGTTTCTTGAGAGCTTTATCACCTGTGTTCGCTCATAAGCCAAGAAAGAACTAGTAGTTGAAGACACAGCACCAAGCTGATCTGATATGTGGCAGTCGTAGCCAGCTGTCGGAGGAGTGAAATTCTGGGTGTAGTTGTCTGTAACCTCTTTCACTCTCCCCTGATGTTTAAATATATATGAAAACATGTTTGCATGTGGTGCATTCTGAAAGAATCAGCACAAAGTAACAGAATGTGGGTGGAAGAATTACAATTTTACACCAACTTGCATACCTTGGTCAGCTTCATAAGGACTATGTAGCCTGTCTTCCCATCATACCAGCGCTTCAGGTCAAGGCAGTCCGAGTATTTTGAGATGTAGACACCTAATTTATACCAGAAATATAATGAGATAATTATCACCTCAACAATACTAGAAAACAACTACACAACAGTACAACAGAATCCTGTGCAATAGCTACATTTCACACAAATGTTCTACAGAAAAGCTGTATTCAGCCCTTTTGAAAATCCAGCATTTAGTTGATCCTGATAAGCACCCGTTGTCACAGTTGTAAACACTAGGCTTTCTTCTTTCGTGAGGGGGTTTGGAGCAATGGTATCTTTGTTTCCAGGTGGAACGTTTAAGAACGTGACACACATGTCTCCTGGAAATCCTGTAGAATTCAACCAATCCGATGACGACTTCGACACTCCTGAAGTGTTTCCACTTTTATGTGCCATATGCATCAGACGTTTAGCCAACGGTTCGTGGGCGTGACGTCGGAGGCTGAGACTAGGTCATCGCCATCAGATCGATCGGTGTGTGACATCAAAATACTGCAAGAGCTTTAGAGAGCAGACGGCTCCTCGTGCTTTTGAATCGCTCTCGCGGTACTTTGATGTCATACACAGATTGGTCTGTGCAGCGCCACTTCAAATCCAACGCACCTATGGCCAGTGGTTCAACGCGCCAAATGGTTCACCCAATTCGTTCAAAACGTGGATTAAGAAATAAAATGCCGCTGTGTGTTGATCGGAGAGGAACAGTTCTGCTTGATCTTTATATTTTGGTTGGGGAAAGAAAATTGAGCAAAACAGACAACACTGTGTCTAAAATAACACAATATTAACTTCTTACTTACTGAACTGTTGTATAAGATGAACATCACATTTGGACTTGTGTGATATTGCACTTAGCCAACTGCTCGTGTGATATTGCTTAACTATGTTATGTAAATATGAGACAAAATCTCAAACAGGGACATTTTTGCCGCATTTCTTGAATTTTAGGGACATTCTAGGCTCTTTCACGCAGTGAGTTGTTGCCCTGCCTCATATTAGTCATCAACTGACTGTATGAAATGTCAGATGATCCACATAGACCTGGGGCGGGGCAAGTGCGTTAAATGCGTTAATAGTTTTAACGCGTTATTTTTTTCCATATAATTAATCTAATTAACGCATTAAATTACCAGCCCTAGTTCAAATATAACATTTTAATGTAGAAATATTAAATGATTGCAAAAATGAAATAAGCTACTTTTCTTAAATATGAAATACGATTCTTTTAAAAAGCGGATTAATTTAACTTTGCAAACAACTGTAGCCCACTGATTTAATCATTTGCTGTCTGTCTAACACTGAGGAACAATACACACTGTTGTTCTGAGACGCAGCGGTTCTGTTTGTTCTATCTTCTTTCTGATGGAGCAAAACGGAATTTTGTGTCTGAAAGTTACTCTGTAAGTTGTTGTTTATTGTAGGTCTACATTTGCGATCGTGCAGATAATCGAAAAAAAAAAAAATCAGTACTCTTGTTTGTGTGATATGCTAAGTCCTGTATCATAGGCAAAGCTATATCATAAACACAGAAACTCATTTAATTGCTATTTGTTATATTTTTTTATTTTGATGACATTTCTTCCCCACTATGTTTAATGCCAGTAAGACGAGAGAAAGCGCTCAAAACTTATCAGATGATTGCATAATTTAGTGGAACATTAATATATAGAATCATCCTCTGTAAAGAAATGAGGTGTGAATGTTTGAGAATTGGTCATTATCTTTCTAAATGAAGGTCATAGTTGTAAGCTGTAGCCCCGGCTGGCCCGTTTAGATCTTGCATGCGCAGTGGAAATGCGGTTAATCCTTTCTGAATCCTGACTGGCATATAACGAACAAATCAAACAAACATAAACGGCCAAAGGCGGGCCCCCTACAAGGCGTGGCCAATGGGCTGCAGCCCACTCAAGGCCAATGGTAATATAATTAACAGACTCTGTCACAAGGAGTTCCCAGGAAGGTCTGTTTGCCTTGACATGTCAAACTTCAGCAAACAAGGTTAATCTTTAGTACTTGTAATTATTAAGCCAGCAAGTCCTAGTCTTGCATAGACAGGCTTTTAATAGAAAACATAAAATCTGGTCCAGATTGCAGTCAATAATAATTCATATAATGTACTGTAATTTAGAAAACAAAGTAGAATATACAGTTCTACTAACTAATAGCTAGTTAACTTGCTACTTAAATGGCTTAAGCAAAATAGTATTTTTCAAAGATTTATTCAAACTACTTTAGGAAAACTACACCAATTCCAGCAAAGACTTATTTAACAAACAATATCTTTTCTAGGTTGTTTGACAAAGATGTGTATGCCCTTACACCCAGTTCTTGAGGCTTTGGTTTACATCAGATGGTCAGAGAACAGACTGTGGGTGTTGTCAGGGATATTTAGGACTGAGACTAAACAAACCTTGGCAATATACCAACATTTCTGAATTTCACAGAATCCTTAAAAAAAAATAAAAAAAATAAAAAAATAATAATAATAATAAAAACACATCACAAGAGTATTCTCAGCCATTTTCAGACTTCGAAATATTTTCTCTTATCCTCCTACTGATTACTCACTGGGTCTGATAATATTCCTGCATATAAGGACATTGATATGATAGCAGCTTACAGTCAGTGTCACATGAGGTTTACTCTTATTTGGTTGTGCAATCTGTGTAGAGACTGTTTGCTTTTACACTCACAAAGGTATATCAAGTCTTTCCCCTCACAGGAAACAGAAGTGGCTCAAAGCACATAAAATAAGCATGATTTACCAGCTACATAATACTTAAAAATACTAATTAAATGAAATATTTAAACCTATTATCATCTGAAGACCTGAAATAATTTGTATAAAAATATGTGCTGCATTTGACCATAGGGTCAAACAAATGGCTTATTCGTCTTCACAAACCTGCTTTGAAGGGATAGTTCACCCAAAAATGAAAATTCTGTCATTAATTACTCATCCGTAATTCTAAAGCCGTAAGACCTGCATTGATCTTTGGAACACAATTAAGATATTTGTGATGAAATCCGAGAGCTTTCTGACTCTCCATAGACAGCAAGGGTACTACCACGGGCAAGGCACAGAAACGCAGTAAGGACATCAGTAAAACAGTTCATGTTACATCAGTGGTTCACCCATGATTTTACAAAGCTATGAGAATTTATTAAATAATTCTTCTCCTCTGCGTCACCCTGGCACCATTTTGGAGAGTATCACGATGCAGGCTGTTTACGTACAGGAATGCACTCTCGATTGAACCACTGATGTCCTTACTGGGTTTCTGTGCCTTGACTGTGGTAACTCTCTTGCTTTTTATATGCAGGGTCAGAAAGCTCTCAGATTTCTTCAAAAATATCTTAATTTGTGTTCCGAAGATGAATGAAGGCCTTAAGGGTTCTGAACGACATGAGGGTGATTAATTAATGACAGAATTTTCTTTTTTTGGGTGAACTACCCCTTTAAGTAAATAATATTTTGTTTTTTCATTGCGAGATTGTTTATTAGTTAGGGATGTAACAATTAACCATGAGCAGGTTGAAAATCGATTTTAATATGTGACAATTCAAATCGGTTGAGATGCTAAACAAATCGCGATTAATTTAGGTGTAGGAGTTTATATGAATGTAAGTCTGAGGGGAACTTACTGTATTTAGAAAAGTTTAGATGGTATTTTTTTCTTTTCATCTTGCCTTGGTATAATGCATATTAAAGTTCATAAGTGCAGCTCTGCTTTGTTTACAGCAGAAACCAAGGAAACGCTTTAAGCGCCACCTGCTGGCAGAGAGTGAATCTGCATCTCATTCAGCTCATCTGCTGTTTCTGTTGCATGCAGATATTTTTTTATATAAAGTTTCACAAAACTAAAGTCAGACCATTCTATTTTTGCTTTAAATTTCGAAATTATTCAATCTAATTTAGATTATAAACTGCTCATGTTGCATGTATGCAGCATCTTTGTATGGTTCATGATTAAAATGCAGTGGTTGCCTCTAATTTTAAATGGAAAGAGCACAGACAAAGCCTTATTTTGTTTATATGAAGAGATTTATTTAATTTGTGTTATTTATTTGATTTGGGGCTTGTTTTAAAATTTCAATTTAGTTTTGTTATTTACATTTACATTATATTTACATTTTGTCATTTAGCAGACACTTTTATCCAAAGCGACTTACAAATGAGGACAATAGAAGCAATCAAAACCAACAAAAAAGCAATAATATGCAAGTATATTAGTATATTATTATAGTGTTATATTTCAATTTCACAAAGAAACGTGCAGCATTTTGTCCAAGCAATAATAAATGGACATATTTAATTTATAATTTGTCTTAAATCTCATTTTGTAAAAAAAAAAAAATTGTGAATCAAATCAAATTGTGAAATCAAAATCGTGAATCGAATTGTGAGATGACTGAATCGTTACATCCCTATTATTAGTAGAAGTAGTAGTGTTGCTGCATGACCAATATTCCGATTTTGTTGTCCACCAAACACCCAGACATTCCTCTTAAATCTACTAAAATTTATTACAAACCACTTAATAATTATCTGCTCATCCTCAAGCCATGATACTCCCATCATGTGACTGATGATTTGAGATTTGTTTGCTTGAAATGGGTCTCATTTCTCCATAATATGATATAGTCTTCCAGCAGTAGTTTGTAACAGCCCTGCAGTCTCTAGCAAATGCTTAATTTAGACTGCAGTAAATACTTCTGTATCTAGGTTATTTGAGCTCATACAGTAGTAAGTGTAAAGGCAAACCTTCACTTTCTCTTTCTACAGATGAACTGTATCTCTTACATAGCATACATTCACTTTTCCTTTTCATATGTAAGAGAATCTATGATGAAATATGCAGTTCTCCTGAACACTACTACTATTAAAAGCCATCATTTTAGTAATCTGTTATATGCTATTTTTGTTAGTATATGCTATTTACATGGTTTGAGGCAGTTACTCAGTTGCAATACAACAAAGTTGCAATTCACTTACAACACTATATATAAAAAGAAACAAAGCTGGGAATTATTAACAATTCACTGAATTCTGGCAATGCAAATCATGCCAGTAACCATTACCGACAATAGCACATTCCCGTCAAGTCCTGTCAGACAAGTATGAAGGCTTCAGAACCTCCCCTTGGCTGATCTAGCTGCAGTCACATGTGAAATATTATCTTGTGCATGCAAGTAAAAACATCAGGCTGTTATGTTGAAACGACCACCAAATAATGCAATGGCTAGCTTTCTTTACCTTTCGAGGAATCTCCAAGAGTAGTGCATTTTGCTTGTCCAACCAACAAGCCTGTTTTGCCAATTTTCCTTGCCTGTGGAAAAACAAATGTTGCAGTAATGAGTATGAAGTTTCAGAAAGAACAATTCTGAAATCAGATTGATTCAATAAGCTCCATTAGTGTTGTATTTCTGTACCCTGTTTGCATCATCAAGCAACAGGAAGCCAAATGACTCTTCAAGTTCCTGTTCAGAATATCCTTTTTCCCGTTTCTCGGAACGAAATGCAGCATACTGTTGGAAGAAGACATTTATTATAACGTGCTGCAAATCCCACTAAATCACTAAAAAACTAAGTGCAGAATGGGGAACATTCAGACAAAACTTACCCGTTTTTGTAAAGCGCCGTTGTTGATCAAATGGGCAGAGTTGTATGTGAAACATTCTCTTGATTCCTCATACAAATAGTTGTTTTGAAGTGGGGCTAGAATACTCTCATTAAAGGTTACTGAGCCTGGATGCACAGGCTGCAGAAGACCTGGTAAAACAGGACACATGTTTGAGTTATACTAACTGCTTCACAATCTTCTAAAACATTCCTTCTTCTTTTCAATAACAAACAAAATGGACAGTTTTCAAGGTCACATTCTGTCGTTCTGGAATTATAACCAGAGAGCATGTTGTAAAAGTCATCTCAAGGACATTTTGAGATAAATGCTCGGTAAAAGCGAGAAGTCTGGTAGAGAGCCATTTTGTGAACAACTTTGTCGGTAAAAACCAACAGTTTCATGAACTGGCTAAACAACTTCAAAACAAACAAACCAGTATTCAGCAATAAATCAAGAACAATTGTGCAATTCTTATGCTGAAAAAAACCCACGTTGTTCACGGGGTACAGTACAATTGCGCAAGACTCCCGTGTCTACACTAATCTTCCTAATGTAGAATACAACAACTAGAATGTCACATATTAAATGACTCTGTTCATTATTAACTGATGCAGCTATACAGAAATATGAAATGCGGCCTATTCCCTTCAGCACATGGTGGATTTCCAACTTCTAACTTTTCTAGATGGAAAAAAATCTATTAAGTTGGTAATTCCAGTAAAATGTGGTCAAGCTGGTTTTTGAAACATCTGTGAACCATGCTAGAACCAGCTAATGTTCATCTTAGACTAGCTAAAAAACAGTTACCACATTTATAATAATAATAATAAACCAAATTTATATTGCAATATGTCAATTATGACTCAATCTTAAAAACTCAACATGTATAACCTTATGAAAACTAACCATTGTTTTATTATACCAAAAGTGTATTACTTGTTCTTTTGTTGGCATATTAATCATTATTTGTATAACCAGTTTTACTATGAAAACCATGGTTAAACTATAGCTAGTGTAGCAAATCCATGGATAAATTGAGGTTACCATGGTTTAACTACAGCAACCATGTTTTTTTTAGTTGTATTTGTAGTAAAATCACGGTCAATTTTCATAAGGGTATACATAATATATAACATGGAATGAGGTTCATATAACATAATGGTAAATACATCAACATTACTGACCATACTGGCTATAATTTACATTTAGAAATCTCAAAACATTGAGACTAAAGACCAAAATAAGAAGACTTTTCATATTAGAGATCATGCAGAAAAATCTAAAAAACACTATTGAACCAAGTACATAAGAGGACACCATACAGTAGTGAACTGAAAAACGTGATTGTAATCCACCCTCATTCTAATTAATCCAAAAACTAGGAGCAAAGGTAAAACTATCACGTGTAGTTTTATAAGGCCCATGCTGACTCAACTGCAGAACTAGTTCAGAGTTAAGAGCAAACAAACCAAACCAGTAAGTTACTCGTGTCTTCTTTCAACCAAACTAGGATAGTCGTTTAAAATCGTTCACAAAGATGCAATAGTGTGACTAAACTCACTAATTAGTAACCAGTTTCGTTAGCTGACTAACAAAATTACCACAAAAAAAATAGTGTGGATTGAATTTCTGAACACACAGGAATGTATAAATACACGCATCGATATTTCAGCACAAAACGGATTATACAAACGCTATTGACGTCAAAACAGAAACTAAACGTGTCCATGAGGGCACTAAACCCAGTCACCTTCTGTTGATCGAGTAGTCACATTCTCCATGAAGACGAGGCATAGATCCCAGGTTTACGCTTTGCACTCGATTTATTAGATATTTCTAATCCTCGACGGCTCACGACATTCCGCTTAAACGAATAAAAAGATACTACCTTTTCGTAAAACAGTTATGAAATGTTTATTTAAAGCTATAGGGATAAATATTATGCTCGACGACTGGTCTCTCGAGCTGAACTGCGTTTTGAAGGACTAGAATTGTGCTGTGTGATTGTGTGTTGCAACCAGGAAGCGAATCCACATAAAGACAGCAAACGTTGGGTTGTGGAATCGAATGGCTGCCAGCGAATCGGTCTGAAGGACTGTTCTTAACGGAATTCGAATTCTGACGGGGATTCCAGTTGATTCGACAGCGCGCGCCGTCTGCTCGAGGGACGGCGCGGTATCTAGAAGAGAGTAGCTCGCGCGAGCAAATGCGAAACGAAAAAGAAACAGAAAGTCAAGAGTTAGCGTCCATCTTGCGTCCCGCGTGCAGTTCCGTTTGGCGTCGCTAGTAGTCGCGGTGCAGGCATATTGAAACGACGCCGTTCGTAGCAAATTATACGCTGATTTATCTCTGAATGTCGATTTAGTAAGTAAAAGGGAAGTTGTATATGGTTATGTATCGATAAAGAGTAGACACCAGTAGCACGAATTTAACAAACATCCGTAGTTGCTCTGAAAAAGCCTAATTTACTCTTCCGGCCTCTAGGTGGAGCTATTCAGGTTTCTGCATTCCTGAACTCCGCTTACTCCTAAAAGAACATTCAGTCCTGGACTAAATGTTCACTGAGAAAAACAAAGCTGATTTTGTGCTGCTGTGTCTGCCGATCTTTAGGTGTAATGCATATAGAAAATATTTAAGCCTAGTTTTGAAGAAATGCAGACTACACAGTTTACAAGAAAAGTGGAACTAGAGATAAAAATATAGGATAATAAAAACTGTAGGTAATTCTACAGAAACGTCCACTTTTGGTATGGCAAGATGTCTTAAAATGTATTTGATTTTTTAACATTTAAACTTTGACCACATTATTAAATTACCTTTTTACTTTATGAATACACATAAATAACATTTATGATTATGATTTTTATATTTTTTGTCCATTTATTTAAAGACCACATGCACCAATTGTTTTTATTTTTATTTATTTATTTGGTCACTGGTGTTAACTTACTTCTTTGGTAATTTTAAAGGTTATTATTGATTTGATATGATTTATTTTTCCCAGCACAAATAATGATAATGCAACAAATAAGGCAATTAAGTTTAATTTATTTTAATCAGGTTTGTTAAAAGTGTGATTGAATGATGTTAGTTCATTTGTGCAACCATTTATTTGCTATAACAATGAAAATATTTGAAAAAAAAAAACAGTTATAAACCTGTAATGATGCAAAACTTTAAATTTTAACTCTTTTGAGTGTAGCAGAATTCAATGGATATAAAATTATTATCATGTCATAATGTGACACATTTTATTTAATGTGACAGAAAAAAAAAAAAACATGGTAACACCAGTGGCACAATGAATAAAGCACTTGCCCTCTGTACATGGCTGTGGGGACAAGCAGTTTTGTGGTGCTTGGAATTCTTTATAATTAATTAAAAACAAACATTGCCACACTGATGGCTCAAGAAGGTGTAATTGTTCAAATAGCAAATTGTTTTATTTAAAAATATAAATCGAATCGTTGTTTTTCAAGTGTAATATTTCCGTAAAGGCTAGGGACAGAAAAATTGAAATTTCCATAGAATATATATTTATATAGCGGTGGCCAAAATGATTAAAACACTAGTATTTTCACCAGCTAAAAATGGTTTTGAGTCAGTTATTTCTATCTTTTGCTGTAGTGTGTCAGTAGGAAATATCAGTTTACATTTCCAAACATTAATTTTGCCATTGATTGTAATAATCCAGTGAGATTTTTGTCTGACAACAGCCAGTGCTCCACACAGAGATCTGATCTCATCATCATCCAGTCTGTCTGGAATGACATGAAGAAACGGAACAAACTGAGACGGACTAAATCCAAAGAACTGTGGCAACATCTCCAGGGTGCTTCAAGAAACCTACCTGCAAAGCTACAGTACTGTTAAAAGTTTTAGGCACTTGTGTAAAAATGCTGTAAAATGAGGATCCTGTCAAAAAATAATGTCATAAATAGATTTTCTTTATTAATTAACTTCCCTAGCTGCACTTGGGCATATTTTTTCGGGTAGCTTTGCAGGTAGGTCTCTTGAAGCATCTTGGAAACATTATTACTTCACTGAAGCAACTTTCCTATTTTTTTATGAACAATTAAGTTAAAATTTTAGTATCAAATATGATAACAGGCTTTTAAGGAATGTAAGGATGAAAGAACCTGAGATACTTTGATCTCCTGAGAAACAGACAATACAAACATACACGGGCATCTTCGAGACACCCCACAGAGTGGAGGTGCAGGAGACCTCCTTGCCTTCTGGCCATTTGTTTCATTTGAAATCCCTTCACCCATCCTTCCTTCTACTCAGTCTGCTCAAAATGATTACATGAAAATGTCAATGCAAGTGAACTAACAGTCATGTCTAGTATTATTTGAAATGTCTCAGTGCAACTGGTACAATGGTCTCAATCTTACAAAAGTAGATTAGAAGATAATACAGATCCTAAGAGTCAAGAGATATTTTGATTACTGTGATGGGAGTGCTCTTTCCCAGGGTCCTCCATGTAAATTACCTTCTGTTCCCTTTGAGTTGTAAACCACTCAGGTTTGGGACCTGAGTTAATGCAAATTCCAATTGTTAGTTTCTGTCTTCATCTCGGGGGATGTTTGTCTTGGTCTGAGGTATTTAAAGGATTGCAGCAAGAGGATCAGGGCGATTCTGTAACCAGAAAGCCCGTAGTGTGGTGTGTGTCTCTGCACTCAGTACTATGTATTTTCCTGAAGTCAGGTATGCATCCTTTACTCTTAGATTTATCCTTGAGAATTTGATGTCTTGTATTGATTTGATAACTTAAATTGGCATAATACATATTTACCTGACTGATAATGAATTGTTACATTTGATTCTATTCTGTTTTACTCTGTAATTATTGACTCTAGTAGATTACGCTGTATCCTTGTTACCGCATTTCCTGCGTCAGGTTAGTAACGGACTAAAATTCAGTTGATGGAGCATAGGGCACACCAATTGTATCTTTAGAGATCCGGCTAACACTTGGTATTAGTTCAAGTGTACTTAGATTGTAAGGGCTTATAGGGAATTTCCGTTTAGGTCAACTGGATGTTGTTCGACCATCCTAAATAGGGTGAGCCTAACCTCTGTTTACTTTAATATAACTCTAGCTAAGTGTACATGGGTAAACCATGGCATGACCATACCAAAACTACTATCAGGGAAAGTAATGTTGGTCGGCTTATATCTATAGTAGTGGTCATGACCTCTGACTAGAAATAATGTTGCTTTATTCAAGTGTGTACAAATCTATGGGGGCTTATTAAAAGTACTTTTAGAATGAGCAAGCATAGGAGCAGCCATCTAAAGTATTAGCCAGTTACCTCTGTCTAATAACCAAGACTGACGAGAATGTGACAGTAAGATACGCTAAGGCCAAAGCGATATCTTTGAGCGACATGAGCACCCGAATGAACAAGTACAATAATATTAAAGAATAAATAGAATAATCAAATGTGAGAATAATAATAATTAGAGACAGACAAACAACCAATTTACCTTTCAACCTAAATTTGAGGTCATATTAAAATGAAGTCAGATTAGATACTAAAATGGAGTCAGATTTGAGTTTAACCTAAACTGAATAACTATGCATGTTGAAAAGACCGAACACACAAGAAACCTTCAGCCAGCACCGGATACCTTCCTTGGACCGTGTGCATGGACCTTACAGGAACATTCATTTGTACATCTCTCAGTCACTGGATATGTTTGCCCTCATTATGAAAACTTTATTTTTGCAATATTTTATAAGGTTCAATGAACTCTTCCATTGTATATGTGTTTATTGGTTTACTTGCACAAATATATTAAAAAAGGTAATTGTGGTAATGTCAATATTAAGAAATTCCATTTATCTTTTCTCCGAAAAAGATTATTATCGGTGAATCAAAAAAGGTGCAAATACATGAAATATGAAATGAGCATGTAAAATACATACCAAATTCCACTGATCAAACAAACAGCCACACAAACATATCATCTAACAAAAAGAACTATGCTTATCAGTAGAAATGTTAAAAATAAAACATATTGCAAATGGTTTGCAGTCTTTCCACTTTCCCAGAAAGCAGACCATTCTCTATTCGCCTAATGATACGTCACGATGAATTGTTTTCTGTTTAATTTGAAAACGGTTTGATAAGTCCAGTATCCATGGCTCTAGACAGGCAGGCGCGGGCAGCATTAATAGCATCCTGCTTCTTGGGGTTGTCCTCTAGTTTTGCCACATATGTCAGGATTTCCAGCAGTTCACATTCAATGAGCTTCTTGGCTAGTTGTTCATCAGCGTCCAGCATATTAAACACCGTCACAAGACCTCTGTGCTGAATTTCAGGGTTGTCATGGATGCACAATCTCTGTATGATCTCAAGCCACTGCCCAGTCTGTAGATGATAAAACATAATAAAGTCAATCATCTTTGGTATGAGTATCTGATAGCAACATTGTACCATGTGTACCATGGTACTGCCACAAAAGTTTGACAAATGAATCACATGGAACTGACTGTTGTTTATGATACATACCACTTTAGTGATCTTAACAGCCAGTTTCTTCTGTGCGGCCGTGAGCATAGCCAGTGCACCAGCAGCTGCCCTCTGAAGCTGCACATCATCTTCACCGCAGAGCAGGACAAGAAGCTTGAGTTTATCATTGCCGTCTTCCAGATATCTGTCTTGAACCTGTTGGAATGAATGAATTTGGTCAATTTCTCCAATGCAACATTTGGTTAGCAAAATGTGTTCTAAATGGTATGTCATACCTCTTTGCAGCTAACCAGATTGCACATGCACTCTGTGGCAGCTTGTCTGATTTGATCGTGTTCCTCAAACATGTAGTTCTCAATCTCTGGAAGAGCTTTTTCTTTGAGGATTTTCACTCTGTGGAAATAAAGATAAATACAACCCCAGTTCCAGAGAAGTTGGGACGTTTTGAAAAATGCATTTTGTATTTTGTAACATAAAAAAAATTTTTTTGATGGCTGCAACACATTAAACATTTTTGGGACAGAGGCAAGTTAAAAGTAAAAAGGTTATAGAATATCCACGTTAAACTGTTTTGAAACATTTTTCACAGTAAGCAGGTGAATTGGTAATATGTCAAGGTATCATGTTTGGATATAAAGGGAGCATCTCAGTCTTTGCAAGCAAAGCTGGATCATGGCTCATCACTTTGTGCCAAATTTCACAAGAGAAGTGTCAAACAAATCACATTTCGCAATGCAAAATTGCAAAGAATTTAGGTCTTTCAACAAGTACCATACATAATATTGTGAAAAGATTCAAGGAAATCACAGTACATGTAGGGCAAGGCAGGAAATCTCAGTTGAATGTGCATGGCCTTTGAGCCCTCAGATGGTATTGCATAAGAAACCGTCATGCTGCAGTGTGAAATATAGCCGCGTGGGCTCAGGAGTACTTCAGAAAACCACTGTCATTTACCACAGTTTGCTGCTGCATCAAGAAATTTAACTTGAATATCTGTTATTCTAGGAGAAAGCTATACATCAATTCTATGCAGCGATGCTGCCGGGTTCTCTAGGCCAAAGCTCATCTCAGATAAATGTGAAAATGTGTGCTGTACTAGATGAGTCCACATTTCAACTTGTTTCCGGGAAAAATTATGATATTTGATTCTGAATTAGAATTTTGCTTTCCATCTTTGCAGTGTGTACTTGCTTACAGTTCCTCCTTCAGCATGACAAAGTTCTAGGAAGTCACTTTCTGTTTCAGTTTTTAGCTGCAATCATTTTGCACATTTTGTTCTCATGTCTTGTTGATCTTGGTCTTAATGCATTTAAGGTTTTGGATTTGTCTACCTGGCTATTTTGGTTCTGAATTCTGCCTTTCCCAAATTATTAGCTTTTAATATGTAATGTTGGGGGTTTTCGAACAAACGCCTAACTTAAATGTTTTTATATCATCACCAGATGACAGATGGGACATTTTCTGACACTTACCGAAGTTTGTCATTCAAGGCAGCCAGATTTGTAAGACCCAACAGAGCTTCAAAGTTTTCTAGACCATCTCGTTCTGTGTTTAGCAAGGAAACCAGTGGTCGCACAACTTCATATATCTGTTATGGAAAGGACAGATATATGGAAAATGAGGTATTCCATTTTTATATGCTCAAAAACATGCAAAATAAGATATTGTGTTTTCTTTACTGTTTTTCTTTACATGTAAAAGGTTATCTTACCCTCTCAGCAGGGAAGGCGATTTCAGGGTTGGAGACGGCTGCTATCTTTGCCAGAGCATGGCTGGCCTTTATTTTTCCTTTGTCAGTTCCCTCCAGGGCTAATGGTAGCAAAGCCTGTAGCACATAGTAGTGAAAAGTTTTAATTTCAAAAGATTTACTGAAGTATCTACTGGGATTGTGTTTGGTCTGTGGTCTTTTACCCTTCCTCCACCTTGAGCTACAATTGTGCCACGATCTTTAATATCTTCTGCCAATGCAAGAAACACTCTGGGTGGACAAAAATAGTAAGAATATTAACTTCAGCAGCAACAAATCATCAGCCCACATTAGATTTTAGAATGGTAGTTTTAGCATCAGGGTCTAGATTTAAAAACACAGCATGTAATACCAAAATAAATTACAATAAAAAAAAGTGTAATAAAATATATTCTTTAAGAAACCAATCAATCAGTCTTTTATTAACTGTGGTGTCTAAATGTCTCTTGAATTTAAATGGTTTCATTTGATGGAGTCAGTAATTCAGTGTAGAACAAACTGTGTTTGCTGCCAACCTTATCAGAACAGACTTCTGACCCATTTTTAGTCTTACCTTGCTAGCATCTCTTTGGTCTGATCAGTCAAGATAGAATTATCTGCTTTGACCATGACAGCGAGAGCTGATGTGACTCCAGCTTTCAATAGCCTCTTTACTCGCCTTTCAATGAAGTCCTTCTTATCCTTTAGCACAAGAGAAATGTTTTAAAATGTAGCTATATATTAACTCATCCAGCATAACGTTTCAAGCAGTGTATACTTAAGCGTACATTTATTGAGAAACTACATGGAGTATTTGTAGTTTTAAAGAAAAAGATTTGCCACATCACAGGATTCTGTGTATGTTACCTTCGGGTGCTGCTCAGGGACGTGTTGTTTGGAGAACTTGGCCAGCTGCACCATCTCAGGGATGATCTCTTTCTTGTCATAGCTGTTGGTGCAATTGACCAGGGTGCAGGCGACAGCATATAGAATGGTCTTATCTTTTGACTAGAAGAGAACAATGTTGTATTGCCATTTGTACATTTATATGTACATCTCTATTAAGTCATATGAATTGAAAAAATCTGTTCAGTTAATTCAGTCTTTTTATCTTTTAACACACACCTTGGCGAGTTCAAACATGGCCCTCAGGGCTGCTTCATCCTCAACGAAGTCATCTTTTACGTCAGCATCATTGGTAAGGTAAGCCAAACCTTCAACGGCCCATTTCCTTGTACGCACATCAAGTGTAGGGTTGCAGAGCCACCTGGAATAAACCAAATCTAGTTGAAATGCAATGCCGAGGCACTGTTTACAATGTAAATGAAAGTTCATATGTTAATGTATCTGATTTTCTGACAGTAGGAATGGAGTGTTTTCCATTTTAGTTTCAGTACATTGTCTTTTAGGGGGAGGTTAGAAAGTTGAAAGTGCTATACTACCATTCAAAAGTTTAAAAAACAAAAATTTAGAAAACAACTGCACTTATTTGAAGTAAAGAACTGCATTTATTTGAAAAATAAATAGAAATCTTTTAAAATGATAAATGTCTTTACTATTGCTTTTTAGATCCAAATCCAAATCTTACTGACCCCAAACCTTTGAACACTAGTGCATGTTTGAACACAGCTCATGCAATATTATATTAAAATATCATATGAGTCCTACAAATAAAGAAAATCTGGCATTCTCACTTTCTGCACTGCTTGGCCAGTTTCTCAGTGGAGCCCTCAGCAAACTGTCTCATGCTGTAATCATCTCCTCCAGCGGATCCCAGTTTACACAGACCCTAAGAAAATAAATTGGATATATCATGTTACATACAGTATGCAAAAATATAACAACTGCTCTTTTTCAATAACACTACAACAAACACAATTTGAAAAGTGCGTAAAGTGTCTGCTCACCACAAGGGCTCTGATCTTGATCTTCTCATTTTTAGTTTTCTTGTACATGTCCTTCAGCAGAGTTACTCCATTGCTGATGAAGAAGGAGGCTTTGCTGGTTTTGGTGGATGCATGAATGAGGGCCTCCACTGCTACCAACTGGTCCACTTCACGCTCGGATCCACACAGGGCCACCATCATCTCCATAACGCCCTGACGACCCGCAAGGACATTGCCCACATCGAAAGGCCCCTGTAGAATGCCTGACAGAGTATTGATGGCATGGATGTTTCTGTCCATGTCGTTGGGGTCAAACTTGCTCCTGTTAATGGTAACCAGTGACATTAAGTAGCAACTCCACATGGATGTTTATATACAATCCTAATTTTGTAGTGAAAGTGGAACTTACTTAATGTATTCATCACAGGTATCTCTGAAGTGATCTCTCTCAGGGTCACAGCGCATGTCATCGTAGAGCTTGTTAAGGAGAACGCTAGCAATCAGCTGTGTGTTTTCGGTCAACGGCAACTGATCCGGAAGGTCTGGAACCTGACCGCAGACCTTCAAAATCTTCTTCAGACCTATTTCCATAAAAACATTACATTAAATGATGTCATTGCTGTCCTTCTAGCAGCACAAATCACGTGTACACACTTAGCAATTTGCTTATGAACAAATCTTTATTCACCAAAAAGTTTCATACAAAATTATATTCTAAATATACAAAATTTACCATATGCAAAAAGCATATTCTCTTGATGTCCTTATAATCGTGTTAAGACGACATTTATATTAGAACAAAGGCTATTAAAAAAGTGCTTTGGGAGCATTTTATGCAAATAATTATCCTCGGACAAACGGTTGCTCAGTTAGTTAGAATACTCCAAATACATTAAAGCACATGCACAGCTATCCTCAGTTATTATGACAGTGATTTATGACACTATCATACTATAATGATGAATGGCATACCGTGGTCAATGGTGAAAAGGCCTTTGGAGTTATCTGTGTTTTTCTTGTCTTTTCTTGGCACATTCTTGGTCAGGAGGTTCAGAGCCTGGTCTCGGCCGTGTCCAGACACCTTCTTGCTTGCGATCATTTCCAACAAGGCAAGCAGAATATCCTTCAAGTCCTTACTGGAGTCTGCCAGTTATTGGACAAGAGCGATTTGCAATTTTAACTCAATCTTCAGTAATGTTGCTCTGAATTCAAATCTGCTCAGATGTCTTCTCTTACCGAGTACAAGGGCCTCTTCTTTGCCGTAATTTCTCTTGTCTCCTCCAGAAAGGGAGTCATAGACACACTGGAACAGGTTTGCAGTGGCCAGAACGATCTCTTCATTATCTACAGCCATGATGCTGCACAGCTTGCTAATTCCCACCGTGTGGATGATAGCAGTTGCCTTTAAAACCCAAACATATTATTAGCACAAATATTTTAAACAAATGGTCACAAATACAGTGAAAAGAGGAAGTTCACCAAGACGACTGATGTTCCTTTAAGATCCCACGAAATTAAAATGGGTGTTTTGTGGTCTTTATTCCATACTAGCTTATTACTTTTATCGCATTCGTTTCTTCAACTTACAATAACATTTTTGTCGGTATTTTTGTTTTTTTGTTATATATAATAGATTATATTATATTATATTATATTATATTATATTATATTATATTATATTATATTATTATATTATATTATATTATATTATATTATATTATATTATATTATATTATATTATATTATACGTTTATTATTAATTGAATTCAGAGAATATGTTGATTTAAGGATGTTTGTTTTTCCGCCAAAAACATGAAAATGCATTTTGACAAATTATTTTTGTTTGGTAGCCTTTATTGTATTCCTTATTATATTATTTACCTGTATTATTTTATTTTATTAATTATTGCAAAAACTGCAAAAAGTATTTTAATCAGTATCATTGCCTTGTTTTTCAGGAAAATCAAATAAATCAATCATTTAAAATAAAAAATATATTATAAATAATACAGCATCTTAATATTTGCATGAATTATATTATAATATATATATTTTTTTTTTTCTAATAATGAATAACAAATTAATAAATTCAGGGAATTTGTTGATTTAGGGATATATGTCTTAGCCACAAAAATAAGCAAATTCATTTAAAAAAATAGTTTTTTCCCCTCACATAGATTTTTGATTTATGCTTTAAAATAGGGGAAATCTTATTTTAATATAAAAAAATACTAATTAATTTAACATAAATTCCCTGAAAACAAGTCTTAATGTATTATTTTATTATATTTTAGGGGAAAAGGTTATAAAAAGATTATTTTACTGTTCTTTTTTGCTGTTTTACTTACCCTTGCTCTGTGGCCTGTGCACATTCCTGACAGGGTTCGGATGGCAGCCAGGATCATCTCAGGTTTTCCTGTGTCAATGAGTTGGACAAGTAAAGGCACACCGTTGTTCTGGAATATTCTCTCTGCACCCGCGTCCTCTCTGGCCAGGACAATCAGGTTGTTTGCAGCCTAGTGGACCCAACAAACATGTTGTTCAGTTTTACTGAGAAATATGTGACTGAGAATATGTGTCTTTACTGTTTTAAGCTAACAGTTAACAAGTTGTTCAAACCTTTTCTTGCTTCTCCTTATCTGATTCATCTGAAAACAGAATGTCAAACATGTTCTGTACTCTGGAGTCTGTTGAGAAGGTTGTTTTCAGCTGTGGAGAAAATCGGATAAGCTTTTTAGAAACTCATAATGTGCATTATGTGAGCTCAAAAGCATTTTGACAAAAATGATCATCACCTTCTGTTGGATGTCAGCTCCGAGTCTTCTGAGGGTCTCGAGGAAGGTCTTGTTTTTCGGCTCTAAGGTTGCACATCTCTGGACATCCTTGAAGGCCATGTCCAGTTTGCCAAGCTTCTCGAGCGCTTGACATCTTCTGTACAGAGCCTTGATGTCTGCGGCATCCACATCGATAGCTGCAATTGGTCAGAAGAAACACATTTTTTAAATGATTTAATAGTAACATGTTGGTGTTTGAAGGTATAATGAGACTGAAACCAGAACAAAAATATTTTAAAGAGAATGATTAATTTGTGAATCATACCTTTAGAAGCATCTGATACGGCATTGTTATAATTTTCCTGGAAAACAACACATCGAATTAAATTCATGCAAAAATATGATGGGTTTTATATAGGCTTGTAATGTGTAAATGATTCTTACCTTTTTCAGGAAACAGGCTGATCTGTTCCTGTAGATGACTGCCAGTGCTTTCTTGTCTTTACAGGACTTAATGGCTTTAGTGTAGCACTCAATGGCTTTGTCGATTTCTCCAGCTTGGAAGTGCTTGTTGCCCTCTTCCTTGAATTGAACCGGATCTGCGATTTCTCCCATCTAATAGAGAATGTTACAGTTTAAAAGGTTACATATTGTTCACATGCAACTCTTTCCTGTATACAGTCAAATTCATTCAAGTGTTACATTTCAACTTATATTGATTGAGCTTTCAGACAATATACTTGCACACAACATTAAAACAGCAGCATTAGTCTCTTTAAAAATATGTAATTATTAATATTATTACAATTAAAAAATATATACAAAAATATTACGTGACATCTTCCACAAATAATTACTGTTTTGTATCTAATAAATATTATTTAAGACAAGACACTCCATGTAAACAGGGAAAAATATAACTAATAGATATCACCATGCTATCCCAGATGATTGATTACATTAAGAATTGCAGACCTTTTTTGTACTAAAAGTTTTCTGAAATGTAATGTTTAAATACGCAAATGAAACAATATCTAATTAAATATGCATTACTTTGCATACATTTCCAGAAGAGAAATTTGAACACTGGATAAAGCTAGGGTTAAAAATGATTTTCTCATTTTGTTGAGTTCGGATGTTTCTTTTTATCACTCCATAAATCAGAAAATACTGTTAATAGCCAGATTTCACCATGTTTTTAGAAAAGAGCCCTAATATTTATACAATTATCAAACCCCTCTGTAAAAACCTTCAGAATATTGATAGGAAAAAATGTTCTTGCCTGTAATGTATTGCATTATTACAAACTTTTAATCCTAACACAGTCCTTGCAACATTTAGATGTAGCACATTATTTAAAAGATGTTCAAACTTACTTTTTAGGTACCAATTTTCCAGTGTTCTCAAACAAATGGTCAAGCACATGTTATCTCTGACTTTAAATATCTGACCCTCATGCCTTATTTGGGCAACAATGTGGCCTCTAAGAGGTCCTACCTCCACTATACTGAACACAGTCAATGGCAACTTCTGTACATCTATACATTATAGACAAATTCCCTATTCTGAACACTACGACTCTATAGATTATGCATTCAAAAACAAGCAACCATGCATATAATTATACTTACGCTTCGTCGTAAGAGGAAAGTCTGGTCTGTGTGTAGTTTCTTGTCGTTTGGGTTTATCATCAGTCGTCTTATAGTCACTTACATACATATTGCACATTGGGGGAACGTACCAGGATAACGGATGCATCCATTTTATAATGAGGGGTGTTGAGGTCTTCATCCACCCCAAATGTTTATACAAACGTATTAAGCATCTACCAGTGAAAACCACAAAATTACATCTTTCCGACTTTATCGCTATTCCACTTCACGCTGTTTGTTTATTTCTGTGATGGTACATTAATTTTAATTTGCAGATAAATGGACACCCCTCATTTCAGTGAAATGGCGCTTCTCTGATAAGGTCTATTTAGGGAGAAGGTGTGACAGCTGAGAGCTCAGTAGCACATGTCCAGAGCTGACCGATGGGAGCTGCTGGTGGACAGCTGGTGCGGTGGAGCTCTGACTCGTACTTTCTAGAATGGAAGAGCTCTCGAAGATAGTAGTAGAAGTGGGGGAAGATGTTAACAATCATAACAAAACATCCTGCAGACTTCTGGGAGGTGCTGTGAGTGACACTGCTGTGGCATGTTTATATTGGGTCGAGACATACTGATGCTAAAAGTGCTCACAACACTACTACTTCTACAACTAATACTAGTACTACTACATTATATATTATAGACAGTAATAAATTAAATTTGATATATATTTTTTAAGTGTTAGTATGAATGCCTGTTGTATAAAATGTTTTGTGGTTCAGTTATTGATATAAAATCACTATAAATGCCCTGTTGTTGTAAAAGATTTTTCCATTTTGTAAATGAAGATTATTCATTTACAAATACTATTTCAGTCTTTCAAATTTTTTATATTTAATTCAAATGCAATTTGTTAATTGCCATTTTATTTTGTAATTATTTGTGAAATTTACTCTCAGTTTCTGAATGAAAACTGTTTTTGTTTCTGTGTATACTGTAGATAAAAGGCGATGAATGATGAGGTATTTTTACTGGCAATCCTGAAACTCACATCTAAAGTAAATAAGCTGGCAATATAACATCAATATATACAGTACTGTTTGGGGTCAGTTGATTAATTAATTAGCATTAATTTAGTATCTATTATAATTTTTTGAAAATTAATACATTTTCAAAAAAAAAAAACTTTTCCTCAGAAAAGACACACTGAACTGATCAAAAGTGGCATTGAAGACATTTATAATATTTATAAAATAATTCTATTTTAAATAAACTGTTCTTTTGAAATATTCATAAAAAAATTATTGAGAACCATATCTGCATATTAGAATGATTTCTAAAGGATCATGCGTGATGTTTCTTTGTTTTTGATCAAATGAATACAGCCTTGATGAGCACAAAATACTTTTTTCAAAAATCTTACTGACCCCAAACATCTGAATGTTAATGCAGACTGTACAAAACACAATGTAATGGGAGCGAAATACATACAAGTTTGCCAAAATAAAATAAGACACTCATTCACAAATAATGCACGTCACAATAATCTCAAAACGGCCAAATACTGGTTGACATGAAATTCAGACAAACATAAAGTTAATTTATAATAATGATTTAATAAATTATGGCCTTAAAACAAACAAAGGTGCAATAATAATATTCAAAAGACAGTTCTGACATGGCATTTAAAATCAGAAGCGCACTAGCATCTAACATCAAGCAATCATTTGGACAGCTCCAGGAATCTCCTGATAGAATGTATATGCGTGTAAGAAACTCACCCGCCCCTGCTTGAAAGACTGACTGCATTTTAGCACATAAAAACATTCTGGCATCTGGATATATGTAAATAATGCACACTGCTGATGCGAATCCCACTCTTGATTATCAGGAGCTGATGTACCAGTGTAAATCTGAGCATGACTGAAGTTACACAGTGAAAGACACTCCTACATTACAGTACACTTACAGAGATGTCTGAGAACTACAGTCACACATCTGTTGTTTCCTAGAAACTGTGTTTGCTTGGAAATAAAACCTCAGGATTATTACTCCAGTGAGGAGAACTATGATAACACACACTTGTATAATGTATGAAAATTGCACAAATATCTGAACAGCTCTGTTCCCTAGAGTTTGAATCGCCACGCGGTGCATCTAGGTCACTAAAGACTACATCCTTTAAGAGGTAAAGAAGATAGCAGTTATAAACAATCTTTGCATATCAAAGGAGTGTAATTATTGCATGTTTCCAAAACAATGAATGGCGTGATGTGGCATCTGTCTTCAGTCTGAGCACAGAGCGGCTTGTAATGTAAGGGCTACAAAAGCTGAATCAGCATGTGGTTACGGATGTCCATGAATCTGAACTCTTGTAGCCCTCCAAACAGTCCGAGGAAAACTTTGGCGCTGTGATCTGATGTTTGTTGACGTTGCATTGGGGAATGTTTTCTTTGTTTGGCAGCAGGTGGCGCTCTCGGCACATGAGGATCTGGAGGACTGCAGAAGCAGGTGATTTGGGAGGTCATCTCATTTTGCTCCTTACTGGAAATATATAATATAATATATTATTAATATAATATAATAATTATCAATATATATTATATTTTAACATTCGTAGATTATATCGTTTTATATTATTATTTTATGCTTATTATTTATTTTATATTAAATTACAAAGATTCTTTTTTTATTATTTGTATTACTTTCACATTATATTTTTACATTTCATAATCTGATATTTCTAAATATTTATATTTAATTTATTCTGTTATAATTTTAAGATATTTATCATATATAAAATTCTATTATTCTATTAAAGTTATTATTTATATTACAAATGTTATTCTTTTATATTTACTACTGAACCTTTTTAAATTAAAAGTTGTAATACTGACTGACTAGCCTTATTCCTTTCTTAACTTTGAAAATGTAATCTGATATTTATAAAAAACATGGATAAGATTTGTCAGTCAATACTACAAGTTATAATTCTAAAAACTTTTTATAATAAAAATAAAAGAATAACATTGGTTATAGGTAAAAGGTTTTTATTTATAATAATAATAATAATAATAATAATAATAATAAACCTTTGTAATATAAATAGTAACTTGGAATTTAATCTGTTATTCATACATGATATATCTAATATTTTATACATTACATTTATAATGATATAACAATTAAAATATAATAACATTAATATTATAGATCATACAAATTATAATTAATAAATACTTAATTCAATATTAAATTTAATCAAAATTAAATTTTCATGTACATACACACAAAATGGATTACAAAACGGATTATAACTAGTCCTGAATGTTTATTGGTCAATATACAAAATATTACCTGCTATGATAAAGCTGCAACTGACCAATTAGAATCAACTATTCCAAAGAGCCACATAATAACAGATATTTTGATAATTTTTGACAATTTCATTACAGATCCAAATCACCTTATGCAGGGTAGGCATCCTATTTAATTTAATGTGAGTAAAAATAAGGCTGTGAGGGATAAAAGTACAGTGGATTATATAGTGTTCCTTGGTATTGATAATTAAGTCAATGAAACACTGAAAAATCTTTGCAAATAACATATGATAGTACAACCTATTGAGCGTATTGTACTTCTGTTTCTCACATTTTTTTATTTTCTATATGACCCTGACTAAAATCCATTGATCCTTAGAGATGTAATCCACTAGCTGTCCTGCACAAACTCACAAAGTAGACATCCAGCACTGAGTCGTCATCTCTGTCTATGTCCATGGTGCTTTGCTCCGATGTCAGACAGATGCCGCTGTCCTCCAATGTAAAAGTTGAGCAGGCACATCTGAAAGGAAACAACAGCAGCAGTGAATCAGAGGACAAATTAAGAGTCCTCAAAACATGACAGATGAATATTGAGCAAAGCTGGTGGCCTCATTAATGCCACAGAGGAAATATGTGTGGCCGTGTGTGAGGGACACCAGAACAGAAAGCATTTCAGCTGTAATATTTCTCATCATTACCGTGACATGTTTCAGATGAGTGCTGGCCATCTATATCCACTTTGGAATGTGCTTATGTTTTTATTGCCTGTAATAATCTCTTGAGTTATTGCTGCCATGGCAACCAGACCTTTGTTCACCTCATGAACATAAAGCACTTTGAGCATGTGACACTTTTCAGAAGCTGAGGGTGTTCATTAACACAGGCTCACCCTGGACTTCATCAAACGCTTTGACTGCCTGAGGTCAGCAAGATATTTTTTGAAAGAAATGAATACTTTAATTCGACAAGAACGCATTAAATTGATCAAAAGTGACAGTGAAGACTGTCTAAATGCTGTTCTTTTAAACTTTCTAAGAAGTTTCCACAAAAATATTAAGATTAAATATTAAAAATGTTTCTTGAGTAGCAAATCAGTATATCAGAATGATTTCTGACGGATCATTGAAGACAAGAGTAATGATGCTGAAAATTCAGCTTTACATCACAGAAATAAATTACATTTTAAAATACATTCAAACAGAAAACATTATTTTAAATTGTAAAAATATTAAACATTTTATTACTGGTATCTGTATTTTTAATCAAATAAATGTGGCCTTGGTGACCAAAAAACATAAAAAAATAAAAATAAAATTTGAGCCCAAAATTACCATCTGAAACATGGTACATCCCTAACATGAAGTCTAAGCAATAGCAATAGTTTTGCCTTAGCAACCACCTTTAATTAACCTATTATGTTAATTAAGTCAACAAGATAGCATCTGACTAAGCTCTTTTAACTCAATAATCATTGTTCAAGCTGAGGAGCACCGAATGCCTCTTTTCGTGGTATTGTGTGTCATAAAACAATACCACCATTATATTCGTCCTTAGCAAGCAGGTGAAATATTTATGAGGTCTTTTCACAGGAATTCCTCTTAAAACAGCTGTGAGTCAAAGGTGAGGAGATCAGTGAAAACCAAACACAAAGAATCCAGCAGCAGAACAAGTGTAGCATGACAGCACCTGGTCAGCTGCTCACGCTAGAGCAGGGTATAAGAAATAGATCTCAAGTGTTACATTGTGGCATTGTTTGGCTATATTCAAATGACTTGGAATAGTTCACACATAAATCAAATATTTGTCATCATTTACTCAACCCTCATGTCATTCCCAACTTTTTCTTTAATGGAACACAAAAGGATTTTGAAGTATCTGTTGCTCTTTTAAATGTAATAAGTGAATAAGTCTGTTTTTTGGCTTCAAAAAGGACTCAAACACACTATAAAAGTAGTATACAACTTGAAACTCAAATCATATGACAAAAATTATGATATCTAGCTTTCCTTGGTATGTAAGTTTTAATTTGTGAAGGAAAGATTCTTTTGAACTTTATCATCAATGTATCAATTGATTCAGTTCAAAATCACTCTGAATGATTTATTGATCAACTGAACTGATCTGGTTTGTCATTATTTACTCAACCCTCATGTCATTCCTAACCTATTACACTTTCTTTCTTTGGAGAAACATTTCCATGAAATTACAGTTAAATGAAGGTTTTTAGGCTTTAAAAATGACTCCAATGTCAAGTCAAGTCGAGTCACCTTTATTTATATAGTGCTTTAAACAAAACAGATTGTGTCAAAGCAACTGAACAACATTAATTAGGAAAACAGTTTGTCAATAATGCAAAATGACAGTTAAAGGCAGTTCAGTTCATGCAGCTCAGTTCAGTTTAAATAGTATCTGTGCAATCATTTGCAATCAAGTCAACGATATCGCTGTAAATGAAGTGTCCCCAACTAAGTGGCGGTAAGGAACAAAAACTCCATCGGTCACACAATGGAGGTAAAACCTTGTGAAATGTACCATTAAAAATAGTAAATCACTTAAAACTGAAATCAAAGGACAAAAATAATGATATCTAGCTTTCCTTGGTGTGTTAAAGAGAGAAGCAGCAAAGCTGGATTTCTGAAGGAATCATTCTTTCGGAGTCAGATCTTGTCAGTGAATCAACTGATTCAGTTCACAAAACTGCTCTGAATGATTTATGAAGGAATTGAACTAATCTGGTTCTTGAGTTCAACTCACTGTGGTTCAAAGAGGATGATTGGAGCATAACCACTTACATTTTGGTCTGTTCATCTCAAAGTTCACAATCATATGATGCACAAAAGTCATGTGGTTATTTTTATGATACTTTTATGGTGCTATTGCTGCCTTCTGAAGCCTGAAAGCTTGGTCTGTATTCATTATGACTCAGTGGCTAAAAAAATTCTCCATTTGTGTTCCATGGAAAGAAGTCAAATGTGTTTGGTAAATGATGACTGGATTTTCATATTTTAGGTGAACTGCCCTTTTCAGTATCTCTGTGGCGGGAAGACAGGTGGAGATGTGAGAAGGTAACAGGTGTGTGGAGGGTTGATGGGTGTGAAGGTTTGTGAGATGTCACCTTTTGTTTGATCTGGCCTCCCGGTAGTAATCTGGGACGTAAATAGAGGGCGGGGAGAGGGTGTGGCTCAAGGAAGAGGCTTCATACGGGTAAGGAGTCTGAGGGACCAGGTCAGGATGGTTATAGGACCAGTACACTGTGGTATGAGCAGACAAAACATCATACGAGGTGACTGGGAGGAAACATTATTTTCTGATGAGTAAATGTACAGTACATGACAAAGTAACTAAACTACCATTTAAAAGTTTGGAGTCTGCAAAATTATTACATTTTAAAATAACCATTTTCTAAAAAATTAGTTATTTATGTGATTTTAAAGTTGATTTTTTATTTTAATTAATTTATTATTTTGTTTTTTTCATGTTATTTCAGAAATCATTTTAATATACTGATTTGCTGCTTAAGAAGATTTATCAGTATTATTGTCAATGGAGGAAACAGTTGTGCTGAATTTTTTTTTTTCAGGATTCATTGATGAATAAAGTTCAAAAGAATAGCATTTATTTAAAACATAAATCATTTGTAACAGTGTGAATGCCTTTACTGGCACTTTTGATGAATTGAATGTATCCTTTCTGAATAAAGTATTGATTTATTTTCAAAAACATACTGACCCCAAACTTTTGAATGGTAAGATATCACATTTTTTATTATAATTCATACGCAGCAGCAGCTTTGAGCCGATGACTAATATAGCAGCGTAAAAGGTCAAAGCAAGGACATTGAGTAACTTCTGCCGCTGAGGTTTGTGTTCAGGTAGTAAATGCGAATTGAACGAAGAAGACATGACTGTCTGGAAAAAAAGTGACTGTCTCGGATGGCAGCTCATTTTTCAGGGTTTTTCCAAAAGCTATTGCACAAAATAAAAAAAGCAGACAGTTCTTGTTTGTGTATGTCAAGGGTAATAGAACTTATGTTTGCAAGTAAATGCCAGCATTTGTCGTTAGTGATGCATAAGAAGCAAATCAAGGGCTTTTTACACTGCACTTAACTCCAGGTATCTTTTTAACCCAAGACTAATGCCATTTTTAACTCTAGCTAATGTTGTTTACCTCATTAATATGCAAATAAGAACATTAAAGGGGTAGTTCACCCAAAAATGAAAATTCTGTCATCAATTACTCACCCTCCACTTTTTCCAAAACACTAAAGATATTTTAAAGAATGCTTGTAACCAAACAGCTGATGGTAGTCATTGAGGCCCTGTTTACACTAGTGTGTTTTCATTTTAAAGGGGTCATATGATGCAATTTCAAGTTTTCCTTTCTCTTTGGAGTGTTACAAGCTGTTCGTGAATAGATAAGATACCTAAAGTTGCAAAGACTAAAGTCTAAAACCCAAAGAGATATTCTTTATAAAAGTTAAGATTCGTACACGGGCTCATAAAACGCCTCATTTAAACACACCCCCACATGTCTACGTCACTGTGTGGGAAGACTTGCATAACACCACCCAAATGTTCATACAAAGAAAGGCGTAATTTTGATTCTCAGTGTAGTATTGTTACTTCAGGCCGCCCTGCCGTGGAGGCGCTATGTGTTTTTCGTTGTGAAAGCGAAGCTACTTTGCTTGGTCTTCCAAAAGAGGACACAACTAGAAATCATATCACAGTATGGTAAGGGGTGTAACATTTCTGTCACACACTTGAGGTACACTTGAGGTAATCGGCCAATCACAACGCACTGGATAGCTGGCCAATCAGCGTACACCTCACTTTTCAGAATGATGAGCTTTGTAAAAATCGATGCGTTTCAGAAAGGCAGGGCATAGAGGAGCAACAATAATGTACAGTATGTGAAAAACAATGTGTTTTTCGAACCTTAAACCACATAAACACATTGCATTACACCAAATACATAAAATAATGTTCTTTTTAGCAATGTCATGTGACCCCTTTTAAATGACGTTTTAAAAAGAAAACGATCCTTGTCTACACTGGTGTTTTTATTGCGTTTCAGAAACGATCTCCGTCTACAACACACAACCAAAAACACGTCACATGACCATTTATGCATGTTCAACCATAGATATGTATAGGTAGATGCCTTATTATTTAGATGGCAGATGCGTCTACGTGCTTGGAGAGGCTGAATGGGCCATCTACCTATACATGGTATGGGTACAACAATGAGCATAATGTAACGGTTACACGGTCGTCAAGGATACGCAGAGCGAATGTGGGCAGCCACGCCATCGTTTTCAAAAGTCTCCGTTTTGGTCCGTTTACACTAAAGCGCAACCCCAGAGTTTTCAAACTAAAACGGAGTCTGCAGCGATTTCAAAATTCTCCCTTTTCGAGGGTCGAAAACACCGAAGTAGTGTAAACTACAGGCGTAACCATAGCAAAAACTATGCATTTTAAAACAAAAACACTAGTGTAAACGTAGCCTGACTTTAATAGCATTTTTCTTTTCATACTATGGAAGTCAGTGGCTAAAGTCAACTTTGGTCAGTATAACCAACATTCTTCAAAACGTCTTCTTTTGTGTTCAACAAAAGAAACTCATAGAACAGAAATTCTTACAGGTTTGAACAAGTGGAGGGTGATTTAATGATAACAGAATTTTCATTTTTGTGTTAACTATCCGGTTAACCCTGGGTTTACACATGTACAATGTGAAAACTTGAAACTGAAACTAATCCAGAGTAAAATATGAAACATGATAACCCCTGATTATGTCAATGCAGAGTTTAAAATGTCTCTCAGATAATATTTTCTCATGCGAAAAGCCCTCTAGCCGTATGAACAGTTTTCATATAGTGCTGCCCACCTTGTCCATCCAGACTGGCAAGACTACGGGCTCCTCCAAGTCTGTCCGTCATCTCCTCTGCCTTTTCCTCCTTTTGTGAGGACAGCACCTCTTGGGAAGAGCACTTCAGCGCTGATATGGAGTTCCGCGCCCTCTTGCTTGGGGAGAAACGATTTGCTGGATGTGCAACAAAGAGACTAATTATGGACACTGTCCTAAATGAACTGAAAACATGATGATGTAACTCCCCCCTAACTGTTACTTGGCAGCAGACAATTAGTGCATGAAATGAAATCTTGGTCTGCTGTCTAACTTTATTAGAAAGTATAAAAATAAATCTGCATTCTGTTATTTTAATTTGGCTTGTAAAAATCTGATTACCGGGGTCAATTACAGTTCCTGACCTCTTGTTAGGTTGTAGAAAGAGGAAGGAGAAGTTCTGCTGTTGTAATGTTGTTTCAAAATATTCTTAGAAATGAAATTAAAGTTGAAAAATAATGATATATAATTAGATTAATTCTAATTCTTATTCCACTGCTTGCAATGCACTTCTTTGACCCGGTTTTAAACTAGAGGCCAGAATATCATAGAAAGTAACCCAGAACATCCTACTGTGGCAGTGACTTTGCATTTTTTATTTTAGTTTGATTTAATTATTCTTTTTCACATCCACAGATATATGCAATTAAATGTACACACTTAAATTAAACTATTTCTTAATTATTAAATAATCAGTAACATTTACCAATAAGTTTTAATTTGTTTACATTAGTTAACTACATTAGTTAATAATGAACAATATTTCTACAGCATTTATTAGTCTTCATTTCTACATTTACATCTCCATTAAGTTAAGCATCTGTTAAAATCATTTTATGCACTATGAACATAAACAAAAAAATAACAACTGTATTGGTATTATTGTTTTTAAGAACATAACAACTGTTTTTCACATCAACAAAAAAATATATTTCTCATAGTTTATGTTAACTAATGCATTAACTTATGTTAACAAATGAGACCTTTTTGTGCAATGTTATCACATTTCGTAAAATATAATTTTTTTGCAGATGCATATTGTACCATTATAACATTTAACATTCAAAATGTATCCCATTGTGATTATGTAATACTTGCATAATGAATGAATTTGCTCTCGTTGTTGACTTACGCTGAATCTTTCTGAATACTCTGGAGCTCATGAACTTGAGAAATCTGTTTGCATAGAAACTCGGTCTGTGCACAGACACCGTATCCTAGGAGAAAGAGAATACAAGACAATTAAACCAGGAAGCGTCTTTAATTCCCTAGCGGTATGAATAGTCTATTCATAAACGAAGAGAGCAGAGAGAGACATATAGACTTACACCATCATAGACGAGTGCCTTCCAGGAGTGCTCCAGCTTCTTCATGAATTGGTGGGAAATAAGAGCAAGAGATCTCGTCAGGGATGAGGGAGTTCATTTAAAGATGGTGCATTGAGCTAATATGCTGTAAGCTGGTTTGTAACATGACATTTGGATTCTTGGGTTTGTTGTAAACTGACACCAGGCTTACCTGTAAGACTGCAAGATGTCAATAATGCCTAGAAATATAAGTAGTTTCTCATCCCTGTGTGTTTTTGCAGGAATGCCTCCCATTCTGTATGAAAGGGAACATTGTATTTAAATTATATTATGTTACTAGTGGCTGGGAAATAAACATATCAAGGTCAAGACAAGCCATTTCACCCCAAAAAATAAAATAAATAAAAATCATAAAGCTTTAATCTTATTTTTGCACTGTGACAAATTCTAATTGCAGTCTAATTTGTGTTTTTATTATTCTAATTTAAAAAAAAAAAAAAAAAAAAAAAAATATATATATATATATATATATATTAAATAATCATCTAATATAAAAGTAAAGCATAATAATTTATATATTTAAATAATGAATTTCTATTTAATTTATTTTGGATATGACTGTTCCTCAATTAAATCATCATGGCATCTTAACACGTCTTAATCGTTAATCGTTACATCCCTAATTTGCAACCAATGTGCATTATCCTGTGTATGGGGAAGTCGTGGCCTAATAGAGTTTGACTCCTAACCCTAAGGTTGTGGGTTCGAGTCTCGGGCCGGCAGTACCACGACTGAGGTGCCCTTGAGTAAGGCACCAAACCCCCAACTGCTCCCCGGGCGCCGCAGCATAAATGGCTACCTACTGCTCTGGGTGTGTGTTCATGGTGTGTGTTCACTGCTGTGTGTGAGCACTTTGGATGGGTTAAATGCAGAGCACAAATTCTGAGTATGGGTCACCATACTTGGCTGTACCGTATGTCACGTCACTTTTTTTCATGTAACTACACACACATTTTGAATATATACGAACAGGATGAACACTGGTTTTAATATCAGGGACTCACGTGTCGTCGGTAGTCAAAGCCTCGGCTGCCTTGCCGTCTCCCTGAATAGACTCCATGGCGGTGGAGTAAAGAACTTTCTGTCCCACGGTCCTCTTCCCATCCACAATGTTGACGTCTCCTACTCTGTGACTCTGGTCCAGAACGTGCACCCCCAACAACAGACTGTAGTCCATGATCTTAAAACTCTCCAGAACCTGTGTGACATACAACACAACATTTAACTTACCATGAATCTTACACAAAATATTACAAGGACCATAGCCAAAATCCTCCTGATTAATGTTCTTTATCTTTGGCCACTGTGCTGTTGCTATTTTTTCTCTGTCAAGATGGTAACCCTCATTCTGCAGAACTCTTGTTTGCTATATTACTGTTTAAGGGTGTAGGATTGCTACAGGAAACCAAACAAATATCTATATAGTTTTTATTTCAGTTTTATTATTTTGTTTTAATTTCATTGTAAAGTTTATTTTATTTTATTAGTAAATTTTTTTTATGGTTTTAGTTTTAGTTAACTTTAATAAAAAGTTAACACCCACTTGCACAGCTCTAATGCTGTGTTCACGCCATATCGTAATTACTGTATTTTCGAAATGACAGCACGTTACGTTCTACTCGGAGCTGTTCACGTCCTTGCTAGTCAGGTGGTAAAGCGGTCACATGGTACAAGTCGTAGCTCTCAGAAAACTCCCAGTTCACAAGTTGTAATTACGAGTTCTATGAGGATGTGAACGCTTTTTATAAGTTGGAATCTCACAATTACGGGAATTCCGATATAGCATGAACGTACCTTAAGCTTCTCTATTTTGCAGCATTGAAGCATTTACATTTACTGGAAAGGCAGAACTACTTAAGAAATAAACATTAGGGCAAAATTAAATGACTTTATGCTTAATTATCTAACAGATTTTTTTTTAATCAAGATAAATAATCTTGTTTTCCTTCAAGGTAAGTTTATTTTTCTTATCTCATTAAAAAATTTTGTCATTTTAAGCACAAGCTCACTTAGGGGCCATTTTCGCGACAACGTTTTCAGCCGAAAACGGGAAACTTTTTATGCGTTTTGCCTGTTCGTTTACATGATAATGGCGTTTTGGGTACTAAAAATGCATATTTTTGAAAACGGGTTTCAAAGTGCAAGTTTTTGAAAACGCCACCGTTATTGTTTCCATGTAAACATCCAGTAAGGGAATCTTTGAAAATGGTGACATCATGCGTGTGCGTAGTACGTGTTAGGAATGTAGACGTGTGCAGTACGTATCGATTTTAAAGGCAAGCGTGAACAAACATACACAACATTAACGGAGTACATGGGGTACTTCACCAATATTACAACCAACAGCTGAGAGCATCATATACAACATATAATCATTACTTCATTACAGGTACTGTTTACTAACAAGGTGACAACACCAACTACTGGCCTGGCATACGTAATACAGCATTTTTGGCCGTTTTTGTGGATATGTGTAAACGTGAATCATTTTGAAAACTTTGTTATATATACGTGAAACTTTTTAAAAATGCAAAGGAAAAACTTGTCAGTTTTTGACTACATCGTTGTCGTGTGAATGATTTTTTCAGAAAACAAGACTTAATATCTTGAGTCGTTTTGCTTTTTAAGTAAGTGTATCTTAATGTAAGATTTTTTAGACATTAGTCATAGAAAACAAGACAAAATAAGTAAAATAAATAAATAAATAAAAATAAAAAAGACAAAAGACCGGGGAAAGTCTGCACAGCATCTTCATAAATGTGTCAGAAGGAAAAGCGATTTGTTTATCAGTGGTAAGAAACCATAAACAGGCTTTAAACAGACATTAGTCATCAATAGGTCACCGGATAAAAGATCTCAGCAATGATTACTTGTTAAAAATACCCAAGAAACCAACCATAGAGTACACAGATATGCGCTTCTAGCTGTTAGTGTTATAGGAATACTATATATCTACATGAAATACTTTCCAGGGCTGCACATCATTTACTTTTTGCTTTAAATGAAACATACTCAAACAATCAGGTAAAAGCTGTAGCCACGAGCCAGTAAATTTCACTTTTGCATGATGCTCTTGTTCAACTCATACCCGCCATATTCAAATGAGTAATATTTGAATAGGGACACACAATATCCTTGTTTTGCATCCCGTCAGGAGCATCTAAAAGCCTCCAAATGGGCCCTATACTAGGTCACAGTAAATCCCAACAATGGCAGCAGTGGAAGGCAACACCGCTTGTTTGGCACGTGAAGTCCTTTGGTCGAAAGTTGACCTGTTTTTGAAAGGAATTTACACCTTTTTTTGGGTGGAGTAACAGATTAACCTTTTGCTCCTGGAGAGGAGTGTGTTTGAATATATACCCCTTTTTATGAAAGCCTAAATAGGCCTGAAAACTAAAAAGTGTGCATTTTTACAAACTAGTTTTACTACATATTTCCATTGTGAAAAACACTCATTAATAAGATGAAGCTCATTGAAACATTTTTCACTCTTCAAAGATTTATAATTGAACTTGAGATTATTGGAGTAAGATATTATTTCAGTCTTTCTACTTCAAAATTGCATGTTTAATTCAACATGTTGTAATTCTTTGTGAAATTTACTAGTGATTTCAAAGTGAAGAGTGTTTGAACATCGATTGTTTTTCAGTGTAGTTCACGTTAGGTTTTAGACTGAATATGTGTTGCTGATGTGTAACTGTGAATGATGTTTTGAGCTCTGAAAATTGCAGTGTGTTTTCATAGTACATCAAGCTTGTTTGATTCCTCATGAGCCCTTAACAAAATATAACAAGTACAAATTTGGGCTAAATATGACATGCTAAAACAAAATGAAACAAATGTGTTACGTGAAAGCTCTTCCTGTTTTGAGATACTTATGTAAAGTATTTTCCATTTTCCACAGTAAACATCCTGTGCTTCAGGGCAGCAGTCCACAATGACTTGCTGTTATACCACTATTAAAACCACATGTTTTGCAGCTTGGTTTGTAGCCATCAGTCGAGTCAGCTCAAATGAGAACGTCGTTTCTCTTCACAGTCACTGGTCATTAATTAACATCAGGTGAAGATTTCAGTGAAAAAATTTGTCACTTGTGTTCATATTGTATGTAAACATGAGGTATGTGACCTCCTGTGACCCAATAAAAAGATTTCATTAGGGTTTATTAGGTTTTATTTTCTTTTTAGGTTTTATTATTGTTTGTGCACTTGACATTTCGAAAATAAAATGTATTTTTATTGCACATAGACAAAACATAAGCAGTGCCTGTATTTAATAGGCATTTAATCTAAACATTTTTTAAAGACTTTTTTCTTTTAAGTTCTTTTAAGACAGGAATCTTCCTATAAACATACAATAACTAACTTTACAAGAAGTTTATATGTAATAAATATATTACACAATGAAGGACAGCTTGTTGGGGAAAAAGTTCA
Source organism: Cyprinus carpio (assembly GCF_018340385.1). Taxonomy (NCBI): domain Eukaryota; kingdom Metazoa; phylum Chordata; class Actinopteri; order Cypriniformes; family Cyprinidae; genus Cyprinus; species Cyprinus carpio. The sequence goes on from NC_056604.1 coordinate 6,683,047, forward strand.
ATAAAAATAATAATAGTAGTAATAAATAATAATAATAATAATAATAATAATAATAATAATAATAATAATAATAATAATAATAATAATATACATGCACGTTTGTGCATTTATATATACATAATAAATATATACAGTACACATACATATATTATGTAAACAAAAACTTTTTTGAAAATTTTGGATGCGATTAATTGCGATTAATTGTTTGACAGCACTTAAAATATTAAAAAAATAAACAGCCATATTAAAAAAATAAAGATAACATCCTCATGCAAAACAACAACATATAGATAGAGATATGTGCCAAAAAATATCAAAATACACTCTTCTTCTTGTAAGCGGAAAGAAGTTGCTGGAACAACATTTTCGAGTTTTTCAAAAAGACTTGCGTCATTATTTTTCATGTGTCAGATATGGTGTAATGAAAGCGTTCTTTATTGTCAAAATCAGGTCATTAAAATGAATGCTTACTCATTTCCGTTCAGCTCAGAGAAGACATTTACATCAAGAGTGAAGATAAATGCTGGCGACGTGCGCTATGCATTATCGAAATCCCATAAGTGCTTGGAGACGAGTTGCACAGAAACCGTTTAAACGCTTGTTCTTGATTCTTATAGATTTGCTTCTATTGTGCTCTGCAGTTGAAGCCCAGGGTGTGTTGCTTACTCAGGAGAAACTTTCTGCTTAGTGTTCTCAATTCATTTTCTGCACAGGACGTAGCCTGAAGGAAAAGCTAACAATAAAATCTTACAGCACTCATGGGAATGTGTTTGGACTGCAGTTTGTGTTCCCTTGCATCAAGAACATAGTGTAAAAAGATGACAGAAAAAAACTTCTTTTCAACTATTTCAATCCATAAAAGACTATGTTCTTCTCAAATGCTGAAGCTGGATGGCAGGGTGGGCTACAGTGGGCCGAATGTCCCCAAGTATGGTCATTAATGTGTGAAACTCGAGTTCTCATTTTTCCCTCGGCCCTCTTGTGACTCGCATTACGGCTGATCCTTTTAGTTCAGCGCTCACAGGGGCCGGCCGGTCAGCACATACTTCAGGTGCCAAAAAAGACAAACTCTCAGACTGTTACATATAGGGAACATTCTGTCTCGAATCACTTTTAATAACAGGTCATGTCTGGAATGCCATCCCAATGGCACCGTTGTAGAGCTTGTTTGTTGGTAAACAAATGAACAGTAAGAAAGTCAAGTGCCAAGTCTCCTTGAGAATTCAAGAAGCACAAGGCGACTACAGAGGGCCCGTTACCTAATGCAGCAATGGGACTCTTCAACATCACGCCACAATCATTTGGGTAATTCAGTTACTGGGCTGTTTACTTGCAGCTTGATTTTGGAGGAACCTACAAAGTTAAAGAAAACATGTCCTTGAAAAACACTGCAGTGCGCAAATAGGAAACAAAAATGAGATCATTTTGATAGAAATAGTTTCTCCTGGACGGCAATGGGAGCGGCAAATACAGAAAAAGAAAAACAAATGAAGTCTTCCAAAAGTTCCAGTTCTGTCGTAATTGTCTCACCCTTGCGTTGTTTCTAACCTGTATTACATTCTTTATCTGTTTTGAAAAATGTTTCAACTGTTTGTGTCCATGCAATGAAAGTCAACAGAGTCCAAAACAAACCACATTTTTCTAAATAATTTCTAATGTGCTCCACAGAAGAAAGTAAAATGTGAAGAAAACTTTAATTTTGGGGTGAATTGTTTCTTTAAGTATTTTATTTTTATTATTTTTTTTAGGGTTTGTTGTTTGTTTTAGTATTTTATTTTTATTGATTTCAGTATCAACTCAAACAAAAGACCAAATTAGGCTTCAGTAAGATTTTTTAAATGTTTTTTTAAAGTCTCTTTTGCACACCAGGGCGGCATTTATTTGATCAAAAATACATTAGTAAAATAGTAATCTTGTGAACTAATATTACAATTAAAAATATTACTGTAAATATTTTTGTAACTTATATAAAATGTAATTTATTTATGTGATGCAAAGCTGAATTTTCAGCAGCATTACTCCAGTCTTCAGTGTCACATGATCTTTCAGAAATCATTCTTATAGCTGATTTGCTGCACAAGAAACATTTCTTATTATCACCCATGTTGAAAGCAGTTATGCTGTTTCATATTTTTGTGGAAACCATGATGCAGTTTATCCAAGATTATAAAAGAACTGCATTCATTTGATATATAAATCTTTTGTTACATTACATAACAAAAAAAATAAAAGAATTTTTACGGTCACATTTCATCAATTTATGGACCTTTTCTGAATAAATGTATCAATTAATTTCTTTAAAAAATATTACTGTCCCCAAATTTTGAACGGTACTGTATCGGAGTTATTCTAACTACATTAAATTTAGAAGTTTTGGTTATTCAACCACCTAACAATGCCCTAAAACCACTCAGAACAGCTTAACAACCACACAGAAATGCCATTACAATCACCTACAACACCTATGTGCTTTTTTGGAGAACATACGAATGCTGCTAATCTGTGGTTTCCAAACACTGTCAGATCATGTCAAGCAGACATTATCATCCAAGTCCCAATATTTAAGCAGTAATGGGAATTGTCTAGGGGGGAAAATACCATCTGGTTGCTTACAAATCATTTTGTGGAGAAAAAACAAAAAAACTAAATCATGTGAAATACAACAATATTTACCAGACCATGTCGACAGCCTGAGCTGCTGAAATAGAAAGGAATGCCAGACTGGATTTATGCGGTTTGTTTCCCAGCTGAATGGAGATGTCTGCCACGCAGCACATTTTGAATCTGTTAATAAGCTACTGTGGAGCTGAAGACTATCATGAACTTGTTTTTTATGGAACTGCTGCATCTTCCCGGGTGCTTGTGCATGAGGATGAGACTAAAACATCTTTACTGTTGATTAGAGGAACAAAAGATTCTAAGTGGTTCCAAAAATTTCTATTGAATCTTGGGAGATCTATTTTAGAAAGCCACTTTCATTTTTTTTTAAAACACAAAACATGACAACATATGCATATCAAATGCAGCCTTTCTATTATGTTACACTCAAAATAACAAGCATAGCTGGCAGTTTTGTGGTTCTGTTCCATTCTGCATCATACTTAATATAATTGTATCACTTGACCTTCTCCAATTCTATTTACACTGATGCTGTTGATTTTCTTGTCACGCTTAGAAACGTACTGTCTTGTAATGTAAGAATGATCCTCAAGCGCATTAGTTAGCTGATGGTTTTCTTGTCGTGATTCGAGTACTGAGTCTTGTGGTCTATCTGTGTTGTTTTTAGGTGTTAAATACATGTTTTTATCTCATGAGGGTTTATGTAATGAGTGTTTTTGTGATGCTGTTAACAGTTTAAGACAACGGGCAATTAGTTCTCCATGTACACTGCTGTTCAAAAGTTTGGGGTTGGTAAGATTTTTTAATGTTTTAGACACCAAAGCTGCAGTTATTTGATCAAAAATACATTTTCAAAAAAAAAAAAATACATTTTAAAATGTAATTAATTCTGTGAATGTAAATTTTCAGCATCATTACTCCAGTCTTCAGTGTCACATGCTCCTTCGGAAATCATTCTTATATGCTGTGATTCATTTTATATTCATCAGGATTTTTTGATGAATTGAAAGTTCAAAAGAACATTTATTTGAAATATATATTTTTTATGATATAACAAATATCTTTACTGTCACTTTTGATTAATTTAATGTGCCTTTGCTGTAAAGTGTTAATTTCTTAAAAAATAAATACATAAAACTTTTGAATAGTAGTTTACATTGCTTATTGAAATGTTAATCAGACAGAGCTCATAATTTTTAAAATAATTATGAAATAAGGGAAAAATTGCATGTAAATCTTTTTTAGAACAAAAACAGAAAAATGTTAGAGAATTATTCAAATGATAGCAGATTTTAAGAAATAGCAACTTGATAGACTGTCATTGTTTCTTCTGCAAACATGTAAATTACAAAATAGAAGGATTTTTTTTTTGTTTTTGAACTTTATTTATTCTAGTAAACCATGAGCCATATGATACACGTAAGTGCATGATTTGTCACAAGATATCTTGTAATCCAACACTGTGATGACACTCAGACCAGATTATCAGGTTTGATCAAATCAAGGTTGGTCGCCACAGAAACTGTGTAAAATATACTTGTTTTATCCCCCTCTCGATTCCCTGTGATTCATATCAGAAGCCTGTTTTTGTTTTGCTTCCAAATTGCTTTCTATTCTGTTGGACTCACGCATCACAAAACTCCAAACATGCTTACAACCACAGCAGTGCTCTGGAAACCACCCACAACTTTTGCACAAGCAGACGACACACATTTTTGCTTGCAAAATGCCAAAATAGAGTAGCACTCACCCGGCAGTCTCGCTGTAGCGTCTTCATCAGGGCGTTATATGTCTCTGTGTCAAAGTACAAGCCATCATGCATGTCCACAAAGTCTAGGTCCTTATATGTGGGGCAGGCCTTTTCCCGCTCTTTTCGTGACGCCCGTCTCTTGTACGTGGAGCCTTTCAGGTCATATTTGTAGTGCATCTTTAAAGACCGAGGCAGAACATTGTTCATAACCACAAGACGAATGTTGATTCCTCCAGACTGAATACAGTACAGGCCGTAGAACTTGGGGAGGAGAGTCCTTGGGTTCTGGTTGAGGTTCTGAGAAAAAAAAAATAGCTTTAATAAAAGAAAAATGCCATTTTTGATCTTTAAATACTTTCTTCCGTGTTAATGTTTATAGTCAACTGTAAGTCATACTGTAGCTTTTTGACGCTGTTGTTCATGTGAACATCCCGACCTGCCTAATGCAACAACACTTACAAAATGTTCAACCAATGACAGACAGTTCTGGAAACCTCTTTTGGTTTTATACTTCACCTTTAATTTTGATCTATAACAACAAGTCAGTTTGTACATAAACAATCTTTTCAAGTTATGCAACAGAAAAATCAGGTTTGGTAGTCAGTTATTCATTACTATTAGCAATCATGTTTACATATAATACTGAACTGGAATGGTTGGAAAAAGAGACACAGAGGACATATATATGACCTCCCTATAAAGAATAGTCCTCTATGTCAGTAAGCTGGTGAGAAAGGGTAACTTGAAATCAACAGCCAATTGAAAACACTAGTAGTAACCCTCTAAAATAGAATAGATGTGGGAGAACAGAACAATCTATACTACTGAGTCACAGTGTTTTACTCAGCTTTCTTCACATTCAGGAGATGAATGAGTCTGTACTCTACTGAGACCTACCATGTAGTATCCTGGAAGCAGTTTTTGCAGGAACTCTGCCTCCTTGTGCTGGACGGTTTTGATGATGAATTCATCATCGCTGGTCAGGTAGAAGAGCGAGCCGCTGGCGCCCGGATTAGACAACTCAATCAGGGGCTCTTTACAAATTGAATACTGTGGGATTACAACAAAAACAATCCATTAAAACAGTCTTTAAATAGAGCACAACAGTATGGGCCCAGAAGTAAAATAAAATAAAATTATAATCAGATTTAAAAAATAAAAAGGAGTAAATTATATATATATGTGTCTGTGTGTGTGTGTGTGTGTGTGTGTGTGTGTTTGATTTAATTGTGACAGTCCCTATAAAGAAAATGAATAGAAACCAAGGCCGCTGAAAAAGTGGGTGTCTGAAATGCTTAAGACCACAGATAAACAGTGTGTGCAATTTATAATGAGGTACTTTGGGACCTTTACAAAAGGGCATCTATTTTTACCTGTGTTTTAAATATATGCTTTAAAACACCTAATCACCAATTCATATTTATGTTAAACTGGCAACAAAGAGTAAACCCAAAAGAAAGGAGTTACTCATAACACATGACTTATAAAACATCGCCAAACTGACTGGCTGCAGTATACTGAATGTGTTTCCTAAAAACAGTTTGCCTTACACACTGTAAAATCAGATTATTACTGCCTGGAAGTCCCGTGGTTTCATTGGGGTTGCATAAAAAACCTAACATTATGAGGTCTTAAAGCAAACATTTCTACTGAGTTTTCTGGCGGGATTCCCTGAGGAGGCTGGGACGCAGCAGCAGCATGAGGACAGTGTTGAACCGAAGCCAGACGCTCACATTCAAGGCCTGCCTAATGAAAGTCAACAGTCACGTTGTACTTCCAGCCCAAACACATGGACATTTGCATTTGGACTGCGTGTCATCCTGCGTGCATGGGGCTTTTTAATTAGCTTGCGCTTCCTCCGTCCTATCTACATAATTATAAAAATCAGAAGACCATGAAACATAACTTTCTTTCATCTTAGCCTGACCATTTTCTGCTGTTTTAGACCTCGCTCCTACTTTATACAGACCTTTGAATGTTTAGTACCCAGTTACATTCCACAACATCCTTAAAGGAATAGTTCACCAAAAAATAAAAATAAATTTCTCCCTCAGGCCATCCAAAAAAGTCCATGCCCTGTTGCCCTATCACACCAAAATCCACATATTTGTTTAGAACTTTTGTTTTGGAATTTTTTCATTTGATCTGTGCATATTTCTCACCTGATTCAGACCAGATGACTTTTTCACTGGAGAAAGCAATATTGTGGATTGAGGACAATATATTTTGGCCAGAAGTGATGGTTTGAAGGTAAAAATGCCTTTGATGGATTTGGTTCTATTCACTTTTCACTTAATTGATGGACTGGAAACTTACTTTTTAAGACTACTTGTGGAATATTGTGAGCTTTTTGGACTCTCATTCTGACGGCACCCATTCACTGCAGATGATCCATTGGTGAGCTATTGATGTGATGCTAAATTTCTAAATTTCACCAAATCTGTTCTGATGAAGAAACAATTTTGGATGGCAAATTTTCATTTTTGAGTGAACTATTCCTGTATCATGTATGAATGAACGATGAACGCATATCATGTTGACCGTTTAATCAGATTGCCGAAATGTAAGATACTTTTTAGACACAAAATTGAATAAATAAAAAAATGCATAAATAACTGTATTTGGGAAATACTGGAACACCACACACTGAAATAAACATTAAATGTAACGAGACTAATGACAAAGTTTAACAAAACTACTGTATTTACTGTATTCTAATAAATAAATGCAGCCTTAGTTAGCACAAGAGACTTATTTTAAAAAAAAAAATCTTAACAACCTCAATCTTTTGAATGGTAGTTTATGTTCCCAGAAAACATTTACCATGCTTTACCCCTTGAGCTATAAGAACTCTGAACTTAAATAGATATACTGCTACTGTGCGCTTGAGTCACTTCATGCAGATTTTTCTGGAAGTGTGTCTATAGTAAATGCAAATAAAAAGGAACTCCCATTCACCTACACTGCATGAAAAGAGTCAAATCTGGTCATATCTGGCCATGGTAAACTGCAGTGTAATTTCAGCTTTGCTGGATGTATGTGGAAATTACCTGAGCCAAGTTACACAGAACAGTGAATTTCCAGAAATATCCATGCTCTCCGATGTACACGGACATATACAGGAATCTGTGAAGTTTCACGGACATATACAGCTGAAACACTGCTGGTTGTGAGGACTGGTGGCTGTCAGAACTTTCATATGTTAATGACCAGCAGGTAAGTTGCTAACTGTGTTCCCAGGTGGAGGGAGGGGGTGGGCCTGGGAAGTTTCACAAAACAGCCTCCAAATATAGCTAGCCATATTATTTTTGACAGAGACATTAGAGAACATCTGGTCAGTTATAGTCCCGGATTTGTCAGAAAATCAGCAGTGTGTACAGGAGTTTACTGGTCCGTATGCAGCTCTTTACATGCAGTGCTATGCAAAATGTAGAATGCAAAAAAGTTAGCTTTTGAATGGTATTATGTAAACAGGTATTCCCTTGTCATTAGGGGCATCATAAGCCCAGCATCTGCATTGCATATACTATAATTAACATTTTTGTCTAAAGGCGGCGCACAATAGATTCATAACAGGGGATGATATAATGCAGGTTCACAAATTACACAGGAAGACCAGACTATCAGGCACCTGGGAGCGATACCGCTCTGCTGGGCTGATTACAAGGCCATTAGATGTCAAAGAGCAGAGGAGGTAATTAACAGCTCGACTGAGATCATATGACGCAAACACGCAGATCAAACTGTACGAGAGCTGCAGAGATGCTGCAGAGGCACTGCAGTGGCTGCGAGAAAGATCGAGGTGGTGTTGCAGTGCAGGGAAACATACACTTCCAATACCTCAATGTGCCAGGACACTTCTTACATAGCGAGAACACATCAAACCAAACCACTAATCTCTGCTGGGAATTTACAAATGAGGACGGAGATTGCGAGTTCCTGCCAGTCACAGTTGGCACGGTGCAGCGGTGAAGTTCGTCAGGGGTCAGTAGTACTCTTGGTCAGTCTTACTGGCACCTGATGTAAGCAGCCACTGAACTTTATTTTACACAAAGATGCTTTGTTAGGGCTCAGGTGGAGGGCAATTTTAGGGAACTAGGCACATAATAGTCTTGGCATTATTAGGAACATAAAAACTGTGCTTAATCAGAGCCATAGCAGTTCATTAATGCATCTGGTTTGCATTTCCCATTCGCCACATCATTACTTTTCATAATATGATGATATTTCTGAGATAAAAATTATTTAAAATTTTCCAAAATGTAAGATAATTACTTCATTTTATGTTTTAACATTTTTTGGATTGCGATAAGTTGGCGTCACGCACTAAAAATAATACAGATGGCTGGAGGGGAGACATTTAAAGGAAAAAAAGATTTGTGATGTCATATAAAAATAATAGTTGTTCAGAGGGCGAAATAAGTTAATATATTTTAATGAAAGAACACAAAGAAAAAAATTATTTCACCGTTCCATTTTTTTTCTTTGCAATGATATATCATGCAAAATAAGAAAGGTGTTTTGGAAGAAGTCTCTATACTCAATGAGGCTGCATTTAATTGATCAAAAACACAGTAAAAACAGTAATATTGTAAAATATTAATACAATTTGAAATAACTGTTTTCTATATTTTAAAATTTAATTTCTTTCTGTGATGCAAAGCAGAATTTTTAGCAGCCTTTACTCTCATTAGCAGAAATCATTCTAATATGCTGATTTGGTGCTCAAGAAACATGAATTATTATTATTATTAAAGTTAAATACAACTGTGCTGCTTAATATTGTTGTGTGATATGGTTCTTTTGTAACATTATGAATGTCTTTTTTTAATGAGACATTTTTAATTTAATGAGCCCTTGGTGAATAACAATGAATTTCTTTTAATAAAAATCTAACTGACCCCAAACTTTTGAACAGTAGCATTTCATGTTGACTTTAATAAAAAGTGAATAGAGTGGCCACAACCAATAGAAATCAAAAAGTATGTTTTACCAAGTAATCATCTGGCTTGATCCCGAACAGCTCCCGGAAGTAGCGGAAAGCCAGTGGTGCGTACGTCTTGAAGCGGAAGTCTGGATAATGATGCGCTGGAGTCAGGTTGCTCCCCTCACTGCAAAAGTGAAAGTATTTGCTGAAGGTATCACAAAAAAAAATAAATAAAACAAAGCATATAAATGAATCAACTGTGTGTTGTTTTAATGATCACATTCCCCAATACAAGAGGCTTCTGGGTAGAATCTGGGGTCTGTCTGTAAACATAATCCTGGGAGAATTGTGAGAAACTGTTACCTAACCTAAATGCTTCTTTATGCCCAAGGAACAGAGACACATTTGATCTTTCTGAGCCCCATTGAGTGCGTCCTTGTTGCAATGTGACCCACCAGCAGTAAACACCAGAGGTAATCTTTTCCAGAGACACACAACAGTAACTAATGCCTGAGGACAAGGAGGTCCTAGTTTTTCTTTAATAACGGTTACACAAACTAAAGACCAGGGTCAGTCACAGCAGTTACACATGATGAAATGTAAGCAAGCCCTGGAAAATTTAAAAAAAAAAAAATCCTGTAACCCATTTTTTGCCTTTTTCTATTATGAGGCAGGCCATTAGTATTTGGATTAACCCCATTTGAATAATTCCTAAAAGTGTGACTTGAACGGGCCAGATGATGTCATAATCACTCAAAATACCGCTTTGAAACAATAAACAACAAGCGTCTGTGATCCATCACAAGTGGGGTAGTGAGTTGCTGTTGCAGACGATGACTCACTATAAAACCCCAATCCGTGCCCATTGTGTAACCAAATCCAAAATGTACAACTGACCTCTGAATTGAAGCTTTTCCCTGTGAACTAAAACAATAGCAGACTGATGAGGGGCAGACGACTGACCTAACTCTGAAAAATGGGGCTTCCGCATGTGCAAATTTGTCTCATAGATGTATGCGTATTTTTTTTTTTTTTTTGCCCTTGTTTTTGGTAATGCAGTCTATGTAGTTTACACAGTAGAGCATAATCTAGCAACACCAAGTTCATGGGTTCCTTTCCCAGGGAAAGCAAGAACTGATAAGATGTGTAGCTTGAATGCAATGTAAGTGGCTTTGGATAGAAGCATTCTGCCAAATGCATGAATGTAAATATGTTCAGAATAGCATAGCAGTGTATTTCTATTATTTCTGTAGTATAGGATGTGCCTGATTACCTTATTTAGAAAATCATGAATAATGACTTTGAAATGAATAACAAAAGCTTCAGAGTAATAATAAAAAATATTATTATTAGTCATCATCACATGTAAAATTATGATCTGATGTTATGTCAGAGTCGATAATATAAAAGACTGCCAAAAATGCCATGTTTCTTGAGCAGCAAATCAGCACATTTGAATTATTTCTTAAGGATCATGTGAAACTGAAGGCTGGAGTGAGTAATGATGCTGAAAATTCAGCTTTGCATCGCAGTAATAAGTTACATTTTAAAATAGAAAACGGTTATTTTCAAGTGTAATAATATTTCACAGCTGTACTGTTTTACTGTAATTGTGATCAAATAAAAGCAGCTTTGGTGAGCATAAAATCTCACCAACCCCAAACTTTTAAACAGTATTGTATGAACTGGTATGAAGTATATGTGCTTTAAGAAAAAATATTAATTTACCTCTTTGATAGTTTAACCAGTTTACTGTAAGTCATGCCCACTTTCACTTCAAGCCAAAAGCAAATATGAAAACAAATAATTTTTGTCATACCCAATATGAATACAGATAATGTCTTTGCTGCACATCCCTAGTATGCAGTAAACACAGTATGCAAAATTTCCTTCAAACTCTGCATAATGCTTCATTTTTTTTTTTAAATAGCAAGCATCACAAAGTATACACAGTAACTAGTCCACTAGTAATCCATCTCCCAACACAGCCACAGACTGACAAATTGGTCCAAACTGAGGGTGAGCACATGCAGCTGGAGTGCAATCCCTACTGGGAGAATCAGACTCTATAAATAAGGAAGTCAGGCTAGTGGATCAGTGTTGTCCCTTTGAATCTTGTATAAACTCTCTGCTCACTCTAAAGAGCCTTTCGGGAATCATTTGCGCGAGAATCAACAGTGTAGGATATGGCATGAGCTCAAGTTTCTAGTTCTCATGATACACTTCCTTTTGTGTGTGATTAATCACTGCAAGATGCCCTGATCTTAAGATTTCCTTGTTTGAGAAGAAACGAAGAGCAGATGACCCAAACTAAATGCAATGGGTGAGAAATTGTGAAAAAATGTCTTCATTCCAGACCACTCTGACAATAACATGCACAGGCAGCTAATGTCTCCTGCATCACTGTCCTCTGTTCATACCTGGGTAAAAACACACTCTCCACCACATAGAAGTCCTGCATGAGCACATCTCGGTCAGGTTTTGAGGTCAGATTCCCCACGGTGTAACCAATGCCAAGCTGGATAGCTCCTTTTAGGGCAGATGAAGTAGTCTGTAACAATACCGGAAATACAGAGCAAAACAAATTAAAATACTTGACTAATTTCAAAACCTGCTCTTATGTGGGATTACTGAGGTCATTTTTTAGACGTGCAACACTGAACTTGCCTCCTAAATCTCTTTTGGTTAAACAAATGACATTTGTGGGTCAAAACTCTTGAGCGAGGTTCACTGGAAATATTAGATCAGCCTTAGCGTGAAAAGTAGGCTACAAGTGTGTAGTGTCTGCCAACACTGTAAAATCCTGGAATTTTGGAAAGTTCATTGATAGGCCTCTGTTGATACCAGCATTTAGGAGGGTGGACATTATCAACATACTACACTCGTCACTGGTGAAACTGAAAATAAGGTGGCTGGAAAAAAATGTAGCTCATTCTTCACTGAACAGAGTTGTTGGTGGACAATTTGTTGATCATTTTTTGTTTTATCAACATTCAGGGACACTCTCATGTAATAACTGCTATCTGTTGGAATCAGAGGTCCTGCTTTAGAAAATTCATTGACAAGTGAGCAAAGTGTTTTTAGTTTTGTTATTAGTGTATGTCTATGTATGTACTTTGTTTACAGAATGTAAACAAAGTCAGAATGTATGTACTTTGTTTACAGTTTTACTATTATTTTATGTAATTTGGTATATTTAGTTTATTTCCTGGTCTATATTATATCTATCTATCTATCTATCTATCTATCTATCTATCTATCTATCTATCTATCTATCTATCTATCTATGTATATTTATATCTATCTATCTATATATATATATATATATATATATATACATATACATACATATATATATATATATATATAAACACATGAAACACAATGCTAAAAAATGGCACAAAAACTGTGCTTTTTAAATACAAAAATATCATATTTTATAATGTTATGGTAAATATAAGGAAAATATTAATGAAAATCTATTTACCTTTTTGTATGTTTTCTCTCTACTGTTATTGCTAGACCCGCTGACTCCATTCTCATTGGCTGATGACATCTGAAGCAATAAAGAGTTAAAAGTCTAGTTCACAACCATAAGCTGAGCATATGTAAATAACATCCTCAGGCTCTGTCCAGCTGTATACCATCAGATTTGCAAAGGAGCCTGACACAGACCACAGGATTTCCTGCCAGAGTAATTGAGTGGCTTGTAAATGCAGAAAATGTGTGGCTCTGTAAATAAAATATGATGCAATTGGGGTTTACCTTGTTTTAACTGAGAACACAGGTGTTGGTCTGCTGTTCAGCGCTTCTGCTTGGCTCAGTCATGTGGACTGGATGGAAAGCAGATGTCAGGGTCAGAATGTATGTTCTTCCTGTCAGCCAGAGCACAAGAAGGGGTATGTCCTAGTTAGTGTGTGGTAGTGGATGAAAAACCAAACAGTTTATAAAATCTGTCAAGAACATGTCAAGGTTATATTTCAACCCAAAATCTGAAAAAAAAAAAACATTTTATTTTCACCATTAATGTTTTGTGTACTGTTAAATTATTTTTTAGTTGTTTTATTCATTTTTATTGATTGCTATTGTTATGCCAATTTGTATTTTATTATTTTTATAGATTAATATCAATGCATTTTTTAAGTTATTAAAGGAATTAATTACATTTTAAAATTAAAATTTTACAATATATAAAAAACAGTTATTTTGTTATTGTGTTATTGTATTTTATTGTAGTAATATCTTATTACTGTTTTTGCTGTATTTTTATTTAAATAAATGTATTCTTGGTGATTATAAGAGACTTCTTTTAAGAATATTTTAAAGTCTAACCGACGCCAGACTTTTGAACAGTAGTGTACTTTAAAACTTTTTATTTTACAATATTTTCTTCAAAATATGAAAAATATTTTTATTTTAAATGTTATTTAAATAATATTTTAATTTTCAAACATTTAAACATATAGTTTGATTTTTTTTATATACATTTTTAATTTTCAAATGTGCATTATAGGTTGACTAAGCTCAAATGACAGAGAGAAGAGAGAACTAAAACTTTAATTTTTGCAGTTTTGTTTGTAAAGCTAGTGATGCATAAACCACACTTCACCTTTAATGAAAGATTGATTTCAGGTGTGTTCTCATGAGGCAATGCAGAATTGTTTTAAATTGATCTTGTGAACACCTAAGTGTGTGTCTGCATCCACAGCACTGAATAAACAGTGCGTCGTAAAATCAGCAGACAGAGTGCAGGGCCTCACAGTCTGTGTAAATGACAAATAATGGCCTTTCAGACTGTCTGCATAAACAAATTGCAAGCCCTTATTCAGAGTTAAGAGCAGCCTGTGACTCTAAAATGTTCGTGCCATTCGCTCTGTGCCAGCACATCGATATCGGTGGGCCTGCAGAGGGGTAAAACACAGGGAAAGTGTGGATGTTTGCTCATGATAACCAGCTGCTGTCTGAGGAGTGTCTAACACCTGCGTGTCAGTTTGCCCTAAGACTGCTCTCCAGATCTATTACACAATCCACTGTGAGCAAAACAAGCCAGTGGCAACTTTCTTCTTGAGTCATTAACCACAATACAGTCATTAATTACACGTCAGCACTGAAGAACAATCAAAACAAAGGTTAGAAAATATTACACGTAAGAAAGGGCACATCGTACGTCACAACATTTGCTTATGGATCAGTGTTTAAATATTAGCCAGGTACATCATGGAACAATAAGATCAAAAAAAGCAATATGACACAAGAGGCCACGCATTAGAGTGATTTTACCATAGTTAAGGGGTGTACAATGATTACCATAGGGAGTTTATAAAATGCAAATGCAAAAGTCACCAATATATATATTTTTTTTAAATAAATTAACAATCAAGTTGTTTACAGTTTCTAAGCAAGCGATTTGGCACATTAATTTGTATTTTTTTTTTATTAGATTCAAAGCCATCTGATATATAATTAATATCTAGTATATAATTCATATAAATAATATAATTCATTTTTACATAGTGACGTGCAAAAGTTAACTTTTATGCTCATCAAGGCTTCATTTATTTGACCAAAAATTCAGTAAAAACAGTAATATTATGTAATATTTTTACAATTTAAAATAACTGATTTCTATTTAAATATATTTTAAGATCTAATTGATTTCTGTGATGCAAAGCTGAATTTTTCAGCATCTTTACTCCACTCTTCAGTGTCACATGATCCTTCAGAAATGATTCTAATATGCTGATTTGCTTCACAATTATTTGAAACAGAAATCGTTTATAACATTATAAATGTCTTTACTGTCACTTTTGATCAATTTAATGCATCCTTGCTAAATAAAAGTATTAATTTTAATATTCTTAAAAAGAATCCTACTGACCCCAAACTTTTAAACGGATGTGTGTCTTTATAAATATACATGATCAACTGCTATTATGATAAAGCCAAATCATTATAAGCAGTGTCAATATACAGTAAGATGATTTATGGATACAAGAGTCTGAGAAATGAATAACCAAAATCAGTTTTAGTTAGCAAAGCAACTTGTGCAAGTTATGGTAATGTATTCCTGAACTGGAGGCCCCAATCATCTTATTCCCTTCCCTTGTAATATAAACCTAAAGTTTAACATACTGCATATGACGTGCTTCTATAATCCAGTTAAGAACAATAGTCGCATTGAAAAAAGCACAAACAAATTATGTTGCACTGACAGTGGAAAAGACATGGATCATGAAGTGCTCTCAGAAGAAGCAAGTGCCCTTTAAAGGTATTAAAGAAATGTGAGCATGTGCCAGACATTATGAGGACAGAGAACAGAAAAACACTTATGATTCCATCACCATAACACTTTAAAACTTGTCCTCACTCTCTCTATCTATGTCTTCTCTATTTCTTCTCTTTGTGTTTGCTATGAGCACAAGTTTAGTGCTTGTAAACAGTGGCCACGTCCACCACAGGCAATGATTATTCCGATTGATTTGAATGGTACAAATAATAAACTTAATTAGTTTGGCAGACTAATTGGGGAGGATCTTAGCATTTGTGAGGTCAGAATCTCAAAGATTTTAGTGGCATCAACCCTTCAAATTTCTAAGTATATTTTAGCTTAAATGTTTTTAATGGAATGGCAAACATGGGAGCAGATTTGGAGAAATTTAACATTTCATCACTTGCTCACCAATGGATCCTCTGCAGTGAATGGGTGCCATCAAATTGAGAGTCCAAACAGCTGATAAAAACATCCCAATAATCCACAAGTAATCCACACAGCTCCAGTCCACCAAAAATCCACAAACATGTTTATTTAGGACTGTTTTGGACTGTTTCCAGTTATAAAAGGTGACTGATCTGTGCATATTTCTCTCCTGATTTGGACAAGATGAGTTTATCACTATAGAAGCAATATTACGGATTATGGACTTGTATTTCAGATAGAAGCAACAGCTTGTTATATATCTTGATGATGGATTAGTTCATCACAAACATGCAATCGTGTGGATTACTGTAAAGATTTCATCAGCTGTTTTGAGTCTCTTTGTGATGGCACCCATTCACTGCAGAGGATCCATTGGTGAGCAAGTTATATCTATTCCTTTGAAGTCTTTAGTACTATATTGTAGTAATTATTTTATACCTTTAGATCTGACACATTATATGTAAGCAATGTTACCGAAAAGAAAAATAATAATAGTTTAGTTTACTAATAGTTTATTATAAGCATGTCCTCATTAAGTAGAAAAAAAATCTACATTTTTAACAGTTTAGCCTAAATGCATGTTTATTCTCAATTTTCCCTCCCAAATGTTGCACAATGTGCTGTTATGCAAATTCTGATTAAATGTTATTTTGAAGTGAAAACCTAACTTTTAACTTTATAAAATAATTATTTATGAGTGAGAGGGTCAAAATTCCATGTCCGTTCATTTTAATTGAGGGCTTAAAGCTAGAGAACTGGATTAGGAGCATATCCAACAAGCCACAGGCCTCACAGATGCACTCTTTGTTCTGACTGGAGGTTCTTTCTTCAGTTCGCTAATTGGATACAGTGATAATCATTACATAACTGCCTGAGTGTACTGTGTGAATGTTTCCTGCTAACAACTGTAATTGGATATGATGTTATTAAAGGCATTTTAGAGAAATTAGTTGAACCTGGACAATATGCATAGCTTCACATGAGAACAATGAAACTGTAAATACTAATTATTGCTGTACAGATACAGTCAGTGAAGAGATCAAATCCTGGTTACCAGATGTAGAAAATTAAGAGAAATATCCAATAAAGACTTTTTTTTAAAGATTTTTGCCCTTTAAAATAAGCACTCAAGGTCTTCAGGATTACTAGAAACTTCCATGCAAGTGTGTTTGGGGCAGGTTAGAGCTAAACTCTGAAGGACACTTGCCCTCCAGAAGCAGGATTGAAAACTCCTGCATTAAGGCGATCCTCTCTGTCAGTTCCAGTCCTCTCAGCAAAAAATAAATATATATATATATATTATATATATATATATATATATATATATATATATATATATATATATATATATATATATATATATATATATATATATATATATATATATATATATATATATATATATATATATATATATTTGCCGGTGTTGTGGAGCTTATCTTAAGACCTATGAGGAGCAGCAGGGTAGTGTCAGAAGGAGGAAGTGCGAGATAAAGAAAAGGAGCAATGAGTAAACGGAAGGGATGACATTCAGGCTACACTTCTATTTGTTATTCCAGGCGAGTTCAACTCAGCATGAGCACAGAAATGTGAGCCAGGTGATCAAGCAGACCAACTGCTGAAAGACTTGACTCATAGCAAGGGCAGCGCGATTAACCGTAGAAGTCAAAGGAGAGAAACGAGAAGAAAAAAGAAACAGCATGAGAGAGAGGCCACAAACATACTTTTTGCAAATATTAACACAAGGGTTGCAGTACTCGAGGGTGCAGTAGAGTTACCTTCTCTGTGCTATTCAACCAAAAGTGGTACACTGTGTTCTAATTAGGTTTGGGAACAAAGAACCATTTAATATTTTTTAACAGCACTTCAGCCAATGCATACTAGTAAAACACTCAGAAAGATTATCCAGCGACAGCGTCGTAACATCAGTACTGAATCCATAGTGCAATCACTGAAGTAAGATTACTGAGCTACTGACCTGATCATAAGTAATTTGTTTCTAGTGAATCAAAAACATACAGCGCAACCAGTATAGTCTGATTCTCCAAAGAATGACTCTATTGAGCCGGCTCTTTTAAGTGACTCAAACACATGCAGCATATCCAGTGTAGTCTGTTTCTAAAACAAATTACTCTTAATTGGTTCTTTTTAGTGAATCACACACATACAGCACATCCTGTGTATTCCAAATCTCCAACTAATGACTCTTATGAATCCTTTTAAGTGAATCAAAAAACATACTGAGCATTTAAGAAAGAGTTACTCATGTGAACTGTTTTTTTAAGGTGAATCAAGCACATACAGTGCTTCCAGAGTACTTCAATTCCAAAACAAATGATTCTTTTGATTCCATTCTTTTTGGTGAATTAAACACACACAGACACAACTTTCCTATAAAAACAATTATGCAAATAAAAAGTGCCCCTTGCAGGAACACGTATGTGTTATGTATTTATCTAACTATTTTTGTATGCTATGCACTTGCATATGTGACTCTGCCTGAAATCAAACTCTGATGCTTGTTTTCTCATAATTAGATTTTGAGACTTTAGCCTAGATTTCAAAGACAAGGTCACATATAGTAACTGACTAAAATATACAGAAAAATTCCTCTGCAGAATTACAAATATAAAAAAAAAATAGTAATAATAAAAAAAATCAATTCACTTTTCAGGTATAAATCTAAAATGTTTTGAAAGTCAGTGAGCCAAAACTGAAAGATATAAAAGGTAGATGTCTACCAGGCACATAATAAGCCTCTTTATGTGTTTTTATCACACTGCTATCTGATAATGATGTACCCAGGATGGAGTTGGACCCGCTGTTCCACTCTCACTCTGGCTGAGGTCCAGCCCTGTGATAAGAAAACCAGTATGCACTTCCCTTTACTGTGCCTGTTAAGTCATTGCATGCTGCAGACAGGAAGTTGTGAAGTAGCCATGGAATTAAATGACCTCTGTAATACTTGAATCAGCACATACAGCCATAACTATTTCATGAAATCTTCTGGAGTAGTCAGCACACTACCTTACAAAGTTTTGGGGTCAGTATTTTATTTTTGGGATAAATTAATACTTTTAATTAACGAGGACACATGAATCAGAAGTCACAGTAATACATTATAATGTTACAAAATATTATAATTCAAACAAATGCTATGTGCATTAATTGAAGAATCCTAAAAAAAATGCATCATTCATGGTTTACAAAAAAAAGCATTAAACAGCAGAACTGTTTTCAACATTCATACCAATAAATCAGCATATTAGAATGGTTTCTGAAAGATCATGTGACACTGAAGACTGGAATAATGATGCTTAAAATTCAGCTTGGCAACACAAGAATAAATTTAATTATAAAATATATTAAATAAAAAAAAAGTTATTTAAATTTATAACAATATTTCACTATGCTACTGTTTTTTAATCAAATAAATTCAGCCTTGGTGAGCATAAGAGACTTCTTTTCAAAAATATTACCAAGCCCAAACTTTTAAATGAATAAGATCATTTCACAGTAATGGAATCAGATTTATTTATTAAAATAGTAATAGCACTTTGACCTTAATAAAATAATAATAATTGAAACTGATTACATTTATTGTTGTTTTGTATTTGTTAAAACAATTTGTCAAGATGTAGTTTAAAGGTCAACATGGTGTAAATTCTCAGGAGGGATTTCAAGTAAATAATGTTGGTCATAATCCAGCTGCTGATGTAGGTCAACATTAAACACTTCAGGTGTGCATAGTTTCCATTGCATATGACATGTGGAAAACATTTCCAAGTTCTCTCAGGTTGCTGCGGGGACATTTGCTTATAGAAAGGCATATATGAGATGTTTGAACCTGATCATAAGACTCATAGCATGGTAACTAAAACAAAAAGCCCCTGTAAAAAGCCCCGTCCATGCAGGGGACATATAACTCCCTCAGAGTGTATTTGACAATAAGAGCCTTTCCAGGAGCCTGTTGTTGTCCGCTGGGGACATGTTACCATTGGAGGCAATTGATGCTTTTTTGGAAAATCAAAAGAACAGGATATGCATGTCTAGATTCCATTGTTATTATGAAACCAGTGAGATCAACAACATCGGCTGCAGTTCCGTTCGTCTCTCCCCCACAGTGCAGTTAACACGCACTGCTCTCTGACATTTAATACTAAATGTGAGAATGTTGGATCAATCTACACATAAAGCAGCCAATCACTACAACAAGCTCATTGATGGGCATTCAAGGACAGGGTGGGTCTGCCCTCCCAATCTAGTCTGAGTAATCGATTTACACTTTTAACTGAGACATAGTGGTGCTTACAAATGCAATTAGGGACTGCTCACACTTGACATGAGCGCACTGGTCAAAAATGCCCATCTAGTGTGTGTTTCTGTGGAATGGAAAAAAATAGTTTTGGTGAATCAGCCCTAAAGAAATCCTTTTTGGAAAACTTGAAGTGTATAATTTTCACACAATTTGCATCACTAAAGAGAATTGTATGAGTCTAATAGGTAAAAGAGTTAAACAAAAAAATGACATACTTCACTTCAAATTAAATTTTTTATCATAGCTCTCAAATCACATCCCTTGTTGCATTCAATTAAAAAATGGTGCCACTGAAAAGTTGCAGATTTGAATCCGAACAGCATTGGCATGTCATGTGACCATTTGTGACAATAAAGAGTTTGAATAACTCAGAAAGCCTTAGCAACTTCATAGCAACCACACACAACATCTTAGCATAGAGTGCAATAGAGTTTTTTTTTACTATAACTTCCAAACCTTTAAAGACAGGCCTGTTTTGAGCTCCAAGGTTGTTAATGGTATATTTTTGAAGATATCAGTTTGCATTATTTTAACTTACCATGTTAAACAATGTAATTTGTGATGAAAAACTACAATACCCATGATTCTGTACAGAAGATTGCACCAATCACAGAGTCAGCGAGTATATATTAAAATATATTATTTCTGTAGATAAAATCAACAACTTTAAATAATGAACTGTTAAAAAAAAAATGTTTTCTGGTTTTCTATTTCACCATTGTTTTTAATTTGATTGTCATTCGCCATGCTTTATGGAACTGTAGTTCTCTTCCTCAATAAAGACCATTGCCTTCTTGTCTGATTTTCACATACTTTTTTGTGATTCACCTTGTAGCTGGTTATAATGGTTCATAAAGCTTTAACAAAGACTTTTTAAAAAATGCTATAGAAAAAAATACTTCTGGAACCAACACCACTGAAAAGTGGACAGGCAAGTTTTATATACTATATACTGTTTGGCTTTTAATGGATAGACAGTTATCTGATGTAGGCAGTACATTTCTCTGATCTTGTCTGTGGTGGATCAAAAACTATTTGGCACACCTATTTTATCATTTCCAGTAAGTGAAGTATCCACATATAGTGGTATTAAAACATAAAGCAATTTCCAAACAAGCTATTATTGTCACATTCTAAATAAAAGAAGACATATTCAGGGTCAGCAACGTTCAAGAATGCATTTCATTATGCTTTTACAAATGTCACAAGACACAAATGATCATGACCGCCTGCTAAATAGCCTACAGGCTGAAACGACCTCAGGGAACATGGTTATGTAACGTGTCAAATGAAAACTGCACATTTTTCTATGAGTCAATGGGAGAAATGTCCTTTGCCTTTTATTGATGCAAGCTAGTATTAGAGTCACAATTAACTGAATCATCTGCGTTTATATTCAGGAACATTGTGACACTGATTGACCTGCAGTCGCTGAAACGAAAGAGGTTCTTGTCTCGTCAACCTTTGGCTCAGCCATGCATCATCAAAGGTTCATTATGTAATTCTTTAAGTGAGAGTTACACACAGGTGTAGAAGGAAAGTTGACAGTGATGCAGTGGATGTGATTTTGCAGACGCTCATTTGCATCTGCTTTCCCATTCAAAAGCACTGGCTCAATAACCTTCAGCAGTGAAAGACTAGAGAACATAAAATCCTATTCAAAACATTGTCTTTCGGCTCTCTCTGTATTAAATAATATAACCTTCACTGATGAATAAAGTAACACAGTTTGCTTTGCTGCAAAATGATCACCTAATACCAACTTAGCACAAAAGCAGTATCTGAAGTGGCATATTATTTACTATAATAAAGTGCATTTACATTATTTAATGTTACAGAGGCAGTATAAAATACATATACATAAAAAAATCAGTGCAGAAATAAAGTTTTTAATTACTTTTAATTTGATTTTTAAATATATAATTAAAAAAATAATTTAATTAAAATATTTAAGATAATTTTAAATAAGAAATTATGAACATAAAAAAGAAATGAAAATGTAAAATTAAATAAACAATTTAAAAAATATTTATCGCAACACATTTTTTAAAAAAAATACTAGTGACAATAATACATTTTAAAGCTGCACTGATGCTGCATTTCTTTTACACAGAACCAAAGCAGCATCAGAGCTGCCTCTTATACTAGCAGAGAGCTACATACTGTATATTAGTAGGATTTTTATACAGCTATACATATTTATACAGAATTTTGTGCCTTAAATAACACACAAAATTCAGTGTGTTCTATTTAATATTTTCTGTCCCAAAAGTAGTTCTATAAGTGAAAAGGTCACCACTTGTATAGGTATAATAATGATTATGGTGGCAAAATGCAGCCAGAGAGATGGTATTTTACACATCAAGCTGAAAAGAGTATGTCACGCCCCATCCCAACTCCTCTGTGCTGATCTAAGAGCAGCTTAGTTAAGGTAAACTCTAATCTTTTTTCTTATGCTGATATCTGGTATGGGTCAGCTGCTGTCTATTTGCTGTCTGCAGTCTGAATTCTAGGGAGGAATGTGGCATGCCACTGTGGGAGCAATAAAAAAATGTGCATGGGAGTGAGACCGCTGGTCACGACTGCTGTTCATCATTCAGCTGCAGCTTTGAAAGGCTCCAGAAAGATTAAAAATGGAATGAAATGATGTGGCTTATTAATCTGATTCTGACAGAGGACTGGGATACAGATGAAACTTGTCTGTAAACAGAACATGAAGTACTTTTCACATTAATAATCGCCTCATCGGGTTACACATGAGTGGCAAGCAGTAATCAACTCTTTATTTTTAGTTCAATTTTCTGCAAAGAAATCTAAAGAGAGACATCTGCTAAAATATAATCAAATATTACCAAAAAAACCTTTACATCTTAATGCATACAGAAAATGTGGACAGTATACAATACATACTATATACTGCAGAAATAGTAGACACTAGACTGTTATGCTAATACTATATTCTGAATATACCTCTTATTTTTGTTGCATAAACAAGCAAAACTTGCAACTGGGGTATTTTGCACAACATAAGAGCACAAAAGCGCCAGCATCAGACAAACTTCTAATACAGAATTATGCAGTTTAGTACTGCTGCAGAAGGCTTTTGGGAACAGCCACCTGGGAAAAGGATCTGCGCAAGAGACACGGAGCTTCAATTAAAGAGGCCGCGACCACAAATACTGGATACTGGAGGAATATTTCTTCTTCCTCTCATTCTTTGCTGTCATGCAATTTCGTGCCTCCAGGTACAAAGCTTGTCCAAACAACTGTCCAGTCTGGGTTATTCCCAACGTGGGTAAAAGTTATGAGACTTTTCTCACAACCTCATCTGATCTATTAAATTGCATGTGAACAACTATGAACATGCAATATGTTCTTTATGGTTGTTCTCAACACCTATGTTTCCTACAGTGATAAGACCAGCCTATATAATAAATAATATCCATTATTATCCATAATAATTAATATGCAGTTTTTCATACATACATTGATTCTTTTGTTCTATCTCACTGACATCATAAAAGTCCAATCAATAAAAGGGAGACCGAGGCTAATTGTCACACTTTTTTAATGAGCATTTCTGAAGTTGTTGTCTGTATATGTACATACTGACTAGAAGAAAAAAAAAAAAAAAAAAACGCTATTTAACATTTTCAATATTATTGCTCAGAAACAAATGATAGACAGGTATTAATCTTTCGTGCCAACATAGTTACTGAGATATGACCCTTCTGACAACTTCCCATGTGACCACTGGCCCTGGTCAGTAGACCTCGTAATAATTCTAAGAAAACACTTCCCTGCAATATTACGTAATTTGCCACTCTTAGAGAGTAAACTCTTAAAATGTAAAAATAGCCTATGTTATGATTATGTAATCACCAAATATAACGATAAAATTTGAGTTGATATTATTTATTTATTTTTTTAATTGAATTCATTTTAGTTTTTGTTTTTTTTCTACATGCGTACTTATAGAAGTATGCATAGCTGCAACATAATTAAACACATAAAAATGTCAAATATGACGTCTTGCCTATTTGAGAGCGGAAGAACACACCGCAGACTGGTACAGGTGTACGTCCATCTGACAGGTTCACACAGTTTACATCGCAATAAACATAATTTAAAAAAAATGTCTTACCTGTATATGTGTCTTTTAGGTTGGGGGTCTGTCTTGCCTTCAAACAGAGAGAGAGAGAGAGAGAGAGAGAGAGAGAGAGATATTTGAGTACACACTGATATTCCTAGACTTGTAGTGTTTCGCTCACTAGAGGTAAGTGTACTCAGTGTCCCTCTACTTTGTGGAATCGTTAATGAAGGCGACTGAAGTCATACAGCAGCGAGTCTCCGCCTCCTCCTGCGCTTCAGAGAAATACCTTTCAGTCCCATAATGTCAACGCGCTTTCTTTGACGCCACCTAGTGGTTTGAGGTGGTATCTATCTATATATCTATCTATCTATCTATCTATCTATCTATCTATCTATCTTTAAAAAAAAAAAAAAAAATTTTTTTAATTCATAAAAACTCCGTTCGTTTCACTTAAATAAATAACACGTTTAAAATAACATAAAATACTAATTTAAATACATTTTTCAAAAACCAAAACTCACTTCTACTCATTTCACTTGTAGAAGTGAAAGATTTTGTTTACATGCAAATTACTGTTATAAGAATATAAGATTGCGAGAAACTGTAACAGGAACGAAAATCTTCCTGAATAAAGCGGACTTTTATTTTGTTACATACTTGTATTTTGAAAAGTCGCGAGACCCGTCATAGCGGCGCATCCTAGCCGCAGACTCGCATCTTTTTAGAAGCTATGTCAAGGTTAACTAACAAGCCTCTTTGTCTTTATTTACTTAGCTTGAGCTCCACGTGGAAATGTCACCAACAAGCCTCCAGACTGTCAACAATGAGGAGTGGACTTGAAGTGAGTTGTAAACAAACGTTAAGCATGAATTGAATTGTCAGTCTGCGCCGTGGCAGGTTTATTATGAGACGTGTCTGTTATGATAGATTCTCATTTGTCGTAAAGTTAAATGTCTTTCGCTGTTTTTTTATTATAGAGAACAAAGCTATTATATAAGGTCTGGACAGACTGGCTAGCTTTATTTTATTTAGGTGCTCATCATAAAATGTTGTCTGTTAAACAAACCGCTGTAGTTTAGCACTTAGTTAACGTTACATGAATCTGCACTTTTACGCTGAGTTGTAGTCTAATTTTGATTACCTTAATTAGTGTTACTGTTTGTGTTTTAGTTGTCAGAATAGTTTGTCTGGATTTGCGTGATTTGATGGTCTGTTTTGTTTGTGACTCGTTTGTTTTAGTCAGTATGTGGTGGCAGATTTAGGAGTATTTCTTCAGCACAGCTACAGTCAGTCACAAGGACCTATGGATGTGCAGGACATGCACAGGTAACGAACACAGCTCTTCTGTGCCTTTTTACATTTTAGTAAAAGCTTGAGTATTTACATAAAACATATGACATTTTAGCTACACTAGAACAGGAAGGGATTAAGGAATATTGAGAGCATAGACATAGTTAAAGTGAAAGCATAAAGAGCTTTACTCTCTATATCCCTTAAGCACTTTCTGTTCTAGCTTCTGCTGTTTTGAATGATGACAGAAAGCTTGTATTATTGGCACTTCTTATTACCATCTTATGATGAATCACTTAACTGTAAGTCACTTTGGATGATGTGTCTGCAAAATTAATAAATGTAAACTTTTTAAATCAGGTCTCAAAATGTCTTAAAGTTTAAATGAACTTTTTTCACCCAAATTAACCACTATTTAAATATTTTCAAGCGGTTTGATTGGATTCTGAAGAGAAGGGAAGTCCATTTAAGCAGACCGCTTGGAGAAGAAAAGGCACTTCAGTTCAGGTAAATAGTAAAATTTAATTTGACAGAGCACAGCATTTATTTTGCAATATTCCTTTTAAATGAATTATGCAGTAAGACAAACCAGTTGTGATTTACAATTATCATTATCATTTACCATATCAATATTCCTGTACTTTTATTATGCAATACGATATATCAATTTATATTGATTTATATCGGTTAAGATTTATCTTTGTGTTGGTGAGGGTTTGTTTATTGTAAGATTGTTGTTCAAATAATTGTAATTTTCTAAGTTGTATTTTATTAGTATGTTAAAAAAATAGTTTTTTATACCAAAAAAATCCCAGCAATGTCAGCCTTGTAATTTTTTTTTATTGCTCACATTGAAATAAAAATCTAAATAGTGTAAATAACCAGCCAAAGCATACCATACAAACCAAACAGACATATTTAAGATGACCAACTAATAATAAACCACTTATTTTTCTCATTTATTATTTACACATTAGCATCATATTCACTAGTATTTTGCAGTGAATGGAAACTACTATTTTCTTAACTTACACAGTGATTGTTTTGTGTAGAGATATAACAGAGACTGAATATGAGAGACTAGCAGATGAGACCCTGGATGCATTGGCAGAGTATTTTGAAGACCTCATAGATGAGAGCTTCACTGGAATGGACTATGACGTTGTCTTCTCTGTAAGTGCACATGCCCATGTTTTCGCATCCTTGCATGTTAAATGCCTGTGGGGCTTTTACATCTCAACCACATAAAAAATATGTTGTGCCTTAATGTCCAGTAGGGGTCAATGTTGGTCTGTGTTAGGCTGTTTGCAATCCATTTATTTGGATGAACCAGGATCTTTAATTAGAAAAAATGTAGAGTAGTGCCATATGGATGTGTAAATTGATTTCAAATATATGATATTATAGTTATTATTCTTAGATTAATTGATATAGATCATTACTGTTACAAAAGTAAACAAAAATTAGAACTGGCAAGATTTTAAAAAATGTTACAATTTTAAAACTTGCAATAATTATTTAATTTAAATAATTTTTGGCATGATCTGGAGTTGCTGTTTTCCATCTTTTCTTAAAGTTGCACACTTCACATTTCATGTAACCCATTTATCTAAACTTGATATCCCCAGCCTTTTTGTGGAACATTGCAATTAAGTTGTTGCTCTGTAGAATGAAAAAGGAGTCCTAAAACTTTTACAATGGTATCTTTTCTCTTCTTTTATAAGAAAAGAGGTTTGTCTGAGTGTTATTGTTGTTGAGTGCTCCTGCACGTCTTCTGTTAAGAGTTCACAGCAAAAAAAAAGCCATTTGTACAGCAGACTTTGTTGCAGCACCATGCAGAGAAATGCACGTCTCCTGCAGGATTTATGAAGGCTGTAAACACTCAAGAGCTTTTAGCTTGTTATTGTAAGACTGGAGAAATGCCCCTTTCAGTCTTTTCACACACACACACACACACACACACACACACACACACACACACACACACACACACACAAGCATAGACATGTATTTATTCATTAATTTATTTAGCAAATCTCTTTCTCAAACCCAGTGAATGATTGAGTCCATGCACTCATTTCAGTTTGAGGCCCTGCTGATAGATTCATTGGTCATTCACGCCCCTTGCTCTCCTCTGGCTGGATAAATGTTAAAGCCTCAGACCGAAGCCCTCGTATGATTACATGAGTGTTACATTTCTTAACAGAGTGGAGTGCTGACAGTGAAAGTGGGATCTGACCATGGTACATACGTTATCAACAAGCAGACACCCAACCGACAGATTTGGCTCTCCTCACCGACAAGGTTAAACACTCAGTTCTTAATGTTCATATGTTATGCTTAACTGTTTAATTAGTTTTAAATAAAAACTGTTAAAAAAAAGTCTAAATTTCTTGCTATCATTTGTAAATTCTTAAAGGGCCAGTATTATTTTTTGCCTTTTGAAATGCTAGTTCTTGCATTAAGTATTAACTGTGATGAGATGAGAACAATATGTTCAGTTTTCAGCTTGATCAGACATTTCTGAATGTTTCCTTTCTCAGTGGGCCGAAACGCTACGATTGGACGGGGGAGCGATGGGTGTACGCTCATGACGGCGTGGCATTGCATAATCTGCTCTCCAAAGAGTTGTCCCTCATCTTCAAATCAAATATAGACCTGTCGCATCTCATCCATTCATGATGAGACCAATGTGAAGAACAGACACTGTTATAGATCCTTGCCACAGCAGTTCTCTTGTGACTCTCTTGATCTTTTTGGTAAGACCTTAAAACTGTAGCTAGTGCTCAAAAAGACCTTCTGAATTACAATATTGTAATGGCTTATGCCTCTTTTTGCATGCAGACCTACAAATTCAGCCAAGCTGACCTCGGATGAACTGTAGAGATTATTTATTTGTCTACATCAAACCTGTACGCAATTATAAGCTTAAAATGCACTCAGAACAGCAGAAAGTGCTCTCATAATCCCTGTAAACCTGTACCTGGTTAGATTAAAACCAGATGAAAGGGATCACATTTAATGGCTCTTAAACCAGTTGAATAAGACAAATGGACACAGATGTGTTTATCTGCTCGCCTGGCCCTGGTTGAACTAGAGGCTGCTGGCTAGATGCAGGAAAAGAAGGGGATTGTGACAGACAGATGGAGAAGTTTTTGCTCTAAAAGCCCCCAGCCAGAGCCTTTATTCAAGTATTATCTGTGAATAACGGCATTACATCTGATCATATTCCTCAGAGCTTTACCGCCACCCTCAGATGATTTAAAAATACCAGCCCAATTTAGCATCAGGCCACCCGTCAGTTAAAGCATGTCATTAACTTTGGTGATACAACACACAGTAGTTAATCATTACTCCCCAGACGCTCCTTAATCTAATAGCCCATATATCGCAACATTAACTTGACACGCTGTGCATGCAGATGTTAAAATATGAGATGGATTGCACTACGGTTATACGTTTGGTGTCTTTATTCGGGTTGCATGCGATGAAACAATAGCATATCTGCCGCCGTGCTAATGTCTGATGTACTTGTCCATTGATGCATATGTAAATATAATATGAAATAAATTAGAATGCTGTCTTATTTTCATTGTGTACACACTGTGGTTTATGGTTGATTTTAGCATCTTAATAAGAAGAAGAAATTGTTATAAATTAATGAATTATGTAACATTAGCAATTATAAAATATGATGCTTAAAAATGTAATTTTAATTCCTTAGTCATAAATCAAAATAATACATTGTAATAGTTATTAATACTGCTGCAAATAATATAATTAATGCTTGTATAGATATATTGATAATAATCATTAAAACATTACTTCAAATCATTAAATATTAATAGTTTCATTAGTATTTGTTTTTTATTTAGATTTATGAAGTAAGTTTAATTTAAGGTTTTTACTTAAGTATAATAATTTATAATGTTATAATATTACATTAAATATGTATTATTATTATTATTAATATATAATCATAAATGCATTTGAAAATAATTTGTCACAATTTTTTTTGCAAGAAAATGTTTTAAGATTTATGAATTAAGTGTAATTTAAGTTTTGTACATTAGTATAATATTTCATAATTTAGAATGTTACAATATTACATTAAGTATAATAATAATAATATCATACATGCTAAAATAATTATACATATAGTCATTATTTATTTAAAATAATAATAATAATTTATTTAGCAAGAAAATGTTTAGGCCAGTATTTTCAGCTGCAAGTTTGATTTCAGAAGGTGTTTGAGAATCAAAGGGAATCTGTGTGAAGGGCTGCTTCTAACTCCATATCTGCTCATGCGTTGTAAATGCATAAGTCTCTCATGGTAATTGCACCAGCTGCTTTTAAATCTTTGTGAAAACTGTAACCCTTTGTCTTTGAGCTAAAGGGTCCTTTAAGATGCCAGATTGTCCCCAGTACTAATGCCACCTAATTATGGTACAAGCAGCTATTCAATCAGCGCTCACGGCCGATGATAAACGCTTCAAGCATCTTGTCTCTCTCTGGCCAGACATGAATATGCAAATGTCTATTATAGAGCTCGACTCGCAGGCCCAAAAATAGCATGAAGTTTCCATGGGAACATGGATTTATCACTGAACTCTGATGTCAATTGAGTGGTTTTGCTCCAAACAAGCCAAGGAAGTCTGAAAGATTCCCCGAGCTCATGCATGCTTTGCTGTCATCTCGCCCCGTTGCTGGACAGACATCAGTCATCGCCCTCAGCAGAGCGTTTCTCAGAAGAATGCCGTCTAATGTAAACTTTCAGGAATACCATGAAAACATTGAGCTAAAAATGCAATGCAACCTGGGAAAATGAACAAAACAACACCTGTATGATGATGCAATAATGATATTTTTTAATTGAGGATTTAATGTTGCAAAGAAGAAAAAGGGACTGTTCTTCAGATCAGGTGAGTCTTGTCCTTTCTTGTTATTTTGCTCAGTTAACACCAATGCCATGAATCAAACAAAAGGCCCGATGCACTTCAGATGACTCAGCTGTACTGTGAAGAGATCATGTGGGCTATTTGAAATTAATTCCACATTAAAAGAAACCGCTTAATTGGAATTTCTTGCATGTTAATTAGCACAAATTGTTTGAACTTCATCTGAAAATCTGTAAATCTCATTTCTTTGTT
This sequence comes from Cyprinus carpio, assembly GCF_018340385.1. Taxonomy (NCBI): domain Eukaryota; kingdom Metazoa; phylum Chordata; class Actinopteri; order Cypriniformes; family Cyprinidae; genus Cyprinus; species Cyprinus carpio. The sequence continues at coordinate 6,713,894 of NC_056604.1, forward strand.
GTTGCAACCCATGATTATGCAAAGCTATCAAAGGGATTTCTACAATATCAAAAAAGGTACTGTGGTCTCAAAAAAAAAAAAAAGATCATTATGACTTTCTTCTTGTGATTGCGATGTTATAAATCAGCTTTTATTTCTCACAGTTGTGACTTAATGTCACAATAAATCACATTTTGAGTCTCACTTAAGATATAGTCAAAATGATAGGACATAGTCTCAGAATGTGACCGTATCACAATTGTCCCTTTATTTTCTGTAATTGTAACTTTGTTTCACACAACTGAGACTTTATATATCAAATAAGGTGTTCTGGTTGGTTGCTGCCGTCGGTGTATGAATGAGTGAGTGAATGGCTGAATGTGAGGCAACTTGTAAAGCGCTTTGGATGGCCATGGGTCTGTTGAAAGCGCTATATAAATGCAGTCCATTTACCATTTAGGTTGTTGTTAAATGGTCCAAGTCAAAAAAGATTCACCCTTAAGTCACTGTTTTATTATGGTCTAGAAATGGCTTGAGTCAAAAATTGTACAAAAAAATGCAGCTGCTTAAAGTAATAACTAAATTCCTTGACAAGTCAGGTGATATTATCTTAAGAAGGTCTCACAAAAGAAGCAAAAAACATTTGTTCTGCTTTGACGATACGAGTGCAATGGAGTCGATGTCAAAGATTTCTGGCGAATGCAGCAGTTGGTCTAAATTTTCTTCAGGTTTATGGCAGCACTAGACCCCACTTTCAAGATTTAATTCCTCCACAGGCCTCATGGTACAGATACCATTAGCCAATTAGTAGACTTCAGAAAAACATACTGGAAAAAAAATAAAATAAATTAGACATTAATGTTTTTAAGATGATCAAAAATCTGATTATAGAAATGTGATTAAAAAAAGCTTTTTAATTTATTTTAAAATTCACGTGGGTTGCTGACCAACTGAAATTTACATTTTAACAGATATTAATATAAAATCAACAAATATGTATAACATACATGTATAGTGTATGTTAGTGCTGTAACCGGTCACCATTTCCTGTTTTCACTATTTTTAATGAACTTTTTGATTTCCTTTGTTCATTTCACTGGTCCTGAGGCATTTACAACTTTTAGAAAGTAAAAAATAAGTCATAAATGCATGCAAAATAATACAATTTACCATTAAATGTCAATTCAGAAGGCGTTTCAGACAGATCATATCACAGGACATTTCAAATTACTATTTGAAAGCTATATTATAGGTATTTTGATTCACCATTTACAACATTTAGACTGCAATATGCTGCATCCACAGAAGAAAGTAAATATTAGTTATTTAACTTATTTTAAGCTTATCAATGCTGAAATCACTCTTTCTTTTTAGTGATTACATGTCTTCCAGGGTCCAGAATTATGATTTTTGCCACTTCAATGGTGGGTAAATTAAGAAAGTACACTTTGTATAAATATATATTTCCAGCCATTAAACTGTATTTTGCATTATTATTATTTTTTAAATAACAAACATTTGATATTTTATTATATTTTATAAAATATTTTGTCTCTTATTTCATTGTGTCACTTGCAGCATCATTTAGATGAGCCAGACAACTAATATTTTTGTTTAGTAGACAGTTTTTGCATTGTACTTGATTTAAAAGTGATTCAGATCAGTCATCAGTTACTCTTGGCAATTGTTAATTTTGGACTCTGGTCACAGCGCAATTGAACATGAAAATATCTCTGCATAAACCAACACAAATACAGTTCACAGTAGGAAATAAAACATTCTCCTTTCTTAACTAAAATGCCTAAAAAGCCCATGTTGAGGTCCAGATTAACAATATATTTTCAAGGATCCTCAAGAGATTGCTTTACAAAATTACATGTCCTGTTAACTGCCGCTCTGTAGTTTCTGCCTCTAGACATAAAGCATATCAAAGATGACACTGCACTGACCTTGATATATGAAAGCTTAAGCAGTAGCTCTCAATAATAAACACTCCTGTATTAGCTTCAGACACTTCTCAAGGCTGCAAAGCAATATGGTTTCATGGAATAAGAATGAGCTTCTGGATCTGAAGCTGTTAATATGACACATGATTCCGAGAACATGGTCAGGCATGATTTCCTGAGCTTTGTTGACCTACATCAATACCAAGGGGATTTGTATGTCACACCTTTTTGATATTTCAGTGCAGGATTATTTATTGATCTGGATCTGCTGAGACACAAAGAAGTTGAGGGCAAGTGAAACTCTAGTCCAACAAAACTTTGGCCAATTCATTGTGATAAAGCAACATTTATATAGATATCCCACTCAGTTCTGGATGCAGGATTTTTTTTTTTCTGAGCGACAAATGCAGTGTGACTAATTATTTTGGAGCCAGGGGAAAATTATGTGTAAATGTTTTAATGCAAACAGTACATTATGCACTTTGCAGACATAAAGAGACACTAAACTGATAGTTGTACTGTCTACCATATGATGCATGTTTGTTTCTCTACTTTGTATTTTATCTTGTTGTATCTTGTATTTGTATATTGCAGGTCACACTGTTTGAGTAGATTATTGTGTGCTTGTATTACAGATGATCTTCCGTTTCGTGTTTCTCCAAGTCAAATAGGGACACTGTCAGCACCTGAAGGTCAGAGATGAAATAACGTTAAGTACAACAACTAAAACCCCACTAAAGTCATGCAAGAACCTATCAGTTATTGGTGGATATTAGAGATACATATTTTTTTGTGTATCAGTTGATATTTGATATCGAATTGTGCATGCTCACCCAACCCCCCCCTTAACATTTAGATTATTTAAATTAGTTATTTTTTTAAAACACTATTTTTATAACACTGACAAATGTAATGTAATGACAAATGAAAATCACACAAAATGACAAACTCTTAAAATGAAAATCAATTTTCATACTGTACATTGCCTTTTTTGATGGCCAAATTCACTTTTAGTATATAAAAAGAAAAAAAAATATTTGCTATACATTTATGTATCTATTTATTTACCTTATAGGATTAAAATCGGCCATTTGTTGACTATTTTGATAACATAAAACATGAACAGAGCAAATTTCAAAATGAATATTATTTTTTTACTGTACATTACAGTGTTGTGATGCTGAAATTAATTTGTAACAATTAGAAGTATTGATTTAATTTTTTAATTATTTCGGCGAAAATGTCCATCTATTGAAAATGCAGATAACATGGAAATATTTCCATTGGATTATAAGTATCAGTTATATATCAGCAACAATTTTAATATTAGTACATTCCTAATTATATATTTATGAAATCTTTAATAAAATCTCTAAATTAATACCCTACTGTACATTGTGGAGCTACAGTATGATGCTGAAATTCACTTATAGCATTTAAAATGATTGCTTTGATTTTGTGTGTGTGTGTAATACACAATAATGAAATTGGCCATCTGTTAAAAATGTAGATATAAAAATATTGATAGGTTTATTGGTATTGGCTACAAGTGTAATATTAGTGCATCATTAATATATTCATTAAATCATTTCCATTTTTCTTACTGTACATTACAATTTTGTAATGCCAAAAATTTCCCTTGAAAATTGGATGATTTTAGATTTAGAATAGATTAAGAATTATAAAATCTGCCTTATTCCACCCCAAAATGAAAATTTTGTCATTAATCACTTTACCCCATGTCATTCCAAACCTGTAAAAGCTCCGTTCATCTTCAGAACATGATTTAAGGTATTTTGGATGAAAACCAGGAGGCCTGTGACTGTTCCATAGACTGCCAAATAAATAACAGTGTCAAGGTCCATAAAAAGTATGAAAGTCATCTTCAGAATACTCCATCTGCCATCAGACTTGCAATCTGGGTTATATGAAGCGACGGGAACACTTTTTGTAAGTGAAGAAAACAAAGATAATGACTTATTTGACAATTCCTTTGTCAACGGTCTCCTCTGTGTCTCTCCACATCACTGTATGCTGTGTATGCTCTTCTGTGTCATCCGCGCCACAAAGCTGTTTTCTTTCAAATCAAAGCTAAATACATGTAGAAACAGTGCTTCCTCGCTTATAAAAAGTGTTCCCGTCGCATACCTTTCATACCTTTTCTGGACCTTGACACTGTTATTTACTTGGCAGTCTATGGGACAGCATACACAGTATCGTTTTTCATCCAAAATATCTTAAATTGTGTTCCAAAGATGAATGGAGCTTTTGTGGGTTTGTAACGACATGGGGGTAAGTGATTAATGACAACATTTTCATTTTGGGGTGGAGTATCCCTTTAATTTTAATATTAGTCCATCCCTAATTATATTCATTAGATACAGTAGATGTTTTTAGGGCTCTTAAAAGCTTGAAATGGACTTATATTTTCTCATCTGCTGCCTTTTGAATCAGCTCACGACAGTCGCTAGTGAAGGTCTTTTGATACCTGGAGAAAGCAATCTGTTAGCATTCCCATTCATCTCAATGGCAGTTGCTCAGCTGTTTCTGGACCCCCTGGAAGTATGTAATTTGAAATCTGGCAAACCTTTGAGCAGATTTATAGTGATTAGTCCGAACTGAGGTGCCCATCAGATGAACCTTTGAAAAGGTTATTATCCAAGGCCCATCTGAAGTAGTTATTTTCGAAGGCTTATGGCTGCCATGAATGTTTTCCAATCCAAGTCTAATAGGCATCATTAACATCATTTGCTGCGCTGTTGGTGGTATGACAGGTGGCATGTGTCCTTTGATATTTAATAGAGATGCTACTATGCTACAGCTATAAACTACTGTATAGCAGCTCTGTGGTTTAATACATCATTTTGAAGTACTGGCTCTCCATTCAAGATGCGTGAAAGACTGGGCTAATATGACGGTGTGAGGACACACATGCACTATATGCACATATTTGGGTGCAGGTTGCAAATAAATCACATTTGTGACTCTTACATAGTGATATTAAATTATATTTAGACATGAGAAATAAATTGGTAGCACAGGTGATAAAAATCCTGTGTGGTCTGATTATTGATGTAAACTTACATGTATAAAAACAAATGAATGTGCAATGCAATGTGCATTGACTCTTACTGTATATAAGGTAGATCGGGGCAAGCTGTCACACTCTATAACATACAAGACCACTGCTAGAAGAAGAACATTGTTCTAACTGACTCAAAAAAGGACTTTTCCCTTGTGACAACTAGCCCCGGTCTCCTCTACAGCTAGCTAGTGAGCACATACCCCTTGTTTAAAGTCATGACTGTGCTTACATATGTGTTCTGCTGAAAGTGCATGTGAAGCAGCTTGTATTACGCTGATTTCATATGATCAGTGCCCTTCCTAGTGAGGTCGTGTCCAGTCGGCCAGTGCAATGCTTATAAGAGGTCACCTGTTCCCTTCAATCCCAGAATTCCATATTTCATCATCAGAATGACCCCTACACACATTCCACAGTCTGATGCTCACAGCAGCAGTGTACAGTAAGCTGTGTTGGAGTAAAGCCAAAGCGCTGCATTAATTGGCCAAAAATTGGCCATAGATTTTTTTTTTCTCCAGGAGATTTTGTCCTTGACACTCCTCCCCCTCGCTGAGGAGCCAGCTGATGTGTTAGTCTCGTTCACATACCTGAAGGTTGTGCCTCACATTTAGTGCTCCACCCAACTTCAACTCTTGTGCCTCGTTCCTGTAGTTCATTTAGCCATGTGTACTTGGATCAACAGCTTTTATTGGTTCTGAAATAACATCGTTTGTAGTATAGGCTGCTGGGAACCATCTACTCACTTATTGTTTGTTGGGCATGATGTATGTTTTCCTAACGCAAGAGCTGCAGTGATGCAAGAACTTTCAAACATCAGTCAGTAGCAAACATCTGCTTTAATATCATGAAATATTTGGGATTTACACTCCCGTTTAAACATTTGAAGTCAATAAGAATTAAACTTTTTTTTGACAGAAATCTTAATGCGCACTATGTCTGCATTTATTTGATCAATCATGCAGTAAGAACTGCAATATTGTGAAATGTTTTTGCAATTTAAAAAAAAATAACTGTTTTCTATTTTAATATATTTTAAAATATCATTTTTTTCTGTGATGCAACATAGATTTTTTTAGCATTGTTACTCCAGTCTTCAGTGTCACATGATCCTTCAGAAATCATTCTAATATACTAATTTGGGGCTCAAGAAACATTTCTTATTATTGAAAAGATAAAGCAACATTTTTCCCCCAGGATTCTTATATGAATAGAAAGTTCAAAAGAACAGCATTTAATTGAAATATGAATATTTTGTAACATTATAAATATATTTGCTGCCACTTTTGATCAATTTATTGCATCCTTGCTGGAAAAAAATCTTAATGACTTCAGACTTGTAGTCTATATGTTTTTTTTTGTTTTTTGTTTTTTTTTGCAAAAATGTGATTTCTGAATTGCCGTCAATGAAGAAAAATTCAGTTTTTGGCTGGATTTACCAGTAGAAACTAACTAGCCCATGCTAACCAGCTAAAATTGACTCTCTGCCTGGACCTAACAGTTACGTTAAACAGAACTCAAAAATCTGATCGGCTGATCATAATGTCATTATGAGACTAACGAAGATGTTGATTCAGGAACACGTTTCCCTTGAATAAATCAAGTTAAGCATTTTGCAGTCACATACTTGCATATTTTGCATATTTTTGGCCAATCTGTGCTGTATCAATTGATTTTAGCAGTGATTAGTTCACAGCCTGACACCAACACAAGCGGATAATTGTCACCCATTTGCTATTCAGCTCTTAGCGGTCGTAATGAAAGAAGTAATCAGCACATCCTCAGGGTGCTCACACTAATTAAAGAGGCAGAGTGTTGTGACAGGGTCACCTCTGTCACTGGCACTGAACCAACACAGACACAGTTCACTCCTGTGACTGCCATCATGAAACACACAGTAGCTCTGTCATCATATACTGTACACTATTTTTGTTTCGCTTTCATTGCTTTTTGATTGAGCTGTATTTCTCTTGAGATGAAATGCTATGCATAAGTCAACGCTTGGATGTTTAAAGGGCAGATTTTATTACTAAGATGAAACACTCCACTTGCATACTGTCACTGCAAATTCTCAATCTTAATGCAAGTTCATGCTGTATATTTCAGTTCACTTTAATCTAAGTTAGTGCATGTGGAGAAATGACTCTTATGCATGAAGGTCTCCAATGTTACACAGCAGGGCATCTGTAATGTCGCAGCAGGAGCTAGTTGGTCAATGCTTAAGCTTCATATTTGCATGTAAATGCAAGTGCTTAATATTTCCAAGTGTCTCAGCGTTGACTGATTTAGCAGAAGCAGAGTTGCACATGTGCGAGCAGACCTGAGCCAAATGCACAGCCATGCTCTCATAATACTGCTGACTCCAGACCAGCTGACTCCTAGCAAGAGGATCATGACTTGTAATCAAATGAGGATGATCCCCACACCAACACACACACACTTTCTTTCTTTCTCTCTATCTATCCCTTCCTAACCTTTTTCCATATCATGCAGTTTAGTTATTGATCTGAATGAAGCTGGAAACACTTTTCAGGCCATTGAATGCTTCTGATAACCTTCTTTTGAGGAGAATTGTTGTTGTTTTTTAGAGTGTTTTTATTATGTGTTTGGGCCATTGGGCGTTTTTGATATTACTCATATGTAAATCAAAGTTATGGGGATGGTTCACCTAAAAACAAAAATTATGTCATCATTTACCCATCCTAATGTAGTGTTGTTCAGACTTTACTGTCCATACAATGAAAGTCAATGGGGTCCAAAAAGAACTCTGGACACCACTGACTTTCATTGCATGTGATCCTCCTTTGTGCTCTAGTGAAAAAAATAAAGTCAGGTTTGGAACGACATGAGGGTGAGAAAAAAATTTTTAACCAAATTTTTCGGTTTCACTCTCACTATTAAACTATTAGCACAGTTTCTAGTTTACACCATGTAATATTTTCTCAAAATATCTTTCTTTTTTTTTATAATTCCCAGAAGACAAAGTCTTTGAAGGATATCAGGCTGAGTAAATGATGACAGAATTCCTATTTTTGGCTAGACTATCCCTTTAGAGGTCATTCATCCGTTGCACCAAATGTCCAAATGTGTGGGTTTCTGAAAAACTACTAATCCAGTATGAGAAGAACATATATGTAGATATTATACTGTATGAGCATATAATAGTATAATTAACAATATTGAGCAAATACATAGGTCAGAGCTACACACCATAGTCTCTAGCACCTAATGCAGTCATCCATGCATAGAGGATAACGTCTTATGGTTATTAAATCATATAGCCTATTACATCTGCAACATCATAAGCTTTTATGGGTTTTTATGTGCGTGAGAAAATGCTTTCAAATCCTTTCATTGCCAGCGGCTCATTGCGATGCATCTGTGCGGCCAAAACAGACCTAGGCTATTCATAGATTGAAAGTAAAATCCCACTTTGTGCTTGTAACCAACGCGAACATAATCCGTCCACACAGACCGCCATCGAGTAATTTCATTTCCAAAGCTCACGCTGGCTCAGTGCCTACAACCCTGACAAGTGATTACTCATCCTACGCTTTTTTTTCCACTTCATGTTACACGTGTTTGCAGCCGAGACTGTGCGTACATGTGCCTTCACTCATTTAGGTTTAACTAGGCCTCATGTCCATCCCTATCCATCATGTCCATGGCTGTTCACTTGAATGCCATAAGAGTCGGGACAAGAAGAGAGGCAGTGTGTTTTCCTGTGGGGTCAGTGTTAAACGCACATAAGGACATTTTGAGCCGCAGTTACGGATTAAAGAGAATGGAGAGTCTGCATTATCTCCACGGGCTTAGTAACACAATTATCCCTCTGCACCGTTTTCATTTGTCTAATGTTATAAAGGTCTTCCCTGAATTATGTAAGGATAACAGCCACACAAATCTCTAAATTAATGTCTTTTTCCTTTTTTTAAGACAAAAGACATGTTTGGACAAGGTCCACTGAGCCACAGTTGTAGAGGAGCGTGTCGTGGTTGTTGTTTCTCATGAACGGGCGTCCAAGATGAAGTACAAGAAGTTTTTTACCGTGATGCAGGCGGCTGTTGGCATCGTGCCACTCAACAAACGAGAATTCCTTCCTCCCCCTCGAAGACTCTGGAAATCTCATGAGTAAGTGTGTGTGTTTGTGTCAGTCTGTGTGTGTGTTTAGTGGGCAGGTGAGCGCAAAGGAAAATAAAAGATGGCTTGATGCCGAGAGTCACACCTCTGAGAAGTGCTGATGTGGTCATTTTTGGTCTCTATTTATAGCATCGGTCTTTTTTTTTTTAATTTTATTTTATTTATTTATTTATTTATGATAATGAGCTCAAGCTAGTCTCCATCAAATGCTGTTTTCCCGCCAGATCGCTGTTGTTTTATATGAGATGGAATCATGTGTCCTAATGGACTGCTGTATTTCATTTGGAATGAACAATGAAGTCATGAAAATACAAAGCTGATTTTATTTTCGGTTAGCATTCATTGAATTGAATACAAAAGTATAGTGTTTTGGGTTTTTGTTAACAGGGGATCTAGGTTGATTTTATTATTTGTTGGAGAAATGTATCATCACAGTTGAGCAGTTCATTAAGACATTTAAATGGGCAGTGTGTGTGTGTGTGTGTGTGTGTGTGTGTGTGTGTGTGTGTGTGTGTGAAATACAGATGATACTTTTTTAAATATATTTATTATTTTTAGTCAGTTATATCAAAAGCTTGACACCACTTACATACAAACTCAAATTTAATTTTTTTTTTTTTGGTGGATTAATGGAGATTCTTATTCATTTAAAAATAACATAGCACTATGAAATTGTACAAAGCACAAGCAAGCATCTCAACATGTATTTTTTAAAAAGCCTTATAACCTGGCGCTCAGAATTCTGGAGAAAACAGATTTTTTTTGAGTGCCTATTTACTTAAAAAAATATTTATGCTAAATTGCGACTGATCTTTTATTTATTTATTTATTTTTTGCATACTGAATTGTGGTCGGTATATTTTATCCATGTATAAAAGTTGTCAGATAGAAAAGGACGCCCACTGAGTGTCGTGACAACTACTGTACAAAGCATCTCATGTAGTGAATGGTTTCAGCTTAGGATCCTGCTTTCAGGCTTCAGATATTTTTAACCAAGTGTGATTGTTTTTCTCCATACTACATTCAGTAGATATAAAAGTTAAGCAAATGTAACTCGAGGCTTGAGCGATGTGACATTTGACATGGATGTAGGGTTTGTTTCGGTTTTCTGAGTGGAAATGTCACACAGGGGTCAGTTTACCCACGCTGAGTCCCTCGAGACAAATGCAAACCCTTCTCCTGTCACTCTGACACTGACTGGAAAACAAGCAGCAGGCAAACACTTATTTATAACACTTACATATTTGCATTTATGAAGAAAATATGAGTGGTGCTTAACTCTGCAAAAACATTTGTTGTTTTGTGAGTAGGAGACAGTGTTGCAATGTGGCTGCTAAGGAGCATTTTTCTATGTGGTTGCTTATTGTCCCAAGTCACAATAGTCCACAATTCTGGTCTCTATATGACTTGGATAATTCCTCAAGTCTAAGTCAGTGGGTTTCATCCAGGAAAAAATAATTTTACTCATCTAAATTAAAATGCTAAAAAAAACATCAAGACAGTAAAAGGTTAAGAACCACTGGTCTAGGGGATTTTTACCTGCTTTATCACATGCAACTGACCAATTCCTTTGAAAGACCAGTCACAAAATTAGAAGAAGAAAAAAGTAATTTTATGTTGATGGAATCTATTTTGTTGTCACTAAAAGTGAAAATCCTACAGGGAAAATGTTTGATTATACATTGCAGTAGTAACGCATCACATCATTATTAAAGATTAATGCATGAATCAAACTTTTCCAGAACGTTGACAGTTTCTGGCATAGTTTATTAATCATCATGATGGCCAGATGAATGCATCCTATATCATTAAAAAAAATGACATCCCGCACAGGAACATGAACTTCTCCATCCAACAAGCTGATCACAGTGCATGACAACTGAAAAGTTTGAAATCTGTATGATTTAAAAAAAAAAGAATACTTTTATTCCGCAACGATGTATTAAATTGAGTTTTATGTTTTTTATTCATTGTTACAAAATATGTTTGCATAAACTGATTTTCCTTTGAAGTTTGTATGAATACTGAAACGTAAATGTATATTTATATATTTGAGCAGCAAATCAGCATATTAGAATGATTTCTGAAAGATCATGTGACACTGAAGCCTCGAGTAATGATGCTGAAAATTCAGCTTTGTCACAGGAATACATTTTAGAAATTAAAACTGTGAAAATATTCACAATTATTTTTGATCAAATAAATGCAGGTTTTCTGAGCATATTCAAAAAGTTTTAAAATCCTTACCGAGCCCAAATGTTTGAACGTTAATGTGTGTGAACATACATCCCATCAGTTTTCACAACTTGTTTTCTGAGTGCATGTGTTTGTTAGAAGGAGCATTGCATGTGCTCTAGATCCTGTATGTCGCATCCACATGCTGAGGAGAATTTACACAGAGACACCCTACAGCGTGCAGATGACTGACTGTGTTATTGGATGCATGTTTATGTGTGTGAGAGGCCATGTCAGCTAGAATCAAGGCTTATGACTCTGTTTGTGTGTGTTTGTGTGTGTGTGTGTGTGTGTGTGTGTGTGTGTGTGAGGAGGGGGAGGACAGTTGCCATTGGTTGGCCGGTTCGGGGCTGCACCTGTTGTGTGTGTGTGTGTGTGTGTGTGTACGGAGCGTACGGGTCCTGCGCTAGAGAGTGGAGGCAACAACCTTCTCTCTCTCTTTCACTCATTTTCTCTCATTCTCCTCGTCTCTCCCACTCGCGCCTCACTCTCCACTCTGACAACATCCAGGGACCAAACCTCTCCTCCCTTCTTCTCTCATCTTCAGCTCTTTCATTCCTTCCGTCCATCTGTCCCTCCTGAGCTGTCACCATGCGTCTGGGAATTTCGGGCTTCATTACGGATATCCTCAGCACCTCCAGCAACATCTGCTTCTGCTGGGCGGAGGGAAAGGTAGAGCGACCCCTCTCCTCTCCTCTGGAGAGCAGGAGAGGAACTTAACTTCTTTAATACTTTGTCTTTCTCTTTGTAATGCGCTGCTTTGGTGTTTTACTGTCTGGTTTTACTGGAATCATCTTTGTGTGAGGGTTTCTTGGCAAGCAGGGTTTTTTTTGATGAGTTGAGCGGCGGCCGCTCGCTGTCACAACATGTGGCCATTGAGTGTGGGAAGACAAAGAGACAGAGAGAGAAACCTCTAGATTAATGACAGATAACTCTGAGGCAGATGTCTTGATGACACTTCTACTTGCTAGAAACTAGACTGACAGCTCTAGATGGAGTTTATTCTGTAGGATGTTGTGTTGCACTCACCTGGTTTTTAAAGCACAGTTTACCCAAAAAAATAATAGTTCTGTCATCATTTACTCATCCTCATGTTTTTTCAGACCTGTATGAGAAGTTTAGCAAAATGTTGATGCTGCTCTGAGACTGCCAAGCCAAGACAAAAAAAAAAAAAAAAAGTATGAAAAAGTAGTCGATGTGAGTGCTGTATTTCAAATCTTCTGAAGTCGTATCACAGTTTTGTCAAGTTTTGTCAAATTATTTGGTGCTTTGATATAAATGTCTAAATTTTAATTTAATATTTGCATGATTTAATTATTTGTTTGTTTATTTATTTATCTAATCATTCTGTATTTTAAGTTTTTTTTTTTAAATATGGCATTCATTTTAATTTAAAATATACTCTAATCTAATGTTAAATTATAATGTATACATGTTATTATGTATATTATTAAATTTATATATAATATGTACTACCACATTTTGATATTTTGAACCACTTTTTATTTATTTATTTGTTTTGCTTATATCTGGATTTTAATGACAATTACAGACCTCAAAGTTAGAGTTTTGTGGTTTTTGGTCAATGTCTGTTAGCTGTGAAGTGTTCTATATGCTAGAGTTGGCAAAACTAATTTAGATATGCACATTTATTAAAAGAAATCGGATACTAAGTTTTAATGGCTTTTACCAGTAATAGCAAGTGGCAAATTGTGGTTCTTATCTTATTCACTTACATCCAAATATCCATCAGTAAGTATTGCAATAGTTTTAATATTAGATACATCAGTTGATTTTGCATGTTGCATCATTGATTCCAAACCTGAATTTATGTGCATTTTACTTTTTGAGTAAACTGTTCCTTTAAATGTTGTGTTTACAGCTTTGGAAACTCATTGTACAGTATGTTTGTTCATAATTGACAGTTATTTTTGTATTTTTTTATGTGGGGTATCGGCTCAGAATTGCTAAGGATTATGGGAAAGATATGTTTGGTGCCTCTTTCACAAGCCACTGTGTCTTTGTGACCTTAGAGGAGAAAACAGCAAGTGTTGACAAGCGATAAATCCACTCTGACCACCCAGCGACAGACATTCATTTGCTTTTATTTGCTTTGAAGTCTTACATACAAGATCCTAGCGGTGCAAAACTGTCATTAAAAATAAAATAAAGAGCAAAATTGATGTTTTCACATGACTCTTCTAGCCTACTTTCCTGGCACTTTGCTTTTAAAGGGCTGTAATTACAGAGTCAGTCATTTAATAGCACAGCCTAACTGTGTCACCAGTAATTCTGTTTAAACAATGTTGTTTCCATTAATGTGTAAAACATGTTTGTGAGTGGGTTTAAGCAGAGGCATTTTCCCTCCCATCCCAAACGCTGTGAATCTCCCAGCTCAAGGCGAGTGGGAGGACGTATTTCATTTTCTAATCAGTCTGTTCTGGATGTGTTACGACATCACTTGGCCAGATTAATGCTTCAGTATTGATTGATCAATTTGGACGTGTAGATCTACAACTGTGATGTAGCAGGCCAGCACTGTTTATTCCCAGAGGTCCAATAGATTGTTCTGTCTCCAGAGAGCTGTTCTTCTGCATAAAAGAGCCACATAACCATGGCTACATCCATCTCTGCCTATCATATCCATAGATATTTGATTGACAGTGGCATGTTTTGAAAGAAAGCACTTTTATTTTGTAAATGACCTTTGTGAAATGCCACAAATGGTGTTCAGATGAAATGGTGGCACACCATTCTTGTCCTCTTCTCATAATTGTCAAATCTGGGTAAAATCAAATGACAAAACCAGCCAATTGTGGGGTTGTTGCCCTGTTTGAGATGTTGTGTTTTCCATGTATACTGTCAAAATGCCTGAAAGGTTATTGAGAATTTGGTTCGAGGAGGTTTAAAATCCCAAAGGTGTAGTGGTACACCAAAACAGACTGTTCTTTTTTGGAAAATATTGCAACATCTGCAAAATGCAAATGAACCTAGAGCCGATTGAGACTTTGCATTGATCCCTTATAACCCGGTAAATTGGCTACATGACATTACTGATGATTTTTAACATTAGTTCATCTACTTTTAAAGCTCAAAAAAAAAAAAAATTTGCATTAGTTGCATGTCCGTGTTGAACAGAATGGCTGATCTTTGCTGACATTCCTCCCAAGGCTGAAATGTTTGAAGCCTGCAGGACAGCAATCATGTGTCCCATTTTTAGGATGCTGAGTTTGTCCGCAGGCGTCAATATGTGTCAGGACACTGTGGTTCTGTGAGCAGCCAGTATCCAGTAAAGCCAACCCATTTGGAACAGACAAGCTTAAACATGTTTTCATTACTTCAATTTTGATGAGCTTGTAAATAATGAATGTCATTGTAATGAATGTTAAATAGGGTGAAGTGCACAGTGAGGTCATGGTTTGTTTCAAGCAAGATTTTGAAAATGATTTTGACCTTGAAATGAATTGCTGAAACAAGACAACCACATGATTTCTTTCTTCCAGGTGGATGTCTTTGGACTTTGGGACTGGGAAGTATGAGTATGCATTTATTTAGATGTATATGCTTATGATTAGTGTTGTAGTGGCAAACTGAACCTCCTCTCAAGAACATGTCCTGACCATATTTCATCCAAAAATCAAAAGCAAAAAGTAAATCAAAAGTAAAACATTTAGCATAAAATGAAATTAAACCATTTTAGGACCATTAAGATTTTTTTTTCTTTCATTGTGACATTGTTTTAATGGCAGTAGGATTGAATGTTTTTTTCTTCTAGGAGAACAGTATTTTGGCGAAAAAGTAGAAAGGTGAAAAATATTCATGATTAACCTTGTGCCATAAATTTTCACAGAATCAAATGCTTGTTTGAATTAAAGTCCTTCTTCCTAATATGTACTGTACCTTATATAGTATATTCATATACTAAAAAATATTTTTTTGGAATTTGCTCATTAACAGTCTATAGTGTAACTCCTGTTACCATGACATTCACGCAGTGCCCTTTAACCTTTGTTTATTTAAAGGGCACAAGTAAAGGTTGCACATTTGGCCACACACACGCACACACAGTGATGGTGCATCACATTTATGTTATATTTACTTTTTCACATTTTACTTATATTTAATAAGGTATTTTTCATACTTATATACTCAGTCAATCATATTCTGCATGCTGGAATGTCATTTGTAGTTTCCAGAAATATGTCACATTACTTGTGGTGGATGGGCATGTTTAATAGATTCATGTGGGGGATGTGACATTCTCCTGTGTTTTATGGGAAAGATTAAAGAGATTTAAGTGCGTCACCGTGTCTGCGTCTTCCCACCGAGCAGCAAACAGCAGCAGACAGGGCTGAATGCGTCTGACCTATGAACCCTGTGGACTGCAGTCTCTTCCTTCTAGCTGTTATGATCAAGATGCTCTATAATAACTGGAAAAATTTATCTATTAGCTTTCCCATTCATTTCAAAGGCATGCTAGCACATGCATTCCTGGAAATTTGCATCCTGCTAGGGATGTTCAATCAGCAAATTAAACTGTGACCACATATCATGAACTTCAATCAGCGAAACATGCTCAGAAATTCACTTTTAATAATCCAGGAGAAATTCCAAGGGTAAATACATAGCCACAAGAACTGCAACACAAACATAAGTGAAACACAGATGAAGTTTAACACGAGAGGGTCATTATCGTTCTTCCCATGGCCTCCTCTGCCCCCTCTCCTCATCATCTTCTGTCCTCTAATCCTTCCTGAGCCTTCTGTCTTTCCTCCATTCTTCCCTCTGCTCTGTCCTTCCCTCTTCTGGAGATCCCCATGTGATGTTTAAACTGTGATTCAGTCCGATGTCTGTCAGGAGAAGGCATCCGCCTCATTTCACTGAGGTCTCGTGTAATTTAATCTCAGTAACGTTCTACAGGTTTGTTGTGACTGTAGACATAATAATCAGTTAGTTTTAACTTCTTTTTTCCTTTCTGACACTTAGTAGTAAAGCCTACTAGTCTTTTTCAAAGTTTTATTAAACCAGCATGTTTAATAATTGAATAAAAATATATTAGTTTATTAAAAAAATATCATAAATGTAATAAAAACATGACTGAAATTTTTGCGTTCTTCTGTGGTCTTTAGTCTGCTGATTATTATTTAACAATGCTCCATATGTACGTAGGTCATTAATTATGAACTGAATGTGTCAGAAAGAGTTGGTTCAATGAGTCATTTTCATTTTGGGTGCTGTTAACAGATTACGGTAACACTTTAGAATAAGGTTCCATTAGTTGATGTTCGTTAATGTATTAATTAACATGAACAAACAATGAACAATACATTTATTACGGTATTTATTCATCTTTGTTAATGTTAGTTAATGAAAATAAAGTTATTCATTGTTAGTTCATGCCTATTCACAGTGCATTAACTAATGTTAACAAGCACAACTTTTTTTTAATAATGCATTAGTAAATGTTGAAATTAGCATTAACTAAGATTAATAAATGCTGTAGAAGGATTGTTCTTGCTTAGTTCATGTCAACTAAAGTAGTTAACTAACATTAACTAATGGAACCTTATTCTAAAGTGTTACCCAAATTACGTTCAAAATAGATTCTTGATTCAATGAGTCAGTGAATTCAAAAATCACTTGAACAACTCAAGAGTTGTTAACCCTGCTTGTAAAAAAAAAAAGAGTCAAACAGGTTTTCTGAACCGAATTAAACAAATTAAAAATTACAATAAAATAAATGACATTTATAAGACACTTTATATTTTACTGTAAGTCAATCCGAAATAGATTCTTTATTCAATGAGTCAGCAAATTCGAGAATCACTTGAGCCAATTCTTAAGTGATTACCTGAGTACTGCAAACAGTTCATTCAGACATCTGGTTTTGTGAACCAAATGAACTGATGAATTAAAAATGACTGTTGAAATTTGATTCAGAATATCAGTTTGTTCGTGAATCAGATATATATTCAGCACTCTACTGTATACTGTATTATGAGTCAGTCCGAGTTATTCTTGATTAAGTGAGTCATTAACCTGAGAGCTGCTTGTGAACGAATTATTCAAACAGGTTTTGTGAACCAAATTTAAAAATGTACTTTATACTGTAGTGTAAGTGATGCGATGCTGCTAGCTGGATTCAAACTGACCACCACAACTGATACTCAGTTGTTTGTTTATCACTACTCAATATGAAATCAGTTTTGTAGATGGGATCCTCCCTTGGTATCTTCCCTCATGTTTTCCAGCTCTCTCAACACCCCCACCGCTCTCGTCTTGATCACAGAGAAAAGGAGAGGTAATTAACTGCAGACAGATGGTGGAGGGAAACGGGACACAATGCCCATAATTACTCTTTTCTGAACCGCTGTACTGAGAACACTGTGGGCCATCATTACATAATCACCTTATGGGTCAGACCTCGGCGGATACACGCGGAGATGACACAACACTTTCTCATGGCAGATGCCACAAACGATGAATGATATCCAATCTCGCAAAATGAAATGAGTGCAGACTATCTGCAGTACTTGAGTCCTCCACACTGTCAATCAAACGGCCCTCTCTGGGCAAACATTGCTGGAAATGTTGGCAAGTTGCACTGAGGAATGACACAGGGGAGTCTGGCACCGATATTCATGACTGGCATTTGGCTGTGAACCACTGCCCAGGTGCACTACAGTGCCAGCGGAAGACGACTGGCTTTCTCAGCAGGTTACTGTACTTTGGATGTATATTTCAAGGACAAACACGTGCCATCGTGGTATCACCTGAGAAATTCATTTTTCCTGGTTTTACTGCATTCTTAATGTCTGAGCTCTGTAAATGCCTAGAAGAGAATGTGATATGGCTTCCTTTGTGCATAAAAAGTTATATGCAAGTCTGTGTGACGGCCGACTTCAGTTATCCCTTAAAAGCATGTGGAGGCTTTCTTGTCAATTATTGCGCTGGGCTTCAAGAGGGAAAAAAGAGGAAAGCTTGTATTATTTTGACAGAGCTGGCATGTGAATCCCTTTAGTCTGTGAGTCTGCTCATGCGTTAACAATCAGGGTTTAAAATTCAGATAGGAAGCAGAGTTATGCTGACATCTGTCCTCTTACATTGATTTATGCACCCCAGTGTGTATAATGTGTAGCATTTTTATGTGTGTAGAAACACTTGAGAAATCTGTGAAAGATTCTCATAATTTATCTCACTCTTGAAGAACTTTGAAAGTGCACAACTTTTTGGAATCAGTAAGATTTATTTCTTTTTTTTTTCTTTTAAGGAATTAATACTTTTACTCCACAAAGATGCATTAAATTGATCAGTTGCAGTGAAGACTGTCACTAAGATTTAAATAAATGTTGTTCTCTTGACATTTTTATTCATCAAAAAATCCTGAAATCACAGTTTCCACAAAAGTATTAAGCAGCATATCTGTTTTCAACATTGATTAGTGTCTTGCTATTATTTCAATAGTCTTTGCAAACTTTGACAAATCTAGTGACTATTTTGAGACGTGCAATTTTTGAAATAAAGTCACATTGTGAGATTTAAAGCAGCAATTATGACAAATAAAATAGCTGTGCCAATGTCATAGATTCAATTACCAGTTACCATAAACATAAAATGTGTACCAGTACATTGCTATGGATAAAACCAACTGAAAATGCATAAATGTAATTGACAAGAATGAAAATATATTAAGGTAAAGTTTAAAATAAGGTCCGATTAGTTAACGTTAGTTAATGCATTAACTAACATTATATCTAATAATAATGAGCAACACATTTTTACAGTTTTTATTCTCCATGTTAACTACCCTGCTAAGGTAGTTGCTATAGTCGGCTTAGATATCTTTTGCTTACCTTTTCCTACCTTACCAGTACTTCCTGTGGAATCCATGATCCTCACAGTAGCACTCATATGGTCTTTCTGATTGACAAACGTTGTGGTTGTTTTAGTTATTTTGTAATAATGTGGAATTGTTATTTTTTTGTGTGATTTGAAGTTGTTAGTCGGTTTTATGTTATATGAAGCATAAAGCATCGCTGACATTATGTTTTACATCATAGTGGCACAATGCCACAACACCATCATCAGCACCGCGCTTCATTGGTAGGCTTATTGAATCAGGACCTTGGAGGTGTTTTTCTATCATACTATGACTGTCTGCCCTGCCGTCTGTTTTGAGTGTGTGTGTGTTTGCGGCTGTTTTTCATGAGTCAGAGCAGATGAGGCTCGGGTGAGCCCTGCGGGTCAGTTGAATAGGGAGGTGTCACATCAGAGTCTGATCTCCACTGTCAGTTTGAGATTGATGTCTGGCCGTGACATTGCCAACTCAAAATCCCCTCTCACAGGCAGCTCTGCTGGCATCCGGCAACACAAAAATACACACGAGACAGCACTGTGTATTTATCACAGACTGCCACCAATGAGTTCTGGGATGGATTTTTGAGGTTAAGGGATCTGTCACCTTCATTGTTTCTATTTCCTGTCACACAATCTACTTTTGTCTTTTACTCTCTCTCTTTCCTCAGACAAGAGGTCAAATAAGGGTTAATTTTTGTCCTTAGGAAATCCTCTTTTGAAATGTATGGTCTGTATATTTTATCTGATGATTATGTGATGTATGTCTCTTTCTGCCTTCATCTTTAGGGTGTATGGATGTGATTGTGAATGTCATGTAATATATACATTATATAAATGATACTTTTTTCAATATTTTATTGAAAGACATTTCAATAACAATATTGAATACAAATATTAACTTATATAAATGTTAATTTCTATTGAAATGTACTTTAATTGACTTTTTTTTGTAATTGTATTACATATATTTAGTTTAATATTATATAATATTTCTGGCGCATATAAATTATTTTAGATAGATAAAATAAAATCTAATGTTCTATGTATTTATCTATAGAAATAGAAATGTTATAAAATATTATTACAAATTAAAATAACTTTTTTCTATTTAAATATATTTTGAATCCATATGAATATATTATACTTCAGTCTTCAGTGTCAGAAATCATTCTAATGTGCTTATTTGTTGCTTAGTTATTATAAATTATTACTGTAAATAGTTAAATAGTTAATTTTGAGGAAATCATCATACAGTTTTTTCAGGATTCTATGATGTATAAAGAACAGCGTTTATTTGTCACATAACAGAAATATTTTATCGCATTATAAATTATAAAATGAAAGATTTTTTTTTTGTCTCTCATCCTGAAGTTTTGAATGGTATCATGGACTCTTTTGAACCTTGATAATAATTAGAAATGTTTCTTCAGCACAAGAAACACACAAACTTAAATACACACACTGCTAAAATCATCTACAAACTTATACATTGCAATGCAATTACAAAATATCAAACCAAGTGACTTTTATTTTGAAGAAAGAGCACAAGCACACTTTTCTAGCAATAGTTTGCAAAATTAAAAAAAAAACAAGTTTGTTAGGTTTAAAATGATAAAACAATGCTGTTCAAAATAATGACAAAAAGTATTGTGACAATTTGTGTTGGTCAAGTGTTAATTCAATTCAGTTCACATTTATTTATGTAGCATTTTTTTACGATACATATTGTTTCAAAGCAGCTTTACAGAAGATGTATGTTCATCCATTGTTTATGTTCTCAGTTAATATAAAATGCTATCACCAAGATACAGTACTATTTAATCATTTTATCATCTATCTCTTTGCTCCTTAAGTATCAGCATCAGCATTGGCCAACGATAATAAAATGCCAGACGCTTTCATGAATCTCCGCTTGAGTCATCTGTGGTGTGAAAAGGCCATTCTCCCTAGACGTGTGTTTTTCTCTCCACTCCTTCTGTCTCTTTTGGGATGACAGTTTGTGTTGTGGGCTGTTTTGTCCTGTCTATTCTGTTTCTTCCATTATAAGACACAGACTGTGTGACTGCTAGCACTGCAAACCAGCCCCCTACACCCCTCTCACCGGGGCAGCTCCAGCCCATATCTCCACTTTTGCTGTCACATCCTATTACAGCAGACCGGGCTCTCGGTGTGTCTGCACAGCTTGTGGCAACGGTCCCCTGTGTCTTAGACCTGCTGCCCGGGGCCAGGAGTCTGACTGCTGCTAGACGAGGCCTATGGCCCTCATCGAACACCCATACGTGTGTGTCCCTCTCTTTACATACTGTGTTTTCTATGATTTTTGACATCAGGTGTGTCAGTCAGAGGTCTTTTTTGTGTTCACATGTGTGGCAAAATACAGTTCAAGAGTGTGTAAGTGTGTTTATGTTTGCCTGACCACCCGGGTTATCTGTGGTGGTCCAGTGTCAAATGAGTCTGTCTGGAAGCAGCGGCTCGTTTGCCTCTGGATTGATGGACTGAACTCTGCGGTTTTACTAACGAGGCCCTGGATGGCAATGCCTCAGGCCAGAGCCCACATACATCACATAATGCACTGCTGTGTGTGGGAAATTATATGAGCTTTGGAAAGGGACACTGGCCTTCTGAAATTATCAACAACTCAGTGATCTATCTATCTATCTATCTATCTATCTATCTATCTATCTATCTATCTATCTATCTATCTATCTGTCTGTCTGTCTGTCTGTCTGTCTGTCTGTCTGACTGACTGTCTGTCTGTCCATCTGATGTTCTGTCTGTCTGTCTGTCTGTCTGTCTGTCTGTCTGTCTGTCTATCTGCCTGCCTGTCTGTCCATCTGTCTATCTGATGTTTTGTCTGTCTATCTGTCTGTCTGTCTGTCTATTTGTCTATCTGTCTGTCTGTCTGTCTGATGTTCTGTCTATCTGTCTGTCTATCTATCTATATCTGTCTGTCTGTCTGTCTGTCTGTATGTCTGTCTATCTGATGTTTTGTCTGTCCGTCCGTCCGTCCGTCCGTCCGTCCATTTGTCCATCCATCCATCCATCCATCCATCTATCCATCTATCTATCTGCCCACCTGCCTCCCTGTCTGTCTGTCTGTCATCTATCTACACAGAACAAATGACATCAGGATAATTTTGATATGTTTGGATTGCAGCAGCTGTTATTGTTTCTGGACTATTGTATTACTATAAAGGCTATTGTTTTAACATAACTTTTTCTTGTCATGGCAGCCATAATTGCTTTAACAATCTCCAATCAATCAATGAGCTAAATGAATGGAAGTCAACTGAATTGATAGTTGCAGTCATCCAGGTTAGGCTTTAGCTAGCATGTGTGCTAATCTGCATGTTCTATTATAGGGACCAGTACGCCTCAGAGTTGTTCCTCTCCAGCTACTCCAGGGAGAACAATTACTGGACCAGCGAACCACAATATATGTACCTCGCAGAGTTACGACGCGCATCTGTACGCAGTTTAACACCATCGTGGCAGGTATTTCATGTTTCCATTCATTTTGTTTCTTTTTAATGCTTCTTGGAATTCACATAATCATGTCACCTGATATTTTTTCATTTACACTGAAAACTTTATAGTGGACATGTTCCACCCTTCCATAGCATTATGGCTCCCTAGGCTATACTTATAATGTTTGCAATGTTTCTTGCACCGAAAATAGCTATAATTTAGTTTTTATATAACCATCCGCCTTCACTCTGGTCCTGTAAACTCTGGACTGAAATAAATCTCACCCAAAAGCTTTTTATTCTTTTGACATTCTTGCAGCTTAGACATAGTTATCATGCTATTATTTCAGCACAATTGTTTTTCACCCAAGAGCATTTCCATTTGTTGTGTCACAGATCTTACATGATGAACAACAGGGCCACAGGGTCCACATTAAGGGTCACAGCACCAAAGTCCTTGCAGAAATATTGTTTTAAAACCACATAATTTTTGTGAAAGTCTTCTCTGTGTATTTAGTCGATATCTCTTTCAGATTAAAAGTTTTCCGTAATAGGACAACATATATAGGTCAGTTTGACATTATCATAATCATACAAACAGATGAAATCCTGCAGACTGCATGGAAATCTTGCCTTTGACTTAAGGTAATCCTTAACCTAATCCTTCAATAAGCATTTAACACAATCCACCTTTGTGTCCTTCGTGTGACATTTTACTCAATCTCTATTCAATGAGCAGAGCCAGGAAGGGTTTGATGGTTTAATACATCTGGCAAATTAATTTAGAAAGTGTAGATTGAAATAACAGACCCTGTGGGTTCATTTATATGTCCAGACAGAGGTGTAATGTAATTGTTTGTGTTGTGCATCTCTCTTGGGTATCTTCATTATTTAACTGCTCTATAGATATTAGCATAATTCCCATTAATTCCAATGCAAAGTTGGTGGTTGCTTACATCCAAATTCATTTAGATATCAAAGGTGAAGTGTGCATTTTTTTAAATGTTGTTTTTTCCAGTTGCATTGATTTAATGCGATAATGAAACCATTTTAATAATGTCTCATAATATCAATTTAAGGCTCAACCAATGCTGCATGAAGGAAAAATTAAGAACGAACAGGAGAAAATATTTTAATTTCACATACTTTTTAAATTAGGTCAACTACTATTCAGATAGTCTGTTCATATTTTATCTCTTGTTCCTCTCGTTACATTAATAGGCTGCAACAACCTTTATTTTCATGCATAATGCATGTAAAGAAGTCTTGCATTAGAACAACTCAAACCACTGAAGCTGACATAATAGTACAGATATGACCTGTGTCATCTCTGCCTGGACACAATAGCTGGGCTGGCCTTTTAATTCATCTGCTGATTTAGACTTTTCACTGAAGCTGGCATTTGAGAACTCTGATTTATGCTCTGACTCAGAGGGAGAAACATAAAGGAGATGGTCAGGGTGACCTTCATCCATCCATTGCTTTCTGTCCAGCCACGGAGGATGTGTCTTATAGTCTTTCTGTGTACTGTATGAACTAATCAATTATTTTCATCACAGGCAGGCGCATAAGGGGTCTAAACAAACTTCAGAAAGCTTTGTTTATTAATGAATCGTTAGGGTCTGTGCAAATACAAATATCACTGCTATTCAGCAGTTATTGACAAGATAAGTGTTCAGATAGTTGGCTTTTAAAACATTTGTTAAATAATTAATGATTTTTTCAGTCAGATGAGACTATTCAGTACATTTTGAAATCATTTAATATCTTGAATATATTGGATTACAAAAAAATAAACTCACAGTTTTAAAGATGAAAAACTTGTTAGTTTTCTTTTATCACAATATTCCAGTTAAGTGATCATGAGTAAATTCCAAATAATTTTATAGTCTACAGTAGTTGGTTGTCCTTAATAACTTCATGTGTTGTTTGTCTCTTTTTTAAGGATGCAATATATATTTTTATTTATTTATTTATTTTTGCAATATTTTGAAGAATTTTTATAAATTACAGCACAAGCTTATTATTTTTTAGGTTTTACAGATCAGAAAGCACTGCATAGAACTACAGAGGCCCATACCTACCCTGTTATATGATTTTGACAGATTTCTTTGTGCAAATCATGTTCTGTAAGTCATTCTGGTTTTGTGAAGTTACACATCACTTCTTAATCAAATGAATGAGATCTACTCGTGTGAAAAGTGCCCCTCTTGTGTTTACAAGTGGTATTACATGAACAATTATTACCAGCTGAGAATAGAGATTCAGGCCCATTCAGCTTTACTTTTATTCATAATGATGGTAACCTAAACCGTAAGTTAAGACAGCTTCACATGCTGTACATAAATATAAGTATGCTTAATGTGATGACGTTTAGACCATGTCAGATCCTCTGTGTTCCAGCTGACATGTTCTCCTGCAGGAACTGGACATCGACTCAAATGGATGTACCTTATGTGGACTTATTTATTTATTCATTCATTCATCTTAGTTTTTTCTGTCCCGGTCGAGCTGGCCTCACACTTTTGAGATGTATTATTAATTCAAGCGTAGCTGTAGGCACTGTAATCTAGAGGCCACACCCTTCATACTTCATGTCAATGCATATTTCAGCAGCAATACCAGTCTTAACCCTCTGGGGTCTGAGGGTGTTTTGGGGCCCCGGAGAAGTTTTGACATGCACTGACATTTGGGCTTTTCTCAGTTGCTTATAAACATATAAATGGCTAAAGTCTAATAACACTGTAATCAGCACAAACTGTGCTACAATAATATGTGAGCAGCATGTATGTACATCAGAGTCAAGCCAGTGCTGTGCAGGATGAAACATTATTACTGACCTTTGACCTATGATCATGTGTGATATCCAGAGGGTGGACTTTTATTTATAATGCCTTTCTTAAGGAGCAATGTTGTTGCATGTGCATTCTGATTGGTCGGTTTACAATCAAAGGAGCCTTTATGCTATCAGCCTCCTCTGTAAAGCCTGACTTGTTACATAATAGTCAAAAAATAGTGGGGGGTTTTTTAAACGGTTTGTGGAAACTTTTTACAAATTCTTTAAAAATAAGTTTGCATATTTGTTTTTGTTAAGTGTCATATTTGAAATATCGTGTTTATGTTTTTGCTAATATGATGAGAATATGGAGCTTGAGTAGGGAAAAAACACCTCAGTTTTATTAAGTGCCCCAAACTGAGCAAAAATATACAATTTGGTGCAGTTGCTGATATTTATATGGCCAAAAAGTAGGATGAAACTCAAGCTCAATGTAACTTAACAGGATCGGTATAACAGACTACTTACATAAAATGCATATAAATGTCAGTTTATGCTAATTCCCAATAATATTTCAAATAATCATTCCTCAAAAGCCTTCTTTTAGATTAGATTAGATTAGATTTTAATCACACTTTAACATTTTTTAATGGAGTATGGAAAATTAAGTAAACCGAAATTGCTTCAGTACAGGGTGTTGATCTTGAAATATTACAAAAAATATAAAAGTTATTCTTACACAGCAAAAAAAACAAACAAACAAAAACAAAACACATGAACCTGACCTGAGGGGGGCCATTTTTACAATTATTTTAATTTCACAGTTACTAAATGGATTTTTTACTTGCTGAAAAAGACTAAACTTTTAATCAGATGACAGAAGGCATGTAGTAGATAGTGTAGAGTGGGATTTTTTTTAGCAAAGTTTTTATCATGATGTTAACATTTGCACATCAAATATGACACAGTAGGCTTTACAGGGTTAAAAATCACCTGGGCTACTACAAAACAAATGTGTTTGCATAATATCCATTTAGGTTATGCACACTACTAAGGCTACGTTTACATGACAATGATGTAGTCAAAAATTGAAAAGTTTTTCACTTGCGTTTTTAAAAAGTTTCACATATACACAACAGCGCTTTCAAAATGATTTGCGTTTACACATATCCGACCAAAAATGCTGTATTATGTATGCCAGGCCAGTAGTTGGGGCTGTCACCTTGTTAGTAAACAGTACCTGTAGGGAAGTGATGATTATATGTTGTTGCTGTGGCCTAATGGTTAGAGAATTGGATTTGTAACCAGAAGGTCGCAGGTTCAAGTCTCGGTGCTGGCAGGAGTTGTAGGTGGGTGGGGAGTGAATAAACAGTGCTCAATACCCATGGCTGAAGTGTCCTTGAGCAAGGCACTGAACCCCCAGTTGCTCCCCGGGCGCTGGATATAGCTCCGGGTGTGTGTTCACGGTGTGTTCACTTCTCACTGCTGTGTGTGTGCACTTGGATGGGTTAAATGCAGAGCACCAATTCCGAGTATGGGTTACCATACTTCGCAAATGTCATGACTTTCACTTTTTTTTCACTTTCACTGTTGGCTAAACGTCTGATGCATATGGGACACAAAAGTGGAAACACTTCAGGACTGTCGAAGTCATCATCGGATTGGTTGAATTGTCTGGAAACAAAGATGCTGTGCTGCCAAACTGTGACGACGAGCGCTTATCAAGATCAGATAATGCTTGATTTTCAAAAGTATGTGAAATATTTAAAGTTCGCAGCATAGAATCTTTAAAATACAGTATGTCCGAGAGTTTTACACACTGGTCTGTTATTGTGGCGATATTTCCATGCCTCGAAACGTGACGATGAACAAAACAAACTATGATTGGTTGTTTGACATGTCGGTCTAACGGCCTCATGGGCGGGCCTTGGCCAAAGAAAGCTGCCATGAATTCCAGACCTTCAGTCTGAAGGTCTGGCTACGTGAGACTAATCTACACTTTGCTGAAGAAGCGTTAGCAAACTCTTGAGCAGCAACAACAGTACCATGTACTCCGCCACTGTTGTGTATGTTTGTTCGCGCTTGCCTTTAAAATCGAAACGTACTGTGCATGTCTACATTCCTAACACGTACTACGCATGACGTCACCGTTTTCAAAGATTCCCTTATTGGGTGTTTACACGGAAACGATAGCAGTGGCGTTTTTAAAAACGTGCACTTTGAAACCCGTTTTCAAAAATATGCATTTTCAGTCCCTAAAATGCCATTGTTGTGTAAACGAACAGGCAAAACACATAAAAAGCTTCCCGTTTTTTGGCTGAAAACGTCGTGTAAATTGTCCCTAAGTTAACTGATGAATAACAGATAATTTCGATTCTTTGGTATTTATTTGCCTCCTCTGATGAACCGTCATTACTTTTTAAAAAAAATTCTATGTTGATTGTGGTGAGAAGCATGCCCATTTTCTGATTAAAATAAAATAAGGGCTTTAGGAAACTAGAGATAACTGCAAAGCCACCACATTGTACTTCATCTCCACTGCATGAACTCAACAGCCTGTTAATCTTTTCTAATTAGTATGTGCAAGACAGCTGAATCAAAACATGCCCGCTAGGCCACTGGATCACAATTTGTTTTAGTCTTCATTCTGAGCTGCATCTTCACTTCAGAGTTTTTGACGCAATTTTATGCTGCTCTTCTGACATGCTTTTCCTGTAGGTGCTAATTAGGTCCATATGCCAGATTTTATTGAACTCTTGTTTTTTTCTCACCTTTCCTCACACCTAACGTGAATGTGCCGAGGGATAGAGAAGCTCTAGTACCCTTTCATTTCAGTGACAGACCCAATCCAGGCCACAGAAACAGGCTTTTGTGCTCTGCTGAGTTCACACTTGATGCACCTGTGCTGCACAAAAGGTCCCTGTACACGTTTGCATTCTTGCTTCTATTCCACACATCTAAGGGTTTTATTAATTATAAATTCATGGCAGTCTGGTTTAGAGATGTTGTGTTGCCAACAGAATAGCGATCGGCATTTTAATTCATTTTAATTCATAAGTTGAAACTGTATTTTTCTCTGATATGTAGAATGCATTTTTATTAGATATATTCCTCTAAACTACTGTAAGTTCAATAGTGTCAGATTGATTGAAAATATGAACAAAATATGAACAAAACATGTTCAAATGTTGCCATATTGCTCCATGAAGAAACTTTAACATCCTAGGAAACTTTTCATTCCACAGAAAGGTTATTCATAGTAGAAAAAGGTTCTTTAGATCAATAAAGTGTTTTTACACTAAGAAAAAATTATTTGAGGAATGCAAAATGGTTTTTCTATGGCATCTCTGCAAAAATCCACTTTTGGTAAAGTGCCACAAAAATATCATATTTATCGGTTATTCATAATGAAATATATTAATGAAAACTTTGCCATTTGCAACATATTTTACCTTCCAGGATATTCAGCTAAAAAATATAGGACTTAATTTAATCCATTATCATTTAAAAGTGGGTGTTATATAAAGAAAAGAGCTTTTAGTAAACATTATCAGATAGCCCATGTGGGCAAAATTGAAATCAGCAGTCAAGGAAAATCATTTCAGAAAAACATAAAAGAACCTTCCATTGAACAGCTCTAAAAAAAAAAAATTTTCTTAGATGGAAGAACATTTAAAAATCATTTTTTCACTATGAAGAACCTTTTGTGCAATGAAAACATTCAATGGATGTTAACGATTATTTCATGGAACTATAGATGCCAATAAAGGACTTATTTTTTAAGACTAGATTTATTTCATGTTCACTGTAAAAACTAGAGTAGTTAAAACTACATTTTTAAATTCAAATTTAAATTACAGTTCTGTGTTCTATTTGTTTAAATTCAGCATTTGAAACTGAATCAAAAAGGCCTTCTCAATTCAATTCTGGATGGCACACAACCCCAGTAGCCAATACTCCTTGAGACAGCTGTGATCTGTAAAGCCACTTGTGATAAAGAGGCCAGTCACTGAATCAGACTGGTTCAGCAACTCACTGTCATGATTACAGCAAGGTCAGTCACCAGAATATCACTTAACACAACAACACACTCCATCACATGTGCACACACCCACAACAAATACTGCAGAGCAGATAGAAGAAGCGCATGTTTGACCACACATTATGACATAAATGATTCATGCTAATGCATGTGAAACATGATATACTTCCCTAAACACACATCATGAAATCACTCACACAGATACTTAGTGGTATGATCCGTAATGCTGTTGCCCAACACAGCCACGCTGGAGCTCCACCCCTTGTGGTGACATCGTCCGTAAGAGAGGATGCTGGGAGATGACAAAAGACTTCTGTGACAGAGTTCATGTATGAGTAAACAAGCTCACTGGGTGTTTCTGTTACGCAGCTCTGAGTGGGACCATTGAGGTCATAATTGTATCTCAGACAGGGTGTTGCTCATATACTGCACATAAAATGTATTATGTTTCTATTGTTTTATGTTCTGTTGCTTTAAGCACTTTTTAATTATAGCAGTTTATTTACACTCAGATATTAGTTATAGCTACCAGAAGCTTCTGCATGTTCCAGAGTCTCCTTTTGTAATTTAGATGTTTTAAATTTAGATCTGAACAGATAAATTTAGATCCTCATGAAAATATCTCATGAAAAGGCTTAAGGGAATTGTTGTAGTGCTTTGGCTTTGAGAGAGTTGACATGTTTGCTCTGAAAATCAAGACTGGAGTTTTGACACGTTGTCATTTGGTCCGTCGTGTTTCAGCGAGGACTTTAGATAGACCATGCACATTTATTATTAATGTTCCTTAATTTAGTTTTGGAAATATTGGTTGTTTTCTGTTTTGTTTTATAGAGCACAGGTTGATGTTGATTATAAGAAAGTAAAAAAAGACAGAAGTGTATGCCTACAACTTCTTATATAGTTGGCAGAGCATTGCATAAGGTCATGGGGTTAATTCCAAAAGAACACATGTACTGACATAAAGTATGCATACTCATGTGTACACTACTAGCAAGACTTCTGAAAAGATAAACAGTGCTTATATATAGAACTAAGTTATGGAACATTGATTTTGATTCATAATCTTTCAAAGAAAAAACATTTTCCCCCGGCAATTTGTCTTGCACATGATGATTTATCATTTTTATTAGGATTTTAATGACTATCATCAATATCTGACTTGTTTTAAAATACATACTATAGGCCTATCTGAAATAAACAACTATCATATCAGGATCACTAAACTTTAGTTTCTGTAATAAACCATGTTTATATTAAACATGACATACTTTCTCACAGTGTTAACACATAGTAAAGCTTCTCTTTCGTGATATATCTAAAGTTGTTATCTACCCTTGACAGTAAACATGGTTTAGTGTGTTATCATGCAACTCTCTCAGGGAACAGTTAAATCAATGTTTGCCCGCTGGGCGCAACCATTCGACAAGCGCGGAAGGATAATTAATTAACAAACGAGTACATTAAAGATTATATTACGCTAAAACACTAAACATGAGTTGTTTTTTAATACATTATAAGCATATTGTTTATATTACATACGTATTTTTAAATTACAACGCGGGGTTTATACATATGCTGCGCGCAGGCACATCACACACCCCTTTTTTGTTGTTGGTACAATCGTGAAGTAGGTTGGCTTGGGTTGAAAGTCGCTCGCAGCAAAAATGTTTCCCAGGGTCTGCCTTCGCGTACTCAGACGCTGATCGCTCCGCCAGGAACGATTTCACAAGGATCTCTTGCTCAAAGCCATGGTGAATCCAAGAGGCTGACGACAACGACAGATAAGAAAAAAATCGCCATTATTCCAGCGTTGAAGTAGTTTTTAAACAAAAAAATCAGGATGCCCGTGAAAGGTGGAGGAAGAGTTGCTTATCCGAATAAAAGCGACAATGTTGTAAGTATCGCCGCTGAAGGAATGTCATGTACAGTTTCTCCGGAATAGTTTTATGTTTATATGGGAAAATAAATCCTAAGCGTTAGAATATAAGTCATTTTGATCCGACACAGTGTATGTTAATTTTGTTTATGATAATAATGTTGCTTCAGCCACTGGAATGCTGCAGTGTGAACCTCACCTGTTGAGTTTTCCTCAGGCGGACGCTACTGTATCAGCACTCTCCTGTCAACTTTATCCCAAATAATTTACTTTGAGTGCCGAATATATATATATTTCTAATGGTCAGAAATTATCTAAAGCTCTGTTTCCTTGTCATTTAGAGACGCCCACGTCTAAATACAATTTCATAGAAACAAAACAGGGATTGATGTTGTGCTTTCGCTTTTGGGAGTTGCTGACATGTTTGGCCTGAAAAGTCAGGACTGAAGTTTGACACTTTGTCGTTTGGTTTCTTGTATTCCTGGGAAGATTTAAGATTTTTGATATAAACCAGAAACTCTACAGGCACAGGTGCTGTCAAAATAATCTCCCTAATTCCAGCTTTTGAATGTATTGGTTAATTTCTAGTCTGTTTCAAACAGCACAAGTTGGTACTGAGTGTATACAGTAAAATCTTAATTAATTTATTGTAAAAGAAAGCTGTAAAGTACCAGTACATACTTTTTTAATATTTGATTTTGGACAGTGTGAGGCAAAAGTTTGGACACACCTACAGTATTTTTATTATTATTTACGTTTACAAAACAGTAAAGTTAAATTATGAAATAACTCACAAGGAAGAAAATGAATTATATAGTGAAAGTGAAAGTGAAAGTGACGTGACATTCAGCCAAGTATGGTGACCCATACTCAGAATTCGTGCTCTGCATTTAACCCATCCGAAGTGCACACACACAGAGCAGTGAACACACACACACACTGTGAACACACACCCGGAGCAGTGGGCAGCCATTTTATGCTGCGGCGCCCGGGGAGCAGTTGGGGGTTCGATGCCTTGCTCAAGGGCACCTAAGTCATGGTATTGAAGGTGGAGAGAGAACTGTACATGCACTCCCCCCACCCAGTGACCACAAATGGAATGGAAATGATCTTAATTTCTTCGCTTGTCATCCTAGGATGCTTTTTAAACAAAATTGAAGGAGTTTGCAAGTATGCTAGAC
The DNA here is from genome assembly GCF_018340385.1 of Cyprinus carpio. NCBI lineage: Eukaryota > Metazoa > Chordata > Actinopteri > Cypriniformes > Cyprinidae > Cyprinus > Cyprinus carpio. The sequence continues at coordinate 6,746,472 of NC_056604.1, forward strand.
ACTTATTGATTGCTTATTTTAATTTTTTTTTCTACATGAAAAAAAGGCATGATGAATAGCTGTTACTAAGTAAGTACATACAAATGGTCTACAGCAAAATCAATATGGTTATAAAAATAATAATTTAGATATAGTGACCACTTATTACTTTTAATGAAATGAACACAGAAGGTACAATAAAATCCTATTTTATATTGTCAGCAAAATTAACAAAAGCATATGGCTGCTATTATCTAGTCAAAAAAAAAAATCATGTGAGATTTATATTCGTCTACAAAATGAATTATTTTAAATATTTACAAAAAAATGGTCTACAGCAAAATCAATATTGTTATAAAAATAATAATTTAGATATAGTGACCACTTACTACTTTCAATGAAATGAGCACAAAAGGTACAATAAAATCCTATTTTATATTCTCAGCAAAATTAGCACAAGCATATGGCTGCTATTATCTAGTCAATAATAATAATAATAATAATAATAATAATAATAATAATAATAATAATAATTCATGTGAGATTTATATTTGTCTACAAAATTAATCTTTCAAATATTTACATTAAAAAAAAATATTATCAGGATAATCTTTAAATCATTATTTCAGTCAAGTCTGTCCAAACGTTTGACTGCCAGTGAACTTTCCTATATCTCAATCTTTTCATCAGCTCTACTATTTATGATTTCATATCAGCTCAACTACTGTTGCATCAGAAAATAACTTATTTAAACTGTTAGTGATGCAGAAACTATTCCTGGAGCTCTCTGTAAATGCTGGGACCAGGTCACCTTGACTCTGTTTGAGTGAAACTATGGCTGTGTCTCATTACCTATAGTGAGCTGCCTACATAGAATGCATTTTGGGGCATTCTAGGCAGGTTCTGAATCTGAACCAGCCGAGCTTATGTTGCCCAAAAATGCAGTCTAGGTAGGCAGCTCACTACATTTTACAACTCAACCTATGTTGCCTCTTGTTGCCTCATCCGAATGGACGGCTGATGTTGTCGCCTCAGTGTGGAGGTGTTGTGTTCACCCCAGTGGCCTCCTCATTTGGCTTGGTATTTTCTGTCTGGTTTGGCCCAGCGGGAGAGCAGCTTGGGCTGCAGATTATCAGACCTCATTATTCAGGAGAGAAGAGGCCTGATTCTGATGTTAGGATGAGAAGAGCTGTTATAATCACACCCAGACTTATAGCTTCTCAAGAGCCAATCTTCTTATACTCACACTCACAAAACTGATTTAAAGTCTTTACTACTTTTGTGAGCAATATTCAGTGCATTCAGGTTAACTTAATGAAAGTTTGAGGACTAGTTTGTGTGTAGAATATGCACAAATGCAACTATGCATTCTAAAAATGAAAATCTGTTACCTACCCTCATGTTGTTCCCAAATGTATATGCTGTTTTTCCAGTGGAATGCAAAAGATGATTTTTTGATTAATCTTCACGAAGCTCTTTTCCGCAATGTGACCATTTATAATGACCTTTCAAGCTCCAAAAGGACCAAAAAAATCATGTGACTAGTCTGCTATATTCTAAGTCTTCTGAATTTCTTTATAGCTTCGTGCAAGGAGCAGACCATTCAATGGAAATCTCATTTGTCATTCTGCACATTTAAACTGAGGTGACTCATTCAGTTATGACAAACACATCCACCTCATTTGCATCCTTGTTCAGATTAAAAAGAGACATGACGACATATTGACACCAAGTTTGGTGTCATTGATTCTAAATGGTTATTGATTATTTCATGTGCTGTAGCTGAACGTGACTTGCCAAATGAGATTTGAGAGTTGCTGCATAGGGAAATCATTTCTGCATGTTTGTCAAATGACTTCAGAATACTCTCAATACAGTGCATGTGGCATTTTAACCACTTTCATCTTTTTTAATAGTGTTTTTAATTATTTTTTAAACTAAACAGCTATGGTAACCATGAACTGCTATTCCTGGAAAAGAAAAAGTGAGAAAAACTGATGACTAAATAGTTACTGTTGGGTGAAAGTTTAGATACAATCTTATTTAGGGCTTGACACTTACTTTTTCCCCAAGGAGCACATGTAAAATGGGAGCAAAATAAAAATAGGAGCACATGAAAAAAAATTGTAAACACAGAAAAAAAACATATCTAATGATGTGTTTTTCCCTTAATAAATGGATACAAGGAGATATTTAAAAGCAAAACGTACACTACGTTTTTAAATGTTTCAGCTTCAAACTGTATTTAATAATTATGTAATTTTTTTTGGCCTACTTTAAACTATAAACTCTGTGTATGCTTTGTCTGTGTATAAACAGATTATTGTTCCAATGCTTTATATTAAAATCTTTATATTAAATAGCTGAAAGAGTTTACACTGATGCCAGATCCAGTGTATTGCGTAACCAAAATACCAATAATAACAGGAATAAAATAACTTTATGCATAATGCAGGACATTTAATTATAAGCCGGCCTGAAATACACTAGGACTCTTATTTTAAAATGTCAATGCTTTACTATTGCCTTCTACAACATAGTACAATATAAACACTAAACATTGTCATAATTGATCAATAATTGGTATAATTTATCAACAGCAAATATGTAGCATTTATTGACTGATTAACACATTGTTACATTAAAACATGCAACACTCTTATTTATTTTATTAGGTTTGAACATTTTAGTTGCAAATGCGAGTTCAAAGCTCACATTATAGAGTCCTGATTACTGTTACCGTATTGTTTTTAGCATTGTACTGTTGTGTCTAATCAGGCTCGTCTAGGGGCCGCCTGCTCCCCCTGACCAAACACGTGGAGCAACATCCTCGAATCCGGCCTAATCCACTAGAAGGCTTTTAATTCTGGCTAGTTGCCTTTAATCTCCCGCGAGGCTGCTTGGCTTTGGTTTTTCCGCTTCAATCACACCTTTTAATTAGGATTCTCTGTTTGCGGATTCATATTCGGACATAATTTCCTCTGATAATAGACGTGCACGTCCTGAACGAGGACTAAGACAACACTGAAGGTAGTCTTGTTGTTTTGGTGCGGTATATTTTGAAAGACATCCTGATGTTTTGAGGCAGTGTTACGTCTGCACATAGACCAGTGCAAGCTGGTTTATTGCAAATGCTTTTTGCCAGGCACAAAGGCACTCGGTTTACATTCCTCCTGCACAGGCTGCGCTAGTGGTTCGAACGAAACAATGGTTCCACCTGTCGCTCACATTCTCTTCAAAGGATTAAACTAATTGAACTGCTAGTATGTGTTAATAATCTGTTTTGACAACTAAATTGCCACCTCACTTTAAAGTCTGAATGGAGTGTGTGGCAAACAGTGATTGTCTCAATTTTTTTCCTTGAAGGGCAAGAGCTGTAATTTACATCTGCATGAAGACAAACTGTAATTTTGTAATAATGTAATATAATATCTTTTTTTTTTTTTTTTTGGTTCATGCAACACTGGGGGTGGAGCGATTGTTTTTTTTTTTTTTTTTTTTTTTTTTTTTTTTTTGGGGGGGGGAAGGGAGGGGTGGTTGTAATGGTCTGTTTATTAAAAGGAATTCAATAATTAAAGAGTTTTAAATGATTAAGAATATTAACAATAAAGAAACAGAAAGAAGACCAGTAAAAGAACAAGTTGTTAAAATTATTTAGATATGCACACATTTATTCTTATTCATATGCCAGTTTTATCAAATTCAGTCATGAATAACATGAATTACATAAATGATTCAGCTGGTGGAAGTAGTTTATATCACAGGATACTAAAGTTGGTCATTTAACAGTTTTCAGATATTAAACTTGAACTTATTTCACACTCATCGAATGTTACAAACTGAATGTTACTGTTTGATAACAGTAAAGCCTGCCTACTTTGATTTGATCTCAGACATTTTGACATTGATGAATTCTGTTAGACCAATGACCAGCCTAAAAATCTAACTTTTTAAAACTTTTTGTCATCTTACTATCAAATAGAGCAGCATCAAGGATATCAAATATTGAAGTGGACAATGTGGCCATTTCTGATTATTGGGGATGATTTGTGACCCTCAGTGTTGTTCACACCAAGGATGAAATAACGATAACGATATAGTTTAAAAAATCTTTCTAAATGTATAAGAATAGCAGCGATCATACCAAAACTATAACATTAACAACACAGAGGAGAAATATTGTTGGAATCACTTTCAAAAATATTTGTTACCTGATGATGAGTGATTAAAAACATGGAAAACCAATCAAAATCCATCCTGCTTTTAAAGCACTCATGTATTTAAAGAGCAGGTCATATGGTATTTTAAAGTGTCCTAATATTGTGTTGGAGTGCCCTACAACAGGTTTAAATGCATCTAAGATCAGAAAACATTGTAATTTTCTCAGAATATACATTTAATATTAGAGTCATTTGCCAATGATTAGGAAATTATTCGTTTCAAGCAAGTTCGGAGCAAGCCCCTCCCTTCCTCAAGTCTACTCTGCTCTGATTGGTCAGCTGGCCAAACCTGTTGTGATTGGCACAGAGATGAGTCCTTGAGCCAGTTAGCCAGCGCTACCATTGACAAAGCACCTTTACATAAAACAATAATATAATCAATCCGTTCTTATAATGACATAAAATACAAAAACACTTATGCAAGCGAATCGTGCCCACAGCTAAAGTTTAGCTGCTAAACTGTGAACACTAGGTGGATACGTTAGCCGAGTGTTAACGTGACTAACTGATTAAACAATACAGTTTGTAAACCAAAATATGTCTACTGTAATGTTTGAAGAACGACAGACAAAAGACGCTCACAGGAGCACCAGCCGAAATCACTCATCTCTCCCGCATTAACCCTGTAACTGCCAGTGCAGCACAATAAACAGCAGTTTCACAATTATTATAAAGTCTGTGTGCTACACTACATTCTTTATTATTAAAGAAAGTAATTAGTACGACGTCAGTCTACAATAATCGACATATTCTTAGGTTCACTGCGAATTTTTAGAACTACTTCAGTAAGACAGTAATATTGTGCTTTACCTGGAAACACATTATATGTACTTTGAAAAGATAGAAAGCATATATAAAAAAATTAACATAGTAATAGTTATTTAACTGGGGCTACAACTACACAGAAATAATTTGCAACTTTAAAATACTGATCAGACAACACAACGACAAACAATTCACATATCTCAATACAGTTGTCATTGAAGACCTAGAAGCTAAACGGTGATTACACAACAAACCAAACAATTATTAAGCATGCTACATAAAACGTAAAAGCAACAATTATTAATAACACTTACAGGTTGTGATACGGAGGAGGAAGCTGATGCAAATACACTTGGAACTGAACCTTCCTTCAATATCAGCCGGCTCGCGAATCCAAGTTTGATTGCATTTAAGTTGGTAAAGCAATCGTCTTCAAAATGGCGTGAACAAAGCACAAGGCTCGGACTATACTTCTGTGGTACAGTTGTATATATGAATTGTAGCCACTTAGTCTTCAAATGCTCATCCTTGGGCAGATGAAAAAAGTTTGCTTTTGAGTCGCACTTCAGAACACAGCGTCTCGTCGCCATGATGTTTTCTAGTTTTCACTGGCGTCTTGGAGCGCAAAAAGTGGGCGTATCGTATTCAAATAACTTGACAAGTTGACGTCATCTAGTCAGAGAAAAAGCTTCGGTCTTCTAACGATTCATAAAAATGACTCAGAGTCGACTCTTACTTTTGAAAGACAATAACTTTATATACGGTGCACTGTCATATTTCAAACTTTGCAGGATGTTTTTGTTCACTTAGATCTATGTTACACACTACATGAAAGGTAAATTTCAAGATTCCATGATAGGTGCTCTTTAAATCAACAGATGGCAAAACTGCTGTGCACGTTTATAATAAACAGAATGTTATCATGCATTGGTGTAAACATTAATATAGTTATCGCTCTTGGTGCATGTGAACGGATCTTAAGAGCTGAGGCAATTTTTAAACATTTTAGCCTGAAATAGTCATGTTTTTCTTTGTAGTTTGTGCCAGGATAATGCTTCTAAATTACATGGAACAGTTTGAGCCTCTGCACTGGATATTTTGGGCCTTTGCCCCTCTCACCAGGGTGTGCATCCTGTGTACATGCGCATTTATCAGTAGTTGGGTTCATGCAAGCTGTGTGATCGTTTGATCTCAGTTGGACACACAGAGTGATGTCAAGATCAGTTCTCATGTACTGCGGTTTCCTGTCTTCTCATCAAAATTTAGTTTAAAAGAAAAAAAGGTCCACTTGTTTTCTTTTAGAGTGACTTCTTATACAAAGTCTTATGATTTTTCCAGAAGTTGTTATTTCCTTCCTGGCCGCAAGGAATTAGATTGGGCTTATCTAGGAATGGCCAGGATGAGGACAGTTTACAGCTTGCTTCCTCTGCTGCATTGCTTTTCCTTTTTGAACTGTACCACACCCTAAAGTTTGCCGACCCTGTGCACAGAGAAAACTCATTAGATCCATATGGCTCTCCAGACGTTGCCCTAATCACCCGTTGATGACAGTGAAGTGCATCTCTGTCCTCCTCTATCATGTTTGACATGAGTCATGTGTTGTGGATGCATTGAACGTTTTGTAATTCCAGGTCATACTGCCTCTAATTTAAGTTTCATAACCTTGTGATGGAAAGTTTTTTTTCCCCTCCCATTAAGGGTTTCATCAGTTTGGGGTGTTGTTTTAATTTATGGTTTAATTGAATATACCTTGGTGTCAATTTGAAGCAGATGTGCATCAGTTCGTTTTCAGGTTTCTGCAATTACTTGGTCATAAAAAGATGCTTCTTTTAGCTGGAGGGCAGATTTGTTGTTTAGAAGGCCTATTTTGATTTCCCTTGAGAATATGGTTCATTAGTGAAAGCTAGGTGAGATTACTTAACAGGGACAATGGCACGTAATTGTTTTTGTAAAAACAATCATAAAGGACAATAATTTATCTATTCTTTTTAGCCTTTCAGTTGCGTTTTATGACAATTTATTATTTTCATTTGTAAGTAAAATACTGGCTTAAAGTCACCACGACATTTTCTGAATGGATATAATGGATCTTATTGTGAATCATCCATTTAATTTCATCCATTTGTTACATTTCATTTTAAAAAAAAATAATTTTACTTTATACTGTTTAATCGAAATGTCATAACTCAGTTTTCACAATTTGAAATGTCCTTTTTGATCTTCATTTTAGTTAAATCTTTAGTAATTTGGTGTTTGTCTTTTTTATGTCCTTTTTAACATATGTCTGTATAGTTTTTATTAATTTTTATTTAAGTTTTAGGTATTTTAATACCATGTTCATTTTAATTTAGTCAGATGTTGCTCTGGTAAGAAGACAATTTTTTTTTATTTATTATTATTTCAGCTAACAAATGTTTTTCAAGTGACGAAAATGTTTTTTTTTTTTAAATGGTTATGTATGGTTATTTTTGTTTATTATTAATTTTTAGTCAACTATAATAACCTTGATGGCAAAAATGACCTCTTTTTGGTTATGTATGCTGGACTTCTCCAGTTATTTAGTCTGTTACTTCTGTGTCATTGTGACTTAAAGTAGAATTACTAAAACCAAAATGTATAAAAACAAACTAGAGTTGTGTCTATGACTAAAATTACAGTGAAGTCCACTGAAGAAATGAACTAAAGTTTAAAGAAAATGTAAAAAAATAAAAATAAAATAATATAAAAAAAATCAAAAGTGTGTATATATATATATATATATATTAAATAAAATATTTTTCAACCTCAATTAAACCTACAACATCCTTTGTATTTATCTGTGAAAAAAAACACTAATGGTTTGTGAATTACAAACATTTGCAAAAATCCAATCAATGAGCAATTAGAGTGTGTCAGAGATGTGACCTCAGACAGACAGCAGAAGAGGGGAGGACAGGAGCGGGCCGGTGGAGAACGTGGGATGGTGGATGAATAAAAGAGTTGTTTACACTAGTGCAGCGAGACACTGGCAGTGAAAGCAGAGCATTGTTCCTCCATAAACGCTCTCCGAAACAATGAAGCTCTCATGCTGGAGAGACCCTCAGAGGAACAGGGGAAGTTTGAGGACTGGAGATCTGTTAAGTCTGCTTATACAATATGTGATGGAACTAATATCAAGATGATCCAAGATCTAAATTTCCACTTGTGTGGGAAGAAACCTTGAGGTGATCCTGTTCCTGGTGCTCTTGTGTGCATAGGGTGTTACTTCAAACATTAGCTGTATTTTGTCATTTAATGCAGCTGGACCAAGAGTGCTATGTTATTGTCATTGCTTTTTGGACTACTAGAAATAAAGAATCTTGTTTTATATATATTTATTTATTTGTTTACTACATTTTGTTTGATTCATTACTGATAATGTTGAAAGTTTACATTTCTCAATGCTATTTTTGATATCATTTCAGAAAATAATATGCCTTTGAACACTGTTATACATCTTGCACTCACTATAAATATGAATTAATGTAATTAATTACTTTATCAATTATTAATATATATTATTATATTGATTATCAAATGTGACCCTGGACCACAAAACCAGTCATATAGCACGGGTATATTTGTAGCAGTAGTCAACAATACATTGTTTGGGTCAAAATGATCATTTTTTCTTTTATGCCAAAAATCATTATTAAATGTGATTTTTCTCAATATTTTGATATTTTTGCACCCTCAGATTCCAGATTTTCAAATAGCTGTATCTCAGCCAAATATTGTTATATCCTAATAATTTATTTATTCAGCTTTCAAATGATGTACAAATCTCCATTAAAAAAAAAAAAAAAGACCCTTATGGTTGGTTTTGTGGTCCAGGGTTTTCCACAATATGTCCTTTTAAAAGGTTGCACCCAAAATAAATCAGGCCAAAATGCCTTTCAATTCTTTTTACATTATTGCACTTTGGACATATTTACCATGGTTTCTTAGTTAGAATATATTTTATATCATTATTATATTTTAATTCATTAATGAAATTATTTTTATTGTACTTTATTATTATTTTTAATTTAATTTAATATATTAATATTTAATTTGTTACTAATATATATATTTTATATTTGATTTGAATCTATTACTTTGTCTTGTATTATTTTGAAACTATAATTATATATTTTTATTGTAGTGTTGAAGTGCTGGTTCTTTGCGACATCGCTGTTGTCCCTAAACTCACATTATCTGAACATGAAATTGCTTTGGTGCTCATAGATTCCTACACCCTAAGCTCAGACACCGCTCTTTCTCAAAAAAAGCATTGAGTCATCAGCACATTAGCTGGGAGAAAACAACCTCTTCTTTTACCAGAATAAGACCACAAGGTTTGAAATGTCAATAAGAATCCATTGTCCCTAAAAATGACATGAATGTTCCCTACTCCACCCACTGGTGACATTCGACATGCTTGGGTTTTGAGGTTTCTTTTTATTTAGTGACTGCTCTCGATTTCCCAGCGGAGCTCTACTCAATCATTCGGAAACATCTTGGTATCCCTCATGGAAAACCGAGGGAGGGAGTGTTGGTTTCGTAAGCAGCAGGTTTGTGTCGGCTGACTGCTGCAAGCAAGACAGTATCCTGTGTTCATCATATTACCTTTCAGCTCGTCATCAGAAAGCATTGACCTGATTGGCTGAAACCTGCAGTGTGGGCAGAGTCCCGTGCCCTTATATGTCCCTCAGGGCAGATCTGGGTTTTTTTTTTGTGTGGGTTTTTTTTTTTTTGTTATGCAAAGCATTGTGGGAAGTATACAGGTGTAATCTGCTACCTTCTTATCTTTCATCATCTGTTTGTTTTGTTTTAATGCGTTGACTGGGCAGAGCAAAGGAATGTGGATAGTTGAGGATCTCGGCTCGACTTGAGAAGCACTGCACAGAATGGCTGTTAGGTTTCTGCATCAGGTAACTGGTAATGGCTGTAGGTGTGCACCTGATACCTGAAGGAAAAGCATACAGTACACCGGCTGATGGAGCACAGGCTCGTTTTGAGCTGTCTGAACGCTGTTGTGAGATGGTGCTTTTTCATAGCTGGACTTTTGACCTGTAGGAAGCTCGGCCTGAGCTGTATAATGTGCAGGCGTTCATGGCTGATACTGGTGTGGGACATTAATTACTGAAAATACTGAATCACATGAAGCAAAATAAGAACTTGAGTTAAAACCTGAATCTACTAGAATCTACTGCATCTGCAAAAACTTTACTAGTCTGATTAGGAATTTATTTTTTTGAGTTTTTACGATAAATAGATAGATGGATTATAGATTATTGTAATTCTATCTATCTGTCTGTCTGTCTGTCTGTCTGTCTGTCTGTCTATCTGTCTATCTATCTGTCTATCTATCTGTCGCTCTGTATCGTTCTCTCTATCTTTCTGTCATTCTATCATTCTATCAGTCATTCTGTGTCTGTCTTTTATTCTATCCTTTAGAAAACGTTGTATCTTTTGTTCTTTACCCCTTTAACAATTATATTAAATATTTAAAAAATAAAGTTTCAGATATTGGTAATAAATAACAGATGGCATTATTTATTTAGAACGGCATTTATCTTTGATAACACATTGATGTTTGGGCTTATTTTATGGTTTTTGATTGATTGTTTGGTTTTTTTATTTTTTATTAATTTTTTTTTTTTTTTACTTGCACTACCTTCAGCTGATTGAATAACAAGATTGCATGCATCACAGAGAACCATAAACAGCAAATGTTTGGACAAACAAATTCTGTTGTTTGCATTTTCTTTTTTTTCTTTTTCTTTTTTGGTGTTATTTTGAACTAGAGCTTTTCTTCTGGCATTAGCAAACGTGTTGGCACATTGGAATGTTCAGAAAACTCTGGAAGTACCATGATAAAATTCCGGTGGATTGTTTTAGTAACACACTGCCATTAAAAACGAGTGTCACATGGTATTCTGACTCACTTATACACAATTATAACAGCACATGATACAATCTGTTTACTTTAATGACTGTGCTTCAGAAATTTAGCTGTAGCCAAACAGGATGCACATGAAAATATCTGAAGATTTCTGTAGTTTAGGCCTTTGCCTAATGACTAAGAAAAGTCTGACACATACATGTTTGTGGAATGTAGGGTCAGGTCGAATGTGAAGTGGGTAAAATTAGTCTGTGCTGTGCACATGCCTGGGAGTTTGTCTCGTTGAATAGATGTTTGGGTGTGTGTTAATAGTGGCTTTCTAATGACCTCTGTTTTCAGGATGAGCAAGCTTTGCATATTCTCTTTGCTCTTTATCTGCACGTCATAGTTAGACAACTATTGTTTTACTATCATTGTGTACAGTGCAAGCGTGACCTCTTTCTCAGTGCTATTTTACTAAAGGCTCCACAAAGTATGCATCAGTGTAAAACCCATCATAATAAGATCATGTGAGCATCAGTTTACATGAACCCTCCAATCCCATGCCGAGACCATGAGAAACATGCCTCTATTCTGGATTAGATGCCTCCTCATTCCAGGGATGTAAAATCACTGTGGCAGAATAACCGGCGCCGCTCTCCGCACTTGTCCAGGCATTTTCTTTTGAAAGTTTTAGTGAGTAGCGTCAGATTGCACAGCATGAATGCTCTATATAAGGCGGCGAGGTTGGAAACCCTCAAGGAGACGACACTGTGACCTTCAGATCTCCTTACAGTATGTTCTTTAGTGTCAGAATTGCTGTGATGTTTGTGGGTTTTGGATATTTGGCATGCAGGGTCGCTGTGATTGTGTCACCACCAGCCTTCGCTGTAACCCTGACCTACCCTAAAAATACCAGAACTCCTTGAGCTTCATGCCTCCTGTCTATCTCTGTTTCTATGAAATGCTGATGACTCTTGTTTAAGAATGCTTTTATATACTTGATCACAAGAAGTCAAAGTTAGGGTTGCATGCAAAGGGTGTGATTCCTGTAAGCTGAACAGCAGAAAAAGCAGTGCCGATCTTATGTTTTTAGTAAAATTTTACTACAACCCAGGACAATTTTTTTTTTATTTATATATATATATATATATATATATATATATATATATATATATATATATATATATATATATATATATATATATATATATATAATTTTTTTTTTCATTTAAATTTTACTTTTAGTAATTTTATGTTTTTAATTTTTCATATTAATTATTTTATTTAATTATTAGCAATTTTAATAAATATAATATTTCAACTTAAATTGATTTTATTTTCATTAGTTGTCTAACATTTTAAATTTAATAAAAAAAAAGTGTAAAGAACTCCATGAAATGAAAATGAGATTAAAAAAAATCTCTTTGAAAAAATAACTTTTGAAAAAGTTTTGAATGAATTTTGTAAAAAAAATTACATTTTTAATATTTTATTTTCAGTTAATATTCATTCATAATATTCTTTTTGTGTGTGTGTGATATTAGTTTTAGTTTGTGAATAACCCTCATCTGACTGTTTGCATGTGTTATCTGTTAACTTGAATAATTGCTTGACTGGAAATACTCAAAAGATGCATACAAAACTATTGGTTCAATTTAGTGGTATTCATGTTATTTATTTATTTTTTGAGTACCCTTGCATCCTTTAACTGTGGCTCTAAAATAACGCAGGCTCTATCAGTTTTTGAAATATTGTGTAAATAAATCGGCAGCTGCATACTGTAGAACTAACAGTGCAGTTGTGAATGTCATTGATCAATATAATATTGACTCGAAACAAAAACTCCAAACAGAGATTGACACACACTCTTATGATGTGCAGAAAACAGAACACACCGACCTCAAAATGACCCTCAGACTAATTATTGGCTGCACAAGTACATCTGTACCCACAAATGTACTACATGAGACACCTCAAACTTTCACTTTCAGCCCTTCACATTCATACCAGCACGCTGCAGGACACAGCACAAGAGAGGATAGCAAGCACAGATAACAAACACTCGCGATAGGCGTTCGGCCCAGTTTCCAGTCTTCACTGTAACAATTCTGCTCAGAGGCTTTAACCTGGACTCAGATGAGATGCATGAGGACACGACTGATAAACGGCCAGGAAAAGCTCCCCCTGCATGGGCTGATTTACATTTTACCCACTTTACATGCCTTTTTTTTTTTCAATGACCGCCATTTAACATGCCTCCGGCTGCATAGTAGGCAATTATCAGGGGTAGTGGAGTTGCTATTCTGAGATGCTAAGTCTCTCTCTTTCTCTATACTGTATGTGTGTGTATTACGTTTCAACATCCAATGCCAGAAACCTGTTCATGGTATCGTTTACATCACATAGCAGGAGTGTGCGTGGCTAAGTGAGGTGTCATCCCTTTGGTAATGACACGGAAGCTGGGATGGCTTCGGTAGCTGTTGTATTATTAGCGGAAGGAGTGGTGCTTGAAGAATTCTCCTCATCTCTCGTAGCCGTTTGAACGTGTTTTTATGTCCAACACCCCTCAACCAGCCACTTGAAGAAATTCAATGTGACATACAGACGAGCCTGGGCCATCCACACATCCAAATAAAGATTTATCCCACAACACGTACTGTATTAAATGTGCCTGCCGTCTCCTGCCCCACTACAGAACACCGGATCCTTGTCTGAGATGGACGCTGAACCTCTTTACGAGCGTTTATTAGACGTAGACGACACTGTTAAAGCCTCATAACAGGATGGGAAATAGTTGGGCAGCTGCTCGGTGAAACGGCATCATTTGTTTCTCTTTGAAGATGAAGCGGCGTTTCAAATGAGTCGGAACAGAACAGGGTCATCTGATTTAGGACGCAGGAAGAGGATGTGGACTTGGGTAATGCGCTTGTGTATCTATGCTTTGATCTTGATTTATTGTCTAATAGAAGTGTCACTGGGAATCGGGACTTTGAGAAGTGTCTCTTAAGAACATGCCAAAGCATCCGGACAGTTTTTCTATCAATTTTTTAAGCTTTACTTTGATGACGTTGAAGTAAAAATGCTGACACTTTTCCATACTTTCTGACTGCATGATTTTTTAATTTGTGGTTAACAGAACTATGTTTAATATTTGAGAGTGGTTAGAGACAAGTTTTAATAAGACATGAACATGGCGTAGATTTGATGCGTTAGTTTCTCAGAACAGTGCTTATTCACTTCATGTCAACTGATCCAACTCTTATTTAAGTTTTATGTGCAGTTTTTTTTTTTATTTATGTATTCTCATCTTTTTTTTTGTAGCAGTATATAAATACACTGCTATTCAAAAGTTTGTGGGTTGGTATGATTTTTAAAAAATGTTTTAATGTCTTACGTTCACCAAGGCTGCATTTATTTGATCAAAAATACAGTGAAATTGTGAAATATTACAACACTTTAAATTAACTGTTTTCTATCTAAATATATTTTAAAATGTAATTTATTCCTGTGATGCAAAGCTGAATTTTCAGCATCATTACTCCAGTCTTCAGTGTCACGTGATCCTTCAGAAATCATTCTAATAAAATGATTTGCTGCTCAAGAAACATCATTATCATCCTTATTATCATTATTATCGATCCTGAAAACAGTTAGTCTGCTTAATATTTTTGTTAAAGCTGTAATGCATTTTGTCTGTATTTTTTTTATTAATAGAAAGTTCAGATGAAAACATTTATTTGATATAGATTTGATATCTTTTGTAATGTTATCAGTATATTTACTGTCATTTTTGATCAGTTTAATGCATTCTATGCTGAATCAAAGTAATTTCTTTTAAAAAAAAAAGGGAACTAATCTCAAACTTTTGAATGGCAGTGTATGATTTTAAGCTAGCTGGTTTTTGCTATAGATGAATGCTGTTAGATTTATCACAATGTGCCATAACTGTTTTAAGCATTAATTGTAAAATTAATTTGTTATGGTCTAAAATAGGAAGTGTCTTTTATTTAAGGAAACTCATGCAGAAAGGGGGAAATGTTTTATTACAGGAGGAACCATATGGAAAGTGACAATGAATTGCAAGGAGACTCTTAATCATGTGCTAATAGTCCGCTCACAGCTCGAGCAGAAGTGCTCTGAATTCATAGAGGAACGTCATGGTGTATGCAGAGAGGACTGTGTGTGGTGTTGAAAATGTATTTGTTAAATTGGATGGTAGAGATGTGAAGGATATTTACAGACAATTACATCATGATTTATCTTCATTTAAAGCTTTTTTTAACCACACATGAAACGTCCTTCTTTCTGACAGATGTCACTGAAATTGGTGTCTTCACAAATCACACTTGTCTGTGTCATAGACTCTATATACAGCCTCTGCCTGTTATTTGGCATGCTAACATTGGATTGGCTGAAATATCTTTGGAGGCAGGGCTTTGGAGAGAAGCTGTCTTGTGATGGGAAGTTTGCCAAACAGCTGAATTGATTGATTTGAATGGCTGACCACAGCAACTTTAATGTCATTTAAAAATCTATGAAACTTTATCAGAAATATATAGCAATTAATTTACAGTTTTTAATTTTATTAAAATTTTTATATTTAATTTTTTTTAATACCACATTAAATTGATTTGAACATAGTGTTGTTGTGACATGAATTTTGATTGTAATTGTGCAGGGTTTTTGCAAACTTTTATAAAAAATATAACATTCTTAAAGGGGTGCTATTATGCTTTTTCACTTTTTCAACTTTAGTTTGTCTGTAATGTTGCTGTTTGAGCATAAAAAAGATCTGCAAAGTTGCAAAGCTCAAAGTCCAATTCAAAAGGAGATATTTTATTTAACAGAAATCACTTTTCAAAAATTACGACGAATGGCTCGTTTGGACTATAATGCATATTTTCCGTGATTTGTGATATCACAAAGATCGACGAATGAGACCTGGTTGAGCTGCACTAGAGAAGGCAACGAGTGTTATTACTGTGTTGGAGACACGCTAGTGTTCCCAAGACAGACGAGCTTAGAGTGGTTACAATCATCCAGGTTTAAATCGTGCTCAAATTGATTTGATTTTGACGCAATATTTACACTGAAGCTCACAGCAGGCAGCTATGGTAAGAGGCAGGACATTTCCCGACCAGGCGCCGAGTGCTGCCAATCACAGCACACACTGGCCCAGCTAACCAATCACAGTGCATTTCGTATTTCAGAAGACGGGCCTTCATTTGATACAGGAACTATTTGAGCCCTTCATGCCAGACTGGGGAGAGAAGTGTTGTAATAATGTAAAATATGTGAAAAATACTGTGTTTTTCAAACAAGCTAGTAAGAGAGCCTGTTCTAGTACACCCCCAAAACAAAATCAAGACCTTGTAAAAGAGCATAATAGGACCCCTTTAAAGTATTAAAGGATTACATTTTGATTTCTGTAGAACACTTTTCAGCCTCACTCCCCAGAGATGCTTGTTCAACAGTCTAGATGACAAAGATGTTCTTTCTCCATCCATTGTTGGAGTTGTTTTCTGAGACAGTTAGTGCTTTATTTTGGAGGACTGGCTGTCCAGTGGAGCAAACAAAGAGCATCAGTCTGGGGATGTCTGTCCCTGTGCTGCTTTCTGTGTAAGTGTTTACTCGCTCTATTTTTACACCCCAGTGTTCTGAGGAAAGAGTGACTGTGCTCCAGTAAGTTTTTTTCTGTTGGGGATTCATTGTTTTCTCATAGGAATGATGTCAAGACCTCTTTGCTTTTTTGTTACTTGTTAAATTACTGCCTATTTTAGTGTCAGTACTGAGTAACACAAATCGACCACTTGTATCATGTTTGCCATGGAACAGCTTTTAAATACACATTGTTGCTATTATTGTACGACATTATGACATTCCTGTAGTGATATCAGTGTCATGGGTTTAAAGGAAATTAACTTAAAATGTTCAATGTTTGTTCCATTGTGCAAATTTAAATGTAATTATATTGTGTAATATATTATATTAGAAAACAACTATTCTGATAATTGATTAATCTATTGATTATTCTATTAATTAATCAGATATTTGACATCTGGCCATAAAAATGATGTCCCAAGTTACAAATGTATAAAGGGTACAATATAGTGATTGATTTAAAAAAAAAAAAAAAACCTTACTGTGAAAAATTACTTTTTTATTAAATAATCAATAAATCAAAACTTTGGAATCAGTCATTTTTTTTTTTTTTTTTTAAAGAAATTAATATCTTCATTCGGAAAGGATGCATTAAACTTTTTAAAAGTGACAGTAAAGACATTCATAATGTAACAAAAGATTTTTATTTTAAATATGTTCTTTTAAATTTTCTGTTCATCAATCAAAAAAATGTTAAAAAAGCCTCACAACTGATTTCAGCATTGATAAGACATTTGTTGAGCAGCAAATCCGAATTTTTTCAGCTTTACTATGCTTTTTAAACTGTAGTAATATTTCACAATATTACTGTTTTCATTGTATTTTTAATTAAATAAATGCATCTTTGGTGAGCATAAAAGACTAATTAAAAATATAAAAAAATCTTACCAACACTGAACCTTTGAATGGTAAGATAGATGGATGGATTTATTTTTTGGTAACTTTTTTCAGGTAATGTGAAAATTCATAATCATCAGTAATTATATCTGTTTGATTTTAAAATGCCTAGGCCTGTATAATTAAATTGTACAGTAATTGAAATGAAGATCTTACGAGTCAGGTCAAGCATATTAGAGCTGCTGGGTGCATCAGCGGGTCGTCATCATCTTATAATCATCTTATAGGTACTTGTTAAGGACTAGGGGTCTTGCTAATATGGACAGTGATGGCAGGAGATTGTTAGTGGGTGTAAAACCCTCTAATCTTCTTTTCACTGCTAACAGAGGCAGTGTTGTGAGTGCCTGGTTCATGACCCATGATCTCTTATTGTCTTGCGTGGAATACTTTGTTTTTTGTATGCATACACTAGCATATGCATATAGCTGAATGCGCAGCCTTTCAAAGTATACCTCATTTGAGGTGTACACGAGCGCAGGTGGTCAACACATGCACTCTAGATACTTTCATCTTTGTCCGGCGTCTGCTCTATTTTGCTCCAGAAGATAAAAATATCTTTGTACTCTTTTTAACTAAAGTTGCTGCTATCATATAAACCCTTCACACAAGTGCTTGTCAATTGCAGACGTCTGTTTATTGTTGCAGTCTCCACTATTTTGTAGTAGTTGCTGTTCTGTCTTTTTAGTTTTGTTTTCTACTGTGAAACAGCGGCCCGGCCCAGTGCTGCCACCTTGTGGAACAACTGATTAGTGCAAAACCAAGTCAATGTGCATGTACATCCTTCACATACTATTCTGGTGGTGTAATTTGTGTCACACACTGTACGTGGACCCTTGCGTATGCGTAAAATACAAAGTATACATTGGCCTTTAGTCTTTGCTGTTTTCAGGTGATGCATGAACAAAACTTATCTAAACTTGTCTTGTAATAGTTTTGTAATGTGTATTAGTTGCTACATTAAGCAATTTTAACCTATTTGAAGAGGAAGATTATTTAGCTAAAATATATATGCACTATATTACATTATATTTTTACTTAAAAGTTGTCATGTTTGAAATAAAAAAATGTTGAAACAAGTTTTTGTTACTGCCACTCTGTTTATTATATCATTTAAAAAGTTTATATAAAAGCTGCCTTAAATATTTATTTACACCTCAGTTTTTGTTTGAGTGTTGATTATTAAAGAAATGTAATAAAATAACTGAGTATTAAATCAGTTATTTTCAGTTTCAGTAAATTAAGACTTTGTTTTAGTAAAAAAATGCATCACTGATAAATGCATACCACTAAAAGACTTACATATGCTACAAATACATATGGAAGTGGAAGCCACCCTCCTAAAGCTTTTTTAAAAACGTTGTGAAGTTTCCTCAGCAGTGCGCTATGTTGAAATATTAAAGTGAACACCGTTGTCCTGCGGATCGCTGCAGTCTCTTGGGATTTCTTGGGAGTGTGTGTGTATGTGTGCATGGGCTAATATTGTATGCACTCCGTCAGTACACACATAAAAATGTAGGTATTGATCTGTGCGTGTGTGTGTTAATGTAGGCCAGTTGTGTATTAGGACTCCATCAGAAGAGGAGCCGGCAGAATCACAGCGAGAGAACGAAAGAGAGAGAGAGAGAGAGCGCAGACATGAAAACGGTGCTGTGCCGAAAGTGGGCAAGCGCTGTGCAGTCGTTCAGGACTCGCCGTGGCTCCGTGAGTCTTATTTATAGTCCCTCTCTCTCTCTTTCTCCCTCGCCCTTTCTCTCCGGGTGCCTAATCTTCTCCGCCTCAGAGCTTAATTAGATTGGAGGTCGGGTGGCCATGGGGAGAGATGAGTGTGAACTGGCTCCCCTTTGGTTGCTGCGTGCGCCTGCAGAGAGCCCAGAGATGGAGGCGGCGCGGAGGGGCACGAATCGAGGTGCGGGGGGAGACCGAGGAGCTAAGGAACAGCTTCATCATCCTCTTCTCACCCAGGCATGCGTCATGCCTGCTCAGACTGCTGGTGGGGACGGAAAAAAGGCGCTCGCGGTGGCTTGATCCTCCGGGGATAAACCCTTCTATCAGCTGCCACTTTAGAGAGAAGATTGTTGTGTTTCTACCCCCCTTTCCTAGATCCCGCAGTAGGCTCGATTTGTATGGAGTTGGTTTGTATGGCGTTAGTGGGCGTGTTTTGTGATTGTGTGCAAAGTTTCGTGACGTGTCGTGTTGTACTGTATATCAGCGAAGCGTTTGTGAATCGTTTGTGCTTGGGGAAAGTTGTGGTTTTGTGTTGTGTCAGTCTGATGTTGCTTGTTGAAATTAAACTTTGCGAACTAATGATAACGAGTGGTTCGTAAACCGCAGATTGAAGGTTTGAATGAAGCATCCTAGTTGGCATGCATGAGCCAGTAATGCAGGTGCGAGCTGTGCGTGTGGACTTCACTGGCTCCTGTCGCATAGCGTAGCTTTTGCTGGCAGCGGCTGCGGCTGCGCTGTCTCTGTTGATCCATCTGCCGTGCTGTTTAAACTCTTTCTCTGTCTGGATTTTCTGCTTCGGTCATTACCGTGAGAGGCAGAGGGAAGCAGGTGTTTGGGTCTCTGTATCCCTCAGGTGTGAGGAGTATTTTTAGAGTGTTTGTGGATTGATGTGTATGTGTGTGTGCATTTGGGCTGGGCAATAAGTATATACACACATATTAGCAATGAAGTTATGCTACATTATGAATATCGCAATTATTTTAATGCATTTTCCAAGTAAGTTTGCTAGTAAGTCATTAGATTAATTTCACTGATTGTTTCACACCTTGCATATAGGAGAGAGTTAGGACAGATGTTTCAGCATCTTTTGTTCTTAAACTCTTTTAAACTTAAGTGGCAAAATTGGCCATAGAGTTTGTGAGTTAAGGTGACTTTGTGATTCTGACCAAACTGTTTGAATTAAAACTTTACCTCAATGATTCATTTGCACATCACTTTAAGTGTTTTTTCATGTTTTGAAATATTTGAATAAAATACATGTAAACATCACTGTTTATAACTAGGGATTGTTGTACTGGTTTGTATAAATGAAAATAAGTATATTTAATATTTCTTGTGTTCATTTAGTTAAGAAAATATGCCTTCATTATTTTTAAATAGATTTGTTTAAATGTAGCATTTAAAGGGATGGTCCATCCAAAAATGAAAATTCTGTCATTAATTACTCACCCTCATGTCATTCCAAACCTATAAAACCTTTGTTCATCTTCGGAACACAAATTAAGATATTTTTGATGAAATCCGAGAGCTTTCTGACCATGCATAGACAGCAAGGGAACTACCATGATCAAGGCACAGAAAGGTAATAAGGACATAAAATAGTCTATGTGATATCAGTGTTTCCACCGTAATTTTATGAAGCTACAAGAGTACTTTTTGTGTGCAAAAAGTCTTGGATTTCATTAAAAATATCTTAATTTGTGTTCCGAAGATGGACAAAGGCCTTAAGCCTGTGTTATACTTTCCGCATGAGCAATCCGGACGTGTACACGGACAGTGCGGATGCAGACTTCTTGCATTTATATCGAAAGAGTACGCTGATGGTCCGCTCCGCAACAAACATGTGAACAAACAGTTGCCCGGAATTATTGCACATCTGGCTGTGTTTATATTCTTTTATTGACGGATTGTACCGGTTTGAGTAGCAGTGGGCTTCTTCACACAGCCTGCGCATGTGCAATGGTGCTTTTGAAGCCTACTGACCGCAAATAATTTTGTGCTTTTTCAGAATAGTTGGTGGGCACGCGGTCGTCCGCTCAGAGCCTCCGCACACACTCTCTGTTGTCGATTTTTACGTCATGCCTACGCCTATAGCAGACCCTAGCGGACTCGCGGACACAGAAAGTAAAACACAGGCTTTAGGGGTTTGGAATGATATGAGGGCGAGTAATTAATGACAGAATTTTTGAGTGAACTATCCTTTTAATTAATTTTAATTTGCTAGTGAATAGCAATTTATAGCTTTGTCAAATAAAAAGAAAACATTTTCAGCTATTTTTGTGTAAAATAAAATAAATAACGTTTGATTTTACAATTTTGTAAACGTTGCATTTGTCATCATTTAGTTTTGTAATTGTAAAAGTATAATAATTGACCACCCTGCTTTATAGAGTAGATAAATAAAAAAAACATAGTGGTTGACCGCTAATAAATATCAACCAGGACTTCTCTATCATATGGAGGGGCATTTTTACTATACAGTTGTGCTTTTATTTTTGCTCAGGTGTTCTGTTGACAAGTGTGGCAGGCGATTTACTGCTCTAGTGGGTGTAGTGTGTGTGTGTGTGTGTGTGTGTGTGTTTGTGTGCGTCACATACCTCCCTCCTTGTCACACATCTAACCTGTTGTATCTGCTGTGTGGACAGGCTGTTCAGACATGTTAACGTGACGGGCTGCGGTCTGCAGGTTGAGTTTACATGCTGTCCCGGCGGCCCTGCTCTCTCAGTTCTGTGTGGTGTGGACGGCTTCGTGCTGATGGGCCTGTCGACAGGAAACAGTGTTGCAGACACATCTCAGCGTATTGGGACCAGCAGGGTCCTCCTCTCAGGCTGCTCACTGGGTCCTGTCCCTCTGAGACTGAGCCTAGCCAGGAAGAGATGGGAAGTCGTGACCTTGTTGTAAAGAGTTTACTAAATAAGTATGGAGAAAGAAATGGAGGGATTTTAGGTTACTTCTCAGGAGGGATGAGTGATGTTTCCTGCTGAGACATTTTAAGTATAGGACTTTGTATGTGTGTATATATATATATATATATATATATATATATATATATATATATATATATATATATATATATATATATATATATATATATATATATATATATATATACACACACATAATAGATTTTCATAATAGATTTTCATTATTTTATTTTATTAATTTTTTTTTCCCCACACAGCCATAGTGTGTATGTGTAAAATGATCAGACTTGAACCTGTCTCACCAGCATGATAACCAAGGCTTAACACATCTGTAGGGCCCTGTGATTTCCATGATGCGGAAAATGTGGACTGAATCGCGGAATCCAGTCATAAAAATGGAATTTACAGTTTAATGCGGAATGTCACAGAATTTGTCAAATTTTCAATGAATTAATCAAAAGTAGGTCATTACACTTAAATCAAATCGCGATATGGACTAATATCTGTAACTATTAAGCCGGAAAAGTCTATTTAATTATGAATCCTGCATGTTCTGCGCATCTCTGTCAATGAATGACGCAGACGCGCGGTTCCATTTACTACACAAACACTGAAGCGCTCGTGATGCTCGCGGTGATTTCAGCGTCTGCTGTCTCACTAAATGAGGATGTAAATACATGTACAACATCTCCAGAACTTCTCTGAGAGTCACTTCATGAGAATTTGACTGTTTGATTTGAGTAAAACTAGCGTCATATCACATACACAGAACTGTAAAGGTATTCACGGCAATGATTTGAGATAAAAGTCCGGTTTGATTTGAAGTATATTTTTCAGTAGAATGTACATCTACTAAGAATCTACTACTACTAAAATAGCCTATGAAACAAACATTTTTTAAGGAATAATCACACAACATTTCTTCCATGTTTTAATTTTAATAGTAAATCCCCTTTATTTGCCAAGAAATAAAGTTTGCTTAATTTTCAGTAATTAAAAGATAAATTAAATTAATGTTTTATGCCTTCATTTGATAACCAGAAAAATTTAAATAGACAACACAGAATTTCTGAAGAAAAAAAAAATCACAAGGCTACTTTACTAAAAAAAAATAAAAATAAAAATATAAATAAATAAATTAAGTTGTTTTATGCATTCAAATAATTAGACATGCTAAAACACAGAATCTGGTAACAATAAAAAATATGGTGAGAAAAAATAAAACATTTCAAAGGGCCCTATTGATGTGAAAATGTATACATTTCATGGTTTTAATTACTAAGACATGCTTTTTTGATTAATAAACTTTAATTTAACTATTAAAAAGGAGTCAAGAAAAATTAAAACAGGAAAAAACAGAATCCAGAAAAATTTAAACGGAAAAAAACTTTGGAAAACTTTGGAATTTGGAAAAAAAAAAACGGAATTTAGGAAAAAATAAAACGGATTTCATAGGGCCCTACATCTGGACCATGGAAATTTAGACAGGAAATTTTTTTGCAGAAAATAGCTCTGCAACCAGCAAAGATTTATGATTCTTGTATGTTTTGTTCATCAAGATAATCTTCCTAAATGAACTTCTATGAATTTTGATGTCTCAATACAATTGCCATAAGTTAAAAGCTAAAAGTAGAGTATAAACGAACTGCACCCGCAGTTGCATGACTTCAACATCACCATCACTAAGCTTCTCACAACTCTTTATTTATTTAAAGAAAACATTTTACCTTAAAGTTTGGAGTATAATTTGCAAGAGTATGATTATAAAGACATTGGAGCTGTGGAAGCGGAAATGACAGTTAATGTCACAGACACTGTATTCCCATTTAGCCACTTGATAGCAACCGCCTTTTTCAAGACAAGTAAATGCTTTTAAAAATCTCAAGGGGGTATTACTGATGAATTTTATTTTGTAGAATAAAACATGAAAATATCTTGAACTTGTTCACCACAGACCTTATTTTAGGCATTTTAATAAAAACCTGTTCAAAAAACCCATTGATTTCAGGACGATAGACCTGCTAAAAATACTCTCATTTATGGTTTTGGCCTACAAAAATACTTCATCCCTGCAGCTGTCTATAGGGATGGGCCTGCTTCAGCTTTAACAATGACTTTATAAATGTCATAAAAACAGATATGATTACATTCCTCTAAATAACTTCTCTGAAGCAATGCAATAGTGAAATAGTAAAAGTTTTGTATGCTGAAACCCTTCCTCACATTCATAGTTCTTTAATCCTGTCATGTGAGTTCAGATTAGTTTTGATGTCAGTGACGATCATCCAATATTTCATGATTTTCATTGACATCAAACCAGATAGTCATACAGGTTTGGAACAACATGAGGGTATGCTTTATGCAGTATGCTCATAAATGCATTTTTGTTTAGTAACTTGGTCAGGCAAAGTAGATTAAGAGAAAATGTTTGTAATTGTTGTTCCTTTTAATATTTGGAAACCCCTCAGGGACATTCCTATGGCGTTCTTTGATTTATGAAGCAAGCAGCTTTGTAATTCTCCATTAAGCTATGGAACTTTCCATCATTTTTCCAGAATAAGGAGGCGAGTGTTTTGTAGAAGCAGCCAGAACTGCCTTCAAATGATGCAGCATCTTTAGCTCTCTCGCTATCCGTCTTTCTCATCACAGTCTTATGAAGAATATCTCCACTAGCCACACACAGTAGGAGAGGAGGAGAGCTGTCTAAGCTTATCAGCATCCGGCCCTTTATTCACTTTATCTCTGTGGATTAGTTTTATTTGCTGCATAGCGCACTATCCGAGCGCTTGTGGAGAGCCAAACAAATGCACATGTCCACACTAATTGTACGCTTCCGTTGTAGTCCGAGGGCAGATATCTGCAGGCAGAATCCTCCAATTAGAGCCGCACACCAACAGGGACGAGGGGAAGTGTGTGTTTGTGAAGAAAAGCTAAAGGGAAGTGCAGAAAATGAAAAACAAAATTTATGGAATGAAAATAATAAAATATTATAAATATTAACATCATTATTTGTCTTTGCAGCTGCTTTCAAATGATGTGCAGTTGTTTAGATTAAACAGAATCTTATTTAATTAAAGACTTCTATTCTTAACTATTCTTAACTTTGTTGTCAAAGTCACCATGGTTTAACCTTGTGTCGTCATGGTTTAGTTGAGATTGGGTTGTACTGTGACTGTTTCCAGTTAATCATCAATATTGATGGGTATGTCTGTCTGTTCTTTGGAACAAACACACCCTTGAGCTGTGTGTGTGTGTGTGAGAGTTTGTTGGGTCGGTTGTTTATATGTGTCCTAAAGAGGGATATACAGACCCTGGTGTCAAGTTTAATGACATTGACTTGCATAGATCTGTGAGTTGACATGGATTCAGTCCTCATATGTCTTTATTATTCTTAAAAATAAAAAATGGTGCTTTCGCCCTTGTGAGCTGTGGAAATGACAGGCCCATCCTTCATACACACTCTTCTGCCATATGCGGTAGACCCTCAGTTTGATGCAGTGACATAATGAGTCGTACCAAATAATGAGGCGTTCACAGGTATTTCTGGATGATACCATATAGCTGGGGAGGGGGAGGGTCTTCATGTATTGACATATTCATTTTCATTATCTCATGTTAAGGAATATTCTTGGTTATTTACAACTTTACGGTGAAGTGTGTAAAATGAAATAGCATGATAAAAATCTAAATTATACTGTTGTTCAAAATTTGGGGTTGGATATATTTTTCAAAATTTTTGAAAGTGTATTAGGCACACCAAAGCTGTATTTATTTTTTATTTTTTTTAAATGGTAAAAACAGCAATATTGGGAAATATTATTAGAGTTTAAAATGACTCTTTTTTTTTATTATTATTATTAAGTTGTGCTACTTAGTATTTTTGTGGAAATTGTAAGGCATTGTGGAGGATTATTTGATGAATATAAAAGTCGAACAGCATTTATTTAAAATGGAAATCTTTGTAACATATCATAAATATCTTTACACATCAATTTAATGCATCCTTGCTGAATTGACTTCTTCAATAAAAAAAATATACTGACCCCAAAAGTTTAAGTAAAAATGGTAGTTTCAGTAAAAACTGAAAAAAAAACATATATACTGTATATATATATATATATATATATATATATATATATATATATATATATATATATATATATATATATATATATATATATATATATATATATATATATAGTACACTATATATACTTATGTATATAAAGTACTTTTCCCAACACATTTCCATTTCTTTATTCCCAAACTGGTATATAAAGACAGTATTTTAACCTTAAAAAATGACACACTTTACCTTTAAAGTGTCTAGATAGAATCTGTGGTATTCTGTAGAATAAGAGAAAATTACAAGATTGAACTTTGTTTGTAAAAGTCATTTAAATTTTGTTTAAAAAATTGTTTTTGAGGTGGGTTTATTGTTGTAGGAGGAGAACCGACTGATTATGTGTGTCCAGTGTAATTGCCACAGATGCTGTCTCGTTTAAGTTGTACTTGACCAGAAATATTCCTTTAATGTTATGTGTGCATCCATGTAATTATGAAATAATTAGTTCAGGACATTTAGGACCAATTTGTGTATGAGCCACTCAACCCCACATCACATCACACAGCATACTAACATTAGTGATGCATGACTGGTGATTAATGATGGTTTCTTTCTCTTTTCCACACAGGGCTCAGGAATGGAGGAGACGGTTTGGGAGCAGTACACTGTGACTGTACAGCGGGTATGAAACTCTTTTATATTAACTAACTTACTCAATACAGGTTTAAGAGTTACATGTTTAGAAATGTGCTGTAGAAGAGCGGCAGGGCTTTGAACCAGAAGTTTCATGCTTGTAGCCAAAGGGGCCACTGAACACATGCTGCACAGATGGATGGCCCTCTTAACAAACAGGCTAGAACCTCCTGCGGTACCCAGGCTAAACACTCTACCAGCCTCTCTAACACACAACAATATCTGAAACTCACCGTCACTGATGTGCTGGATCTAGGAGAATATATTCTTTAAGATTATGTGATGCAAGGCTTTTGGTGCAAGAGTTTTCAGCACCATTACTCTAGCATTCAGTGTCACATGATCCAGCAGAAACCATTTTAATATGCTGATTTGCAGCTCAAGAAACATTTCTAATTATTATCAATATTGCAAAACAGTTGTGCTGCTTTATTGTACTCTATATTATATATAGGCTCTATATGGTGATTTTTTTTTCCAGGATTCTTTAATGAAAAGAAAGTTCAAAAGAACTTATATGAAATAGAAATCTTCTGTTACATTATAGTAGGGGTGTAAATTGGATGGTTTGTCACGATAATATAGGATAACGATTCTCATACCTAACGATATGATATTTGCGGATACTTAAAAAAAAATTCTACGATGCGATTCGATACAGGAGAATTTCGATCGATATATCGATATTATTATATTATACACCTATTTTAAACAACCATCTAAATTTTTATTAACTCACAAATGCAACCAAAACATATACAATGATCATTTATCTTAAAATTTCACATCCTGTTCCTCTATTGGGACATGCACAACAAAGGATGCAGCCTTTGAATTGGGACAAAGCTAGATGGTCATTTTACCAACAACTCATGCTTGTGTTTACTTTGTACAAGTGCTTTAGCCCATCAGAAGTTACCCCCTCCCCCTCTCTTCCCATCTTCTCCTTCTTTCCTCCTATTCTTCCTTCCTCCAACATCAAGCACAACAGGATGTGCATCTTTTATCTCGCACATGACAGATCGCAAGGGTTCACACTCGCTATCCAAACACACTGACGCTATCACCACCATCTCCACATCACACTCACCCTGGGAAAACATCTCAGCACTTTGGGATGTCAGATTGCTGAGTTCAGATAAGAATAGACTCATTTATCACTGCAACATAAAAGCAAAGATATAAGCTTTGGAAAGTTTGGGGAAAAAAGGGTACTTAGAAGTTTATGTGGCATATCATGATCTTTATCACTACTGTGATACTCACTTACTCAAACCATTATATGGTTACCGCCCACCTTTAGGGTCACTGGCAGTCTGTTCAGCACCATTCATGAATTTTCACAGCCGATTCTGATTGTCAGTTCAAAAATCTCATGCCAAACATCTTTGTAGTTCCTTCACAATCTGCAACAGTTTGCAAACTTAACGCCCGGTTTACAGACTTTGTAATTTTCCATACAGATGACATTTTGGCCTGTGTTTCCAATGAATTTTGTTTGCATTGGTGCACTCCCAGAGCATAGATCATCCATAAATACCCTCAAAAAATTGTTGTGATTGAGGTCCAGTTGACTTGTGTATCTCTAGATGAATCCCTCCAACACTGTAACACTCTGAAATCTCAGTTTTACTCGGTGCTGTCAGGTTTTATCTCTGGCTTTAATTGAGCCTGAATGTATTTGGAGCAGATTGCATCAAGCCCACTGCACCCACTCATTAGACTCTATTTATTCAGCGTTCCTCTGAGGCAGGTACAGCAGGTTGTTATTTGGCCAAGCACTGAGGTGGAACCATGTCTCCATTAGCTTTGGCTTGCTGTGGCTTTCTGCAAAACCACACTGTGGCGGCACACAGCCACAGTTTATGAAAGATTCATCATATAAGCACAAACGTGATTGTGTAACACCGCTGGCTATTTGCACGTTTCTATGAAGCGATATTAAACACTCCTGCTCTGGGCACGCTGGCTGTGATATATGACTGAGGAAATGCGTTAGTGGGGTTTTCACACTGAAAGCGATTTCTCTGTCTTTCTCTCGCAGGACTCTAAGATGGGCTTTGGAATTGCTGTGTCTGGGGGCCGGGACAATCCAAACGTGGAGACCGGAGAGACGTCCATCATTGTGTCAGACGTGCTGCCAGGAGGACCGGCCGATGGACTGCTCTTGTACGCTTCACTCACCTTACTAATGCATGCGTGTTTTAGCGTATTGGTAAACCATTATTTTACACCAGCTTAGGCAGGTTGATAAGTATTGGGTTTTCTCTACAAAATGACATGAAATCAAATATTATCATGCTTACTGTCCTAATAAATGTCTTTGGTGTTATTGTGCATGTTTTATTAGTGCATGTTGTTGTAAAGTAATCAAGGCTGGGTGAAATTATATTATCTATTAATAGAGCATTGCAATCATGGCATATTTTTGTAGGTCAACCCTGAAGTTTGCATTGTTAATGAATCTTTAACTTTTTATGAATTTTGAAGCCTAAATACAATCATCAGAATTAAAAAGCTAAATGTAGGCTATAACCTAACATATAAAACAGCTGGTTTTAGCCTGCAAAAATATATTATCCCTGTAGGACTTTATATCTGAGACTATTTTTTACATTCCAGTGTAATACTGGCTGATTCAATTAAGACCAGTCCTACATTATTTCCCACTGAATATAAATTTTCAGAAATGCATCATATACTACATTATGGAGGTGAAATGCATTGCAAATGCCAAGTGTTTCAGCATAATAATATAGTATGGAATGTCTCTGTTTTGTTGTAGACTTAACATTTGTTTTGTTTTGTTGTGGACAGTGAGAATGACCGCGTGGTACTGGTCAACACCATCGCTATGGATAATGTGCCTCATTCATTTGCTGTGCAGTCACTCCGAAAATGTGGGAAAGTGGCCAAAATAGTAAGCATTTGTCAAGTTGACCTTTACGAAAGGCCTTCTAGAATAAGTTTACTTACTTTGGATATTAGTATAGGTTAGCAGTGTCAGATATTAACTTAATAAAGGGCCAGTATTTGCCTCATGGAAATGATTTTCTTAGGGTAATTTTTAACCTTTGAGGACATTTTTTTCAACATATTTCTAACCCTTCATTTATGTCAAATAGTTTAGTTAAGTAAATTAATATGAATATTTATGGTAATTGAAATAAAGCTGAAAAAATATACATATTAGATGAGAAACTTACTTAAAGTTACTTGAAAAACTGAAACAGAAATGAAAGTTTTAACAAAACAAAAACTAATAAATTGACAAATTTATTACTGATCAAACTCACTGAAGAAACTAAAACTTAAAATTTAATTTTTACTAAACTGAAAATATGCAAAACTATTAATAGTAAATTATTACGTTACTATTATACAGGGTATTTATGATAAATGTCTACTTTTAGATATGGTCCTTTTGATAACAGTGGGCTTAATGTATAAAGACTAATTATATTCATCGCTCCTCACAGACTGTAAAGAGGCCTCGCAAGGTGGCTGTCCTGAAGCGCCCGCCGTCCCCGAGTGGGGATAGCCGCGATTACAACTTATCCAGCTATTATCCCGAGGACAACCGCAGTGTTCACACTGACCCAGACTCTGATTACCCTCGGGGAAACGGTGGCCTGGGCTACCCTCGTGACAGAGAGCCTGACCGCAGTCTCGAAAAGGGCCGGATAGACTACCTGGAGCCGGATTACCGCAGCCAGGACTACGACTCCCGGCGGGAATGGAGCAGAGGCAGGAGCGCGGAGAGGTCGCCCAGCTCTGACAGCGGCTACCGCAGGGACGGCAGCCGGGGCCGGACGCTGGAGCGCGGATCTAGCCCGGAGCCTCGCTATAACAGGCAGCACAGTAGAGGCCGCGGCGGAGGAGGAAGCCCTGCTGGAAGCTATGGGAGGGACAAAGGCTACGACACGCGAAAGTATGACACACGTCCGGATGACAAGATGATCAGGAGTCACAGCAGGGACCGGCTGCAGGATCACTCCCCGTCACCCACCAGAGAGAGAGACAGAGGAAGAGACCGGTTCAACTATGAGCCCCTGGAGCCGCCCATAAATGTCATGCTGGTGAAAAACAGGCCCAATGAAGGTGAGAGCTGCAGGATTACCTTGTCACTAATCGCAAATTTTTAATTTATATTAGTGATTGAAAAATGATTAAAACAGTTTAGAAGGGTCGTATTTTTAATTTCTTTATTACTGCTTTCTATCCACTGAGGGCCAAGGTTTCTTGCACCCTTTCCAGAACCTTTGATGTCATTTAATTTAATAATTATTTTGATGGCAATCTTATTGCCTTATCCATATTAAAATTTGATTTCTTGACAGCCAGATATAAATATCTCACTCCCAATAACAAGTTTATAATTTATGGGCATTATTACAGGAAAGACTTGAAGTTGGATCAATGTTTATGACAAAAATTGGCATAAATTTGCTGCACGTTCATATTTTCTTATGCAAATGAGCTTTGTGACAATTGCTTGTGGAAAATTTCTCAGCAAGCAGTTGAATGTTTGTTTTTTTAGATATAAAATTTAAGGATATGTGATTAATTAAAAGTGCAAAATGGCAGCATTACACTATACAAAACATTAATGAATACACTACTATTCCAAAGTTTAGGGTTCATAATTTTTTTTTTTTTAAGTGTATACTTTTTGAAGTATTCAGCGAGGATGCATTAAATTGATCAAAAGTGACATTTCAAATAAATGTTGAACTATTACACTTTGTATTAATTGCAGAATCCTACAAAAAAATGTATCACTGTTTCCACAAACATTTTAAGCAGCACTACTGTTTTCAACTTGGATAATAGGTCTTTAAGGTCATGTATAGTTGGTGCTATAACTGCATTATATTCTGCCTGGGTTACTAAACAGTCTGTGCTAAAATGTGCTGCACAACCGTTAAGATCAAACTGAAATGAGCAGGGACCTAAAAATAATCTTAAACCATTTGTTTCAAACGTTGCCATGTCTTAGAAGAATATGCAAAGCATAGCTAGGAACTTCCATTGGACGTTACAGCATACTCCCATACTATGAACATCTGTCGTTTTTTATCTCAAAAGTGTAATTATGATTTGATATGACCCATTTACAGAAGCAGAGCTTTTATTCCTGCAGTAGAGTTCAGATCAGATGCTGTGGAAATAATACACAACATAAAAAAACCATCTGATCTTTTTCCCATTTCTTTTTTTATCACTCTCTCTCATGTCCTTTCACGCTGTGTCCTTTGGAGCTCCACACATCCATCCTAAGACAGTTTGTCCTCCTTGGATTTTGATGATATTTAAATCGGATTTATTTATGATGGCCTTATTTATATTTATATATATATATATGTTCTTGTAACTTCACATAAAGCTCTTCACTCTTTCGATTTCCTCACCAGCCCTTCATAACCCACAGCCCAGAAAGGCAAAGTGGGTAGCGCTGTTTATTACCCTAGTTTTCTTGCCTAGAGTTGTTAAATGGGAACCAGCTGTTTTTTTAGAACTGGCTTTAGTTTTAGAACAATATTGGCGAGAGCAGAGAGCTGTGATTCTGCCCGTCGGATCAATACTCCACATTTTCAGTTTCCATTTGACTAGTTTGTGGTGTTCAGCTGGCCACTAAACTAACAGCTGGAGGGATGGCTGTGTACTTAAAAGGGTCAAGGTCATCATGGTTGTTAGGTTCATGTTAGGATCATGTTAGCGTTGCTGCACAGAACCAATGTTTCATTCTGATTTGCTGTAGAGTACGGCCTCCGGCTGGGCAGCCAGATCTTCATCAAAGAGATGACCAGCACTGGATTGGCTGCCAGAGATGGAAATCTCCAGGAGGGCGACATCATTCTTAAGGTACCTATCAGACCTTTCAAGTTCACACAATAGCTGTTAGTAATGTTCACACATTAATCTGTTAAATTGCTTTCTGTGTTCAGTACATATTCACTAATGGTCGACTGATGTGGCTGATGACAATATCTAGAGCACTATTAAGACTCATTTTTGTTAAATGAAATACAGCTGAAATAAAAACTATAAATATTAGAAAAAAATAAAAATGTCAGTGTTATATATAAATAACAGAAAATATATGTAAATGTTATATATTTATTTAATAAGTATTAGATTAAAAGGCTTAAACGTAAATGAATATTAGAAATCTTGCCTTGACAACTAGAGTTAAAGTACTAAATGAGTAAAACTAAAACTGAAGTAGAAAAAAACTAACTGCTTTAAACTAAAAATGAAATCAAATTCAAAATATTAATACATACTATAATGGCATATAATAAACAAAATAAAGCTGTATAAAAAGGCTCTATACATGATTTCACACAGT
Organism: Cyprinus carpio; assembly: GCF_018340385.1. Classification (NCBI taxonomy): domain Eukaryota; kingdom Metazoa; phylum Chordata; class Actinopteri; order Cypriniformes; family Cyprinidae; genus Cyprinus; species Cyprinus carpio. Next base: position 6,779,641 of record NC_056604.1, read on the forward strand.
TTAAAGAGAGTTAATGACATAAACAATACAGTAAATTTACATTATTTTGCAATACATGTTTTATTATGTAAATAGGTGATATAAGATCAAATAAAAGTAATAAAATATAATAAATATAAATGTTTAATTTCTAAATAATATATTTTAATATAATAATTTTTTTTAGAAATGTTGAGAACTGTTTTTTTAAATATTTTATTTCAGTTTACATCCATTGTATTTAAAGTAACTTTTTTTTTTTTTACTGTTTTATGGTTTCAGTCTTAGTTAGCTATAATATTCCTGCTTTTTATTTTACATTTATTTATTTAATTTATTCAAATAGTTTTGAAAAGTACATTAAAAAGTATATTATATTTTAATATAGCCTACTAATTGAAATTAATATTATTAGCAAATACAGTATTGGGGAAGTAATCAATAATTACAATTTATTTTGTTCTAATCACAGAAAATAGTGATTTATTAGTATGTATATATCCATCAATCATTCACACAGCTCCACTCAAACTCCAGACAGTCATCAGACTTAAACCAATACTGATATGTCTCTGTCTCTGTTTTTTTTTTTAGATCAACGGGACGGTGACTGAGAACCTCTCTCTGAGTGACGCTGGCAAGCTGATTGAGAAATCACGGGGCAGGCTGCAACTGGTGGTCCAGAGAGACCACCGACAGATCCTGGTGCGCATTCCTGCCCTGGCAGACAGCGACTCGGAGCCTGACGGTAAGCTCCTCCTATGAACTAGTCTTCATTTCAGTGCTTCCTGAGCCGTGGTGCTCACCCTCTGGCTGTTTGCTCTCCAACACCACACTTTAATTAAAAGCAGGTAGCGTAAATTGGCTCAGATAAATCAGATTAGTAATATCATGTGCACATTTGCTAGGCGCTGAGGCTGTAATAAATTACCGTTAATTATGTGAATTACTATTAATAGAGTCGAAATGAGTATTGAAGCACAAAACCCAATTTGTCACCGTCTGTATCAGAGCAGGGTTATCATCCAGTGGCATAATTTCAGCTATATGCCATGGATTTAATGAGTCTGGTCCTCTATAGAGGTGATGCAGTGTTAATGTAGTTGGACACGGGTAATAAAACGTACTCTGGCTGTATAGTTTCAGTATAGATTGATAGTATATTTAACAGGAACACATAGTCATTTAGAAATTACAAGACTGTATTGTCAGATACAGACTGTGGCTTTTTAGCAAAGAGCTGAGATTTACAGCCCCCATTTATATCTGCTATTAACATCCGTCTCGGGTGATCTGCCCACTAGTGGACCACATCAGAGACAGTACAGTGGGACAAACCATTTATAGAAAAACGAATGGGAGGAATCACAACACTCAATATAGCAGCTGTGTTTAAAAAAAGCCTTACTTTTCAGTTAAAAGATCCAGTTGCATTTTTTTATAGCGGCTCCACATATTTTTATTCCAGACAATCCATACAATTTTAAAATCTTTTTTTTTTTTTTTAAACTTCAATTGATAGATGCAGCTTTTAAAGAAAATGTCAGTCAGATCAAAAAGCAGAAGCCATAATATATTACAATTCTCATCATCTAAATGGATTCAAATTGTATAAATTCTAATACATTAAAAATGTGTTTTTTTTATTTTTAAAATAATATTTTAAGTATATGATTTTATTTTATATTATATTTAAATATGTATTATTATTATATTATGTAATATATATGATTAATTTTCAAATATTTTTTAAACAATGTAAATAAAAAAATGAAAATAAATGAATAAATTAAATGTAAATTGGTTTAAATAAAAAAATGTAGTTAAATCATTTTATTTTTTTCATTTTTACTAGTTTTTATTTATGTTTATATAGTTTTGTTGCTTTTTAATTCAGTTTTAGTTATTTTGGCACATAAAATTAAAATGAGAAATGTAGCTGGAATGTTTTTGGAAGAATGGAAGTTTTTTTTTTTTTTTTTTTTTTTCAGGTCACATTTTTTATTTCAAGCAATAAATGCTTTTTATGGTTTTAGTTTCAGTTTTAGCTAACTATAATATACATTTTTTTTTTTTGTTATTCATGTATTTTATTTATTCTAATTGTTTTGAAAAATGCATGCACATATGGATGTTAATAGCAGGTATCTTAACTCTGCTTTCAGATACATAGACAGACACCCTTGTTTACACTTGAACACAAAGAATATTTTAACACCAGAAAGATGCGCTTAAATGAGAAAAAGCAAACCGCATGCTTACAACAGAAATGCTATTTTTGTGTTCTCTTTTTACAGATAATACAGATATGTCATACTTTTAGCTGACGGACTGCAGAGACACAACATAAAGTCTGGTTGCCTTTAATCTTTAATCATGACTATGCCTCAACAAACCTGTAAAGCTTTCACACTGTGCTCTTATATTTTTATGCTAACCTTCCTTTTTAATACCTTCTTTAATCAATAAATAAGTCTACTCAATGGTATGTCTGTGTGGTGGTGACTTATTTAATCTTGGCGAAGAAACTCTGTCCGGAAGGGTGTCACAGTCTCTCAGATGCTATTTCATACTCTTCAGCTGTTGTTAGGGTGGGACAGCTGGATATCGTATGGCTTTTTCAGATCTACCATCCTCGAGGTATTAAATGCAGGTGGAAGGAAGTACATTCCAGTACAGAAAAAGCATGCATTCCCACTTCATGTATGTATTCAACGGCGTTGGAAAATGAGTCACTGTAGGCATTGTGTGCGGTTGGAGAAGTAGAATCACGATGCAATTTACACCCTGCCATAAAAATGCAGCACGTCCTGTTCATTGCCTCGTACGGCCCATTGTGCACGATTTTTCATTTTGACTAGATGATGTGATAGCCGGCTTTCAGCTATTTCTTCATTTTTATTGTTCAGCGTATTCAAGAAGCCGTGACTTTGCTAGCATAACCCGCTTGGATAGGTTGAAGGCTTACTGTTGGACATCAGCGCTGTCCCTTGTGTCTTTATCCTCATTTATTTGGCATTCACTCCAGTATGTTCACGTCTTTCATAGTTCTATGGAAATTCAGATGATTGTGTCTAAAGTCAACACGCATTCACAACACATTTAACTTCCGTAATGCAGCATATTTATGTGTAAAACAGTATATTCAGTGAGAAATAAATGTAGGGTGGGTGTGTGGTGTTGGATTTGATTTGACTGCTATGAAGTATGCTATGCTATTTAAGTAATAAAAATGTGGTTTATTTTAAGGAAATAAAATAAGACCAGGGATAGGTGTTATAAAATTGAATAGGTCAATTATGATTTCATGTTGTCTTTTAAACACACTGTATGTGGCATATTTATTCTTAGTCACTGCTAAGTCGGAGCGAAATAAGAATTATTCACAATATATATCAATATTATTATACCAGTAAATGTTTTAAATAATGCTTTTAATAACTAATAATATTTGTTGGTGTTATGAAAAAAATAATTTAGATATTCCTTTATATTTTAAATTAAATATAATTACTAAGTATTTAGTATTAGTAAGTATTATGTTATCTTAGTATTTATATATTTGTTGAATTTAATGTTATATTTATGTAATGTTAAAATATTATGTAACAGTTTTATTGTGTGTGTTAATTTTTGCAATAATTTTTTTCATGAAACCTCCCTTTTTTATAAATTATTTTTTATTTATGTTTTTTTTTTTTTTTTATGTAATTTCTCTGGGGGGAAAGGTGAAAATTAAAGCAAATACACAAATATTGAGATATCAGAACCTTTTTATTATTATTATTGTTTTTTCACCCAGTCCTGGTCTCTTGCCTTTTTCGTATGTGTGTGTGTGTGTGTGTGTGTCATATGCTCTGTCATTCTCTTCATTATGTTGCTTGTGTGTGTGTTGTCACAGTAGCTCTGTGAACTACATCAGTGATGGTGGTTGTATAGCTTGAGCAGAGGTGCTGGCCATGCTGTTTTGGGTTGTATTCAGGGAATGTACACACAGCTGTCTCTTCTCTGTGGTTTGTCCTCCCCCTCTTAAGAGACAGACTGTAATTTCATCCCCACCCAACAGATGGAAACACGCCTCTCTCCCCCACAGCCTGGAAAACACCAGCTCCCTGCTCCTCCCTGATACTCCTCAGACACTACATTTACATGCAACCTAATAATCTATAAAAAATTTGAATGATAGCCTAATCAAAATGAAAAGCCTTTAAGTAAACAGTTAGAGAAAAAGATCAAATTTCTTCATCTGAATAAATTATTAATATATATTTGGATGCTGCTTCTGATTTTCCTTTTAAATAAATTTAGCAACATGAGAAAAAAGCTTTCTTGGGATCATTTTAGAAAAGCAAAAATTCCAGTTACGCACTAAAGTGATGCTGAATCTTCTTTACAGGACTTACAAGCTTCTTGCTATTATGATATCATGATACTTAATGCCGCTCTTGCACGACATGCTCAGAGATTTAGTTTTGAATATATTTGTGACAAAACCAGTCTTAAGTAGCACGGATATATTTGTAGCAACAGCCAAAAACACATGGTATGGGTCAAAATTATTGATTTTTCTTTTATGGCAAAAATCATGAAGATATTTTGTAAATTTCCTACCATAAAATATTTCAAAACTTCATTTTTGATTAGTAATATGCATTGCTAAGAACTTCATTGGGACAACTTTAAAAGCAGTTTTCTCAATAATTCAATTTTTTGCACCCTCAGATTCCGGGTTTTCAAATATTCGTTCTATCCTTACAAACCATACATCAATGGAAAGCGTACTTATTCAGCTTTCAGATGATGTTTAAATCTCAATTTCAAAAAATTTCCCCTTATGACTGGTTTTGTGGACCTAGATCACATTTATCACATGTAAACAGATGTTTTCATCATATTTTGGATTTTAGGGTGCATAAACATAACATATGGAATCTGCAGTTAGATGGAATTTAATTTGGAGGAAGGGAAATTTGTGCATGTAAACATAGAGGATAAAAGTCTTCTGTTTTGCATTGTCTTATTTAATGCATTTTTTAAAATGTATTTATATTTTAAATAGTGCAGAATTCTATATTATATAATATATAATTATTTTATCAAATGTGTGTGTGTGTGTGTGTGTGTGTGTGTGTGTGTGTGTGTATATATATATATATATATATATATATATATATATATAAGCATTCTTTCGAATCGAATAAGATCTAAACGATTAAACATGCATCACTTACAGTCAAAAATGTTACCAATTTTGTGCATTAAATTCTGTTTATCTGCAGACAGTGCTTTGAGCATATTTGTCTGTGTTTACTCTGTTAGCACTGAGCATTAAGCCCACCAAGCTCTGAAGCAGGTGGGCGGCAGTGTGCTTTTGCTCTGTTATGGATGGAGTGTGTTGTAGATTTGGAGGACAGTCGTGGGGTTCCGCCCACCAGCGGCCATGCACTGGACATGCACTTAGATCACCAGCAGACCACACAGTAACTCTTTTCTTTCTCCCCGGCCGTCACTACTTCTGTCCTGCTTTCTCTTTCAGGGAGATACTTCATTTTCCTTGCTCTGCTTCTTGTTGGTTTTACTTGTAATCAAATAATTCCCAACTATCCTGGACAAAGTAGAGTTCTAGAATGGCAAATTAAAGGAATAGTTTGCCCTCATGTTGTTACAAAACCTGTGATACTCTCTTTTGTGTAGGAAAAACTTTCTATATGAACATGACACAAACATAAGAAAAGTAGTAAATATATATGAGCTGCTAACTCAAGAAATGCTGAAATTGAGTCATTGATTCACTGAGTTGAACTTGAGAATGTCTGATTCAAGAGTAAGTCATTCTTTTGAGCTGATCATTCAAAATCAGACTGCATGATTTGTTCACAACAGACTGATTAGGTTCTCATCTGTTTGACTGACTCTGTGAATTTTAATGATTTTTGGTTTAAAAATGAATCCGTAAAGTCTTCAGATCCTTCCAATTTTATGTTTCACAGAAGAAAAAAGTCAGGTTTGGAATGACATGAGGATGGCATCTGTATGGTGACCTTTTTGTTTTTGGTGAACTATTCTTTTAACTATCAATATAGTGTCAATGTAAGCAAGCACTAGCTGCTTTTACACACATCTCTGCTTTCAAGACAGTTTCTATAGATGTCACTTTCATCTGTCCTTTTTCTCTGCCTCTCTCAGGGAGTTCTGTTCCTAAAGATTAATCACTCCTGTCCGACACACCTTCTGCCTCTGTATAACGCTGCTATTAGTGTCTCCACAACAGCTTATGAAATTCTGGGCTTTTGAGTCACGTAGGCATTGTAAATCTCTATGATTTGGATTGTGTCTTTGGTCAAAAAAGCATGGATATGCTGTGATCAAATAAAACCACAGTATATACAGTATAAGCAGAAGTGACTGTTATAACGGGGCAGATCTTGGCCAATTAACACCAAGTCAACAGTAACACGGTGGTCTGTTTTCTGTGGTTGTGGGTCCATTTAATTCTGTCTCTCCTGGGCCTCATCTCTTTCTTGTCCTAGGAGTTGAAGCAAAGTCCATTGCTTCTCATCGTAGACTTTTCTTTCTTTCAGATATTTCTGAGATGGAGTCGTACCATTCCTACTCACCTCAAGATGACCAAAGGTCACGCCAGTCTGACCTCTCCTCACACTCTTCCAATGATGTAGCACGAGAAAACGCCAGGTGAGGACCGCTTGAAGATCAGCTCCTGATATGTTCAACACATAATAATAATAATAATAATAATAATACAATGGCTCCAAAAAGTCTTTTGACATTTAAATGGATAGTTCATCAAAAAAAAAAAGGAAATTGTCTGCACAAAAGTGTGTTTTGTCTATGTAATGAAAGTAAGTGTGAACCAGTGTTTGGAAACCAATGATCTGTATGACTATCAAGCAATTTCTGGTTGTCAGATGTATATTCTCAGTCAGAAACTGTGTTAGCAATACACTGTTGTTGTATTTTCAGGGAGGATCCTCAAAGTAGACTGGCAAAGACTGCTGTTTCATCATCTCCTTACAAAACTCCAGAGGAGCCACTTCCAGCCCACGAGGAGAGAGTAGAACCACAGGAAGAAGAACCACCACGTAAGAACAAGATTCTGCATACCTTGTAGTTTGATAGTAGATAAAGACACAAACCTCTGGTTTATTAATAAGGCATCAGAGGACTGGCAATGCTTGTCAAGCATGAAATAAGAGTAAAAAGCGGCTTTGCTGACTAATTAAATCAGAAAAGAAGTTACTTAGAAACTTTAGTAAGAAACAGCAACATTACATAGGTTAAAAATCACAGAACACATTTTTATATATATTTGAAACATTTGAAAGTTTGGGGTTGGTAAGATTTTTATATTTTTTCTGAAAGTCTCTTGTGCTCACAAAGGTTGCATTTATTTGATAAAAAAATGCAGTAATATTGTGAAAAATTATTATAATTTAAAACATCTGTTTGCTTTTTTTTATATTTTTTAAAATGTAATATATTCCTGGGATCATTTATTCAGTGTCACAGGAATACTTCGCCCATGGCACACAGGAATACTTCGGCCATGGCACAACAGCAATATATGTCAGCACACTGCCCACGAGGCAGAATTTCTTAAAAAAAAAAAAAAAAAATGTGCTGACCCCAAACATTTGATCAGTATATTTCTCTGTTGACTTGCCTGTGGGATGTGTGATTAAAATAAAATTTGTCTGCTTTCAGTTGTTTCAGACTGAAACTGATGTTAGATCATTTTTTTATTCAATGTGCAGCAGCAATAAAGACAACACCCAAGATCCTGCTCAGACCGAGCCCAGAGGACGAGGCCATTTATGGGTGAGTGGATGCTGTTAATATCCCGCAGGTTCAGCCCTCCTCACACATGATCCTATTCACTGAACTAAGATCTTATTCACCAACTAAACCTGAGGACTCACTGAGGGCTGAGTTACGATCTGGAGACAGAGCTCGTCACACACACTTTGTTTTTTAAATTAATAGTTCAACTAAAAAAAAAAAAAAGTAATTATTTGCTTACCCTCATGTTTCAGTGATTGATCTTTTCCAAACAAAGCATAAGCATGAGTAAATAATGATAGAATTTTAATTTTGTGGTGAACTGTCTGTTTAAACTCTCTCACTGGAGGATGAGCTCACAGGAAATGAAATTGAGATAGAGGAAGAGAGGTGGAGGGTCATCTGCATCACAGCCTCACAGGCGGGCTGGATACCTCTGAAATCCCCTCCCCCCTTAATCATCCTCTCTGTCAGCTCCTCCATATTCATGAGGAAGAGGCAGTCTGCTGCTGCTCGTATCCACTGGGAGAGGTTATTTTTGTGTCCTGCTCTTGCTTACAGAGCCACTCTGCTTTAAGACCAGAGCTCCAGTGTGCTTTCAGCTGGAGAGCAGGGAAACCCTGCTGAAAAATCACAAGCCATGAGGATGCATTTGGCTTTTGGTGCATCTGGAAAGGATAAATAGAAGTGGGACAGAAAAAAAGCCTGTTTTTCTCCAAATATATTATATGGGCGTCATTTTTTTAAATGCGTTTGTTGCGTTTTGGAAAATAATATTTTCCGAAATTAACCTTTTTTTTAGGCAAAATTATTAGAAATTAAAGTATGACTTAAATGCTAATAACTAGCACTGTAACCATCCATTATTATAGTAAACAAAAACTGAAACTATATATATATCTATATATAAATTGAAATATTAAAATTTATTATAGTTACATTTTTTTTCATTTCGTTCAACTTAATTTCTAAAATAAATAAACAAGTTAAAACTAATAAATCAAAGATAGACTTTAAAAACATAATTAGAAAGGACAAAAACACATGGCAAAATTACTAAAACTTTAACTAAAATTTAATTTTAAAACTTGAAATTGTGAAAATAAAATCTAATTCAAAATACCATTTCAGCTAAGCTAATAAAAATTAATATTTTGAGTCTGATGGGAAATGGCAGCTTTAATTCCTATAAATTCACTAATCAAAGATCACAGATAAATTATCCTCTTTTAATGCATTTATTTAACTTCAATATTTAATTTCAAATTTATTCTATATTTATATGCACACATAATGCAATGGTATATTTTATAATTATATTTATAGAATATATGTTTTTTTTTTTTTTTTTTAAGGCCTATATTGTCATTTTTATGATTGGTGTGTTGTGCTTCCTGAAGTGATGTCACAGGAAAACGGTCTCCCAGTTTTACAGATAAGATGTTAGCAAATTCCTAACTCTCTGCCTCTCTTTTTAAGGCCCAACACAGTGATGGTGAGCTTTCAGAAAGGAGAGAGTGTTGGCTTGAGGTTGGCTGGAGGAAATGATGTGGGAATATTCATAGCAGGAGTTCAGGAGGGCAGTCCGGCTGAAGAAGAAGGTCTCCGTGTTGGGGATCAGATTATGAAGGTACAAAAATAACAGCTCTGTTGACTTTAGCTGAATGATGTCCTAATGTTCGTGTTCTTATCATTTTGGGTCACTTGTTTTTGACTTTATAATAATATACAAGCTGTTTTTGTTACTGTATCTTTAAATCTTCTGTATGTAAATGACCACTCTTACGATTATGTAACCTTATTATGCTTATTATGTAGTCTTCATAGTTTTCAGAAATAGCCTGGGTGGACTGGAGAGGGAGGGAGCTTTAAGTCAACATTACGTATACATATTAGTACAGTTTTCCATGTAATGACCCCTTTATGAGGAGAGAAAATGCTTTGAATTTGATTTGCATTTGCCACATTTCCTTTTCAACTGTATTTGTTTGTTATCTTTCTCTCCCTAAAGGTGAATAACGTTGACTTTCGGGGCATTGTGCGAGAGGAGGCCGTGCTGTTCCTGCTGGAGATCCCACGGGGTGAGGTCGTGACCATTTTGGCACAGAATAAAACTGAGGGTGAGAGCGAACACGAGCCTTGCTCACCCCACACACATTAAACACACAAAACTGCCCCTCGCTTCACCTCAGGACACACAAAAACACTAAATTATTTATTTATTAGTTATTTATACTACTTATTTACAACACCTTTTGTTTTCATTATAATTACATTTTATTTATTTATGTATTATACATTTATTATTACTTATCTATTTATTTATTGTTTGTTTACAACACCTTTTGTTTTTATGATATTGCATAATAATTTATTTATTTATCTATCTTTTAAATCTGTGTATTTTTTACAACACCTGCTTTTTATTATAATTACATTTTATTTTTATTTATTTATTTTCTATCAATTGATTTTTATCTATCTATTTGTTTATTGGTTTACAACACATTTGTCATTATAATTACATATTAATTTATTATGCATCTGTTAATTTTTATCTGTTTAATTTTTATTTGTTTACTATATATTGTTTTGTATTTATTATTTATTTATTTTATTTAATTATTTACAACACCTTTTGTTTTCATTATAATTACATATTTTATATATTGTATTATATATCCATTTATTACTTTTTATCTATCTTTTTATTTATTCTTTATTTGTTTACAACATCATTTGTTTTTATTATATTACATAATAATGTATTTATATATTTATTTATCTATTTTTTAATCTGTGAATTTTTTTACAAAACACATTTTTATAATTACATACTATTTTTATTTATTTCTATTTATTGATTTTTATCTATTTATTTATTGTTAATTTATTTACAACACATTTTAATAATATATATTAAATAATTTACTACGTATTTATTTGTTCATTTTTTATCTATTTAATTTTTATTTGTTTACAATATATTGTTTTGTATTATTTATATTTTATTTATTTATTTGTATCTTTTTTTTATGTGTGTGTTTTTACAACACCTTTTGTTTTTATTTTAATTACATAATGTTTTTTTTTTCTATTTATTTGTTTATTTTTTATTTAGGCACCTTTTTTAATAATAATAATATTAATAATTATATTGAATTTAGTACAATCTCCAGTACATGTAAATTCTGGTTATTTTATTCTTATAAAACAAATTGTTATATCTCACTATGTTTTCTCACACAGTATAAATGAGTCTTAAAATATATAGCTAACATTATTTTAGGAGGAGGGTCCTTTGCAATAGGATATTTTGGGGGTCCTGAAAAGCCCTACATTATAGCATCCATTGGGAGAACTAGTGACCAGTATTACATCAGTGTATGTGTGAATGGGCCCAGAAGCACTGTGTCTCTGCTCTTCCCCTCCCCCTGTACACACAGAGCCTGTCGAGAGGCCTCGGCTTCTTGCTCATCACTACAAAACCAGTTGTAGCCAGTTTTGGCTCTTCCAGGGACTGCCATGTCAAGTGTGGTCATGTGCTTACATGCGCAAACATGCCAAAATCCAGATTTTCATGTTTGTGAGCTTTGCTTTCTCTTGCCTGTTATTTGAAGAACTAAATGCCTCATGAAAACCCCATGCTGATATTAATTGGTTCAATCCTGATAAAGAAACTTCTGTCGAGTCTATTGGATTTGGAGTCCAGAAACCAAAAACAAGTTCCTAACCCCAACACAAGACTCTCTCTGCTCTATCCCTCTTTTTCTGCTGTCATTCCATCCCTCTATCACTCTCTCTACCTGTCTTCATCTCTATTTCTCATACTCCATCTCCTCTCGGTGTGGGTGTCTCGTGGGAAAGCGAGGTCTGGCGCTGTCAGGGGTTGAAGCTCATTTGGTCTGAGCCGAGACAGATGTGGTGTCAGAGCTTTAATCAAGAGGGTGACGGCACCGCTGCAGGAAATCTGACCGCTGAAACTTTTATCCTTGACACTGTGAATCCTAAGTCAAATAGCACTGAAGTTGTCTATTCATTGACAGGTTTAGCACTTCACAAATGATTAAATGACATCAACCAAGGAAAACTTGCATCATATTGTGATAAATTATTGAATTAGAGTGGTGAATTAAATTTTTACATCTAAAATGAAATAAATAAATAAAATAATACAACTATTTAATAGTTTGATAGACAGAAAATCACAGCAATTAATAAATAAATAAATATACATACACACACACACACACACACACATATATATATATATATATATATATATATATATATATATACACAATTTATTATGTTTATTTATTTACTCTTATTTGATTTTTTATGCATTTCTTTACTTTTTAAAGAATCTTTTAAAGATTTGGAAGAATTTTGATTAATTTTTTTTATTGTAATTATGTATTTTATTTATTGGTATATTTATATTTTATTTTAACTATTTATTTTATTATGTTCATTTTTATCTATATTTGCATTTACACAACCTTTTGAGTTGTAGTATAATTATTATATCTATTTTTATATTTTTATTCTTGTCTACTTATTTTTTATTTTATCTGTTTATTTTTATTTATTTATTTTAATTTATTTTTACATTTACAGTCCCTTTAGATTATTTCATTGTAATTATGCATTTTATTTATTTGTATTTTATATTTATTGATTTCATTTATTTACCTATTATTTATTGTTCTATTATTATATATTTTAATTTTTTTATTTATATAAAGCTTTTTTTTTATTTTTATTTTTATAATAGCACTATTAATTTGAGTCTTGTTTCACATCTCAGTCTCAGCCTTCTGAGATGCATATTGAACACAAAATATAATGCATTTTTGAGTTGACCACATTGATAAAACCCTGGCATTGCTTGCATCATGCTCTACCAGTTAAGCCTGAGACATGTTTGGGGGCTTATGTTTCTGTTTTGTGTCCTAGTTTATGAAGACATCTTGGTGTCCGGTCGAGGGGACTCATTTTTCATCCGAACTCATTTTGAGTATGAGAAGGAGCTGCCTCACTGTCTCGCCTTCTCCCGGGGAGAGATCTTCAAAGTGGTGGACACCTTATATGACGGCAAGCTGGGAAACTGGCTGGCCATCCGCATGGGCAAAGACAACAAGCTGCTGGAGAAGGGCATCATTCCCAGCAAGAGCAGGTGAGAACATAGAGGGGGCGGACAATTTTTGCATGAGATTAAAAGATAAATAGTATTTAATCCTTTAAGTCGGAAACAGCGCAAACATCAAATAGAATATGAATCCGTATTTATATTGGAGAGCAAGCGGATTCTGCTTCTATGTACCACTGCTCTATAATCATACTGTATATCGCTTTCTTTGCATAACCCTGCTGCTGCATAACCCCTGGTCCCGTGCTGATCAGAGCCGAGCAGATGGCAAATGTCCAGAACACGCATAAGGGCTCAGGAAGTGACAGGGCCGACTTCTGGAGGCTACGTGGTCAGAGGGCGGCCAAGAAGAAAGATGTGCGGAAGAGCCGAGAGGAAAGTTCTGCGGCCGTCTCCACCCGCTTCCCTGCCTATGAGAGGGTGGTGCTGAGAGAAGGTGGGTGCTACAAACAAAACCGAAAGTGTACTTTAAAGGTTATTCAACAATTCAGTGTGGTTTTCTCATTATAGGCAGTGTGAATCAAGATTATTAACAGTTACGAAGTCCAAAAAAGATACTGTGTATTAACCAAATAGTAGTAAACATTAGTCATTTATTATTACATTTTAGGGGGGTTGAGTTTAACAAATTAAATATTTGTTCAGTTAAATACACACAAATTATGTATTTTTAAATATTAGATCAGATCAAATGTTTTTTTTTTTTTTTTTTTTTTTGATGATGATTTTGAAAGTCTTTTATGCTAACAATAGCATGTATTTAATAAAAAAATGAATACAGTGAACCATTATTACTGTTTAAAGTATTTTATTTGAATATGTTTTATAATGTATCATTTATAATTGAGGCAAAGCTGAATTTTCAGCATCATTACTCCACTCTTCAGTGTCACATGATTCTTCAGAAATCATTCTAATATGCTGATTTAGAGCTTAATTATTATTGGCACATGGTTATTAATAATTGTTCTAATTATAATTAATGTTGAAAAACATTTTTGCTGCTTAATAGTTTTGTTGAAATCGTTACACGTTTTTCAGGATTCTCTGATGAACAGAAAATTCAAAAGAACAACAGTTATTTGAAAAAAAAAAAAACTTTTTTAATAAATGTCTTCACTGTCTCCTATAATCCATTTAAATTAAGCGTCCTTGCTAAAATAAATTATTAATTTCTACTTCTTTGTAAATCTTACTGCAAACTTTTGAACGGTAATGTACCACAATCTAAATATTATAGCAAAACTGCTTTCAACTGATAATAAGAAGATAATAGTTTGATAATAAAATAACAAGATAATTAAAAAGTCTTAATAATTCCAAACCTTTGACTAGTAGTGTGTGTGTGTGTGTGTGTGTGTGTGTGTGTGTGTGTGTGTGTGTGTGTGTGTGTGTGTGTGTGTGTGTGTGTGTGTGTGTGTGTGTGTGTGTGTGTGTGTGTGTGTGTGTGTGTGTGCAATGGTTTGGGTGGTTCATGGGGACACAAATTTGTATAATGACATGGGTATGACAGACGTATTACAATATGAAGGCGTTTATGAGGACACTGCCTATGTCCCCGTAATTCAAAAGGCTTAAAAAAAACATACCAACATGTGTGTGTAATCAGAAAGCAGCCAGAAAAAGAAACTTTAAGGTAAACACATCCCAAACATCTGATGCAATAGAAGGGCAAAGATCGTAATTTACTCATCATGGTACCTGTGTCATTTACACAATAAACAGTTTTAATAACGTGATGGCTGCTTGCACACAACATTAGTCACATCTTGGAGCGGACCGGCCTAATACCGCCAATAAGAGTCTCTGCATACCCACACATACAGCTGAGAAAGTTTTAATATGTATGAAAAATGGGCTCATCATCACAGAAGGAGATTGCTCCCTACACACTGTTCAAGAAAAATCACCCAATAAAATCATGATTTATGTGACAAAAACCAGTCGAGAATTTGAAAAAGAATCATCATTCAAGACTCCTCTGACTCTTCTTTAAACCCTTTTTACATAGCTAAAAGAGCATTTATTACCATTAATATAAACCGTTTTGTAATTTAGTCAGGCTAAAACAGATAAACTCTGCTGTGAAATCCTGATTATAAGCCTTGTCTTCTCCCATAGCGGGATTCCGAAGGCCGGTTGTGCTGTTTGGACCAATCGCTGATGCTGCCAGTGAAAAACTGGTCACGGAGCTTCCAGACGAGTTTGTTATTGCCAGTGAGTTGATGCTGCTGTCTCTGCCATATCATCAATAATGTCCAAAGGGATGCTCACACTGGATTTTAAGCATGCAAAATTGTGCAAAACTCTCTAATTAATATTATCGAGACAATATCATGTCATGCTATTCATTTTATAAAAATATAAAAAATTTAATTTTACATGAATAAATAATTTATAAGTATATAAATATTATAACCACATATTAAGTTTGCATATTTTAAACTCGTAGTCATGTGAATGAGAGTTTCAGACAGCCAAGTTAACATTTTTGCCGTCTGCTAAATTAATACATTTAAATATAAATCGTCAAAAGTAGAGATGGAGCATTTTCAAAATTATTCTAATAATAAATATAATCCTAATAATGCATATTACTGCTTTCATATAAAAGGTATTTTCTAAAATTCTATTTATATATTTACATCTTTATATAAAGGATTGTTTTTTTGGGGGGGGGTCAATCCTTATGAAGTACTTCTATAATTTTTTATATAAAAAATAGCTGATATTATATATAAAAATATATATTCGAAATACAAAAAAAAAGATCATCATAATAATAATATTTGAATGCATATTTTTGCATACCTGCTTTTCCATGTTCCAAAACATTCCATGCATATCAATAGAGGCAAATGGATGATAAAGTCTATAGTTTAATAACATCCAGAGCTTTAGCTAACATTGAATAAAAATGTGTCTTTTGTATTGCATTGTTTATGTTTAGTAAGTATTCTTATTTGAAGTTTGATTATACTTACTGTTTTTGTTCGATGGCACATCAGAAACAGAACCCAAAGATGCTGGGTCAGAGAAATCCTCAGGAGTGGTTCGTCTCAACACTATCCGACAGATCATTGAACAGGTAATTGTGTATGCACACAAATTAATAATCAAAGCGTATTACATTCTTTTGTTTGACATAAACATTTTACCAGTATTGAACAGTGACCGATTCTGTAATTGATGCAGGACAAGCACGCTCTCCTGGATGTTACCCCTAAAGCGGTGGACACCCTAAACTACACGCAGTGGTACCCCATAGTCATCCTCTTCAGCCCGGACAGCAAACATGGGGTGAAGGCGATGAGACAGAGGATCATCCCCAGCTCTAACCGCAGTGCCCGCAAACTCTACGACCAGGCTCTGAAGCTCAGGAAAACCTGCTCACACCTGTTTACCGGTCGGTCCTGGGGGTCCAAACACCTCAGTCATTATCTTCTCAACCCTATATTGTTCTGGATCATTAAAGTCTAAATTCACATTATTTGATTGTTTGCTCATTTTAATTAAAGATCCTAGCATTATAGAAGCAAGTTTTGCTTGGGTGGGTTAAAAAATAGATTATAAAATGATTCTGTTAATTGAAAGCTTAGAAACTGAATTATGGGGAAGTGCAGTAAAGAGAAGCTACCATATATCATAATTGGCACATATCAATATAAACTGACTTTGACACAGATTCCAATTCGAAAATCTCCAAGTGATTAAAGCAGCTGATTGAAACACTGTGAGATAAATAGGTCAAGTTGAACCTAGAGAACAGCTGACCCAAATGGAAATGTTTTGATTTCCTCTCTCTCTGTCCCTCCCCCATCGGTCTGATAGCTGTTATCGATCTGAACTCAGCTAATGATGCCTGGTACGGCAGTTTGAAGGAGACCATACGAGACCAGCAGACCCATGCTGTGTGGGTCTCAGAGGGGAAGGTAAAAACAACAGTCCATATAGTTCTCCACCACCTTCTATCCACTCTGTTAAAGTCAACATGAAACACTGTTTACAAACCATTTTGTTTCTGGCATCTAATGTGTTTCTGAGACAAACCGAGTCTAAAATGAGAAGAAATGCATGCTGGGACATTATTTAAATGGCTGTATTCCCCAATTGTGTATCACACTGGATAAAAGCATATGCTAATTGAATAAATCTAAATGTAAATAATTAAAAATAGAGATGCAGCACGGTTTTACATTTTCAAGATTTTTCTAATATTAATTAAACATATAATAATATTGCTATTATATAAGTTTGTTTGTATAAAAAGTATAATATGGATATATTAAAATATATATTCAAATACAGCTTATAGTAATAATATTAAATAAATGAATAATACATAAATAGCTTAAAAATTATAGCTTATAATAATAGTAGTAGTAGTAGTAAAAAAAAAAGTAATTTTTTTGCTATTATGTAAAAGATGAAAATGAAGAGCTAAAGTTAGAAACAGACTAAATAAGAAAATATATGCAATATTTCACACCTAGCAACATCCCCTCAAGACAACAGTAAAATTATTTAAAATGTATTCCATGATTACTAAATTATGATCTTAAGATAAAACAAACAAAAAAACATTTGTTTTCATGACAGTATAATCAAATTTATCTAAAACATTAACACGATGAATCATGTACAGTACATTAATATCAGGAATGTGCATTCAGAAGAAATCCATTTTGATTTCATGTTGACTTTAATGCAACATATTACATCTCTTTACTTTAAGACTCCTTCATTCACATTTTCCCACTTTATCTTTCCCAGTATTCCTGAATTAAACCTACTAATGCATGCTTTCCTTTTCTGAAAGTCATGATATTCATTCCTCCTGTTTTTCTGTGCTTTTACTGTTCATCATTCTTCGGTGGTGCTCTACAGCTTTCGTTCTGTTTTGTTTTTGTGTTTTTTTGTTTTCGCTCCTCTCTGTACACAAGATCCATCATGTGTCTCTTTTAGCTGGACGGGACGGAGGGGGACCTTGACGTTCATGGCGATCGCATGTCATATCTCTCGGCCATGAGTGCTGACTATCTCAGCATGGACAGCCGGCTGACCAGCGACTATGACGACACGGCGGATGAGGCCGGGACTTACACAGATAACGAAACGGACGAGCCACTCGATCGCCAGCTGGTGTCGGCCATTAGCCGCTCCTCTGAGCCAGTCATGCCAGAGGAGGTTAGAGCACACATGTATACGTTTAACATTTCTACAGGGTTCCCACTGCCATGGATAACCTGGAGATATCAGAGAGGATGTGCATAGTTCCACACACACGCATGCATGCTAATTCCAAAACATTTGTTATGCCTGAAGACACATATGGATAATACATCTTTCACAGTGATGGGTGAACTGCTTGCACATGCACTGACATCTACACACTTAAATATGCTTGCTGCAATGGCATCCCTCACAGTTGCCTAGATCAGCACAACGCCAGCTCAAGGAAAGACAGCAGAGGTCCAGCCAGCAGGGAAATACATTTCCACATTGAGAACAAGACATTAGCACACACTTGTCATGTGAGCATTACATGCTGTATATGCAGGAAGTGCATGGTAATGAGTTTACATGGCAATGCTTTCCAAAAACAGATGAATATTAAGTGCATCTGTAAATGCAAAATGCAGCCACTTCTGCCCCCTTCTGTTAGATGTTGGAACTACAACATTCTTGATCACTAAAAATGTATTGAATAGAGTTAACATAAATGATGGTTATTCTAGCAAATATCATTAACAGCGTTTCGATGGTTATGAAAAAACTGGAAATAACAGGGAATCAGTGTTGTGATCATTTAAACTAAAATGTTTTTGTTAAATGAAGTGTTATAAATGTAATAAAAAGCTATGTACATCAATATATAATGTTATATATAAGATGAAGACTTGAAAACCCTAATGAAAAATTAGAAATGTTAGAAATGGCAACTATTTGAAAAAAAAAAATTTTTTTTAAACTGAAGTACTAAAATTACTAAAATTAAAACTGAAGTAAAAATTAAAGCTAAATATAAATATTTTTTTCAAAAATGATTACATTTTATTTATAAATATATATTTTTAATTTTAACAAAAATTACAAAAGCACATAACAAAATTACTAAAATTAAAAGTAAAAATAGAAATAAAAGCTTATTCAAATAAAAACAAATTAAAACTAAATAGAAATTGTTAATTTATAATTTATAATTTTAAAAATAATAATAATAAAAGTGAAAAAGAGTGACTTATAATGACAAAGGCACATAATAGTGACTTTAACTTTAACTAAAATTAAAATGAAAATTTCAAAATATAAAAAATAAAGGTTAATTCAAAATGAGCTTTTATAGTAATAAATATTATAATAGATATTAGAACAAAAATATATACTAAAACCGTATATAAATAATCCTAAAAGTTTGTATACTATTAGGAAAATTGTGATTTAAAAGGCCTTATAAATATAATTAATCAATTGTTAAAAATGGTAATAAAATAAAAAATAAAATAACTTGTTTAAAAAGCTTTTTAAAGTAATCATAAAGAGCTGGAAAAGTAAAGAAAATTAATTGGTCAAAACAAAAGTGGATGGACGTTAATGTTAAATCAGAAGCATACTATACTGTTGGCCCAAGACGAACGCATTGTTTTCTGTAGTGTGTGTATGCATAAAGGCATTCCCCTGCCTAATGTTCTATCTGTATCATTTTTTTGTTTTTTTTTTTTCTGATCATATGGTCGTGTAGTCTAGTGATTAGATTCGGGGTCGGTTGGGTGGGGTGGGGGGTGGTGATGTGATGGGCTAGTCCCCCCTTAATGTCCACCTTCCTGCCTGACCCCGCAAAGGTGAGCTTGTGTCACGATCCCCAATGGCTTTCCTTTCTTAAAAACACCATTCATCAAGATATCTGAATAGTGTTAAAAAGAGACTAGAGATTTGCATATACAGTGGACACTTATGCCACACTTTAAAAGTATGAAATGCATTGATATTTTATTATGTGACATGCATCCATTTTTAAGTTTACAAATACTGTTTGCAGTAAAGACTGTAAACTGACTCTGACTAACACAACTCTTCTCCTGACCGCACCCTCATTCATGCAGAAGAACGGCCTGATTTTGCACAACCATTTTTCCAGCAGCTCAGAATCCTCTCGCAGCAGCTCAGTGACACATTTTGGTACGCTGTAGAGCCGTGTTCACTGTTGTACCGAGTTGGCTAAATAACTAGTATAGTGTACTAGAAAACCACTGTCAGCATCTAGATGATTTTGAACTAATTTTACCAGTCACATACACTGTGACCATGTAAAAAAAAAAAAAAAAAAAAAACCTTAAATGGAGGTAGTTAAGCTTTTACAATAAGTTACAAGAGTTAATTTAAAATGTATTTTTAGAAGGTTCTTTTTAAATCTAGTTTAGTGTCAATTTTTATTATAGGCCTATTATATATTTATTATATTATTATTAATTCATATATTTTCAAAATACATTAAAGCCCATTCACACTAAGAGGGATAACTATAAATGTAGTTATAACGATATTAGCGTTCACACCCGTTGTTTGTTTATTGAAAGGGCACACTCGTCGGCTGCTTTAAATTCTCAAGCTCGTTATAGCAGGATGGATTCTGATTGGGTGTCAAAAATTGTTCTGAAAGTGATTTCAATGATATAGTTTCTTTGTGCCTTTCTCCTTATTGCGGTCTCTGCTGTTCTTAAATATTGAGAACAATTTTTAGAACTATATCTTTACCGTTATCTTTATAGTTATCGTCCTTGGTGTGAACAGGCCTTAACTCCTGATTTAACTTCAAATATGTTAAAAATGTATTAATATATGTAGAAATTAACAGCATAGATAACCTAGATAAATAATTGTTGCTTATTGTTGAATTTAAGGATATTTAGTATTATTTACATATTAATGTGGTATTTTTTTTAAATTTGTAATTAGATTTATTTTTATACTTTTTCGTTTTGATTTTAATTTAAATTTTAATCATTATGTGCTTTTGTTACCTTAATTTTTTTTTTTTATGTTTTTAAACATTTCTATTTCTATTTCTATTTAGCTCTCATTTTTATATCAGTTTTAGTAATTTTAGTTAATTAAACTTATTTATTTATTTTTTTCAGTTAATTGCCAAGGAAACATTTTAAAATTTATTTTTTACATTTTGGTTTTTCAAGTAATATTTATATTTTATTTTATTTCCACTTTATTGCAATTAAAAGTTTAATAGGTTAGTTTTAGTGTAGTATAACTGTTTCATGCTTCCTGATGCATTAATGTATGTCAAAGAAATGCACCTTATTTATAAAGTGTTTCTGGTAGTTTTTAGTATTTTGTCAGTGTTTATAGAAAAACTGGAGCAATTAGTTAGTGTTTGAGATTTTACTAGTAGGTAGTGTTGTGTTTGGAATCATGGAGCTCAGTGTGAAAAATGCAGTGGTGATGATATAATCCAGGGCTGGCCTTTACCTGTGTTTTAGGAAGAGAAGTGTAGTAGGAAACCCTGTGATTCAGTTCGGTAGTGCTGTTCTCCTTCATATTCATTTGTCTTTCAGGTAAAAATGCTGTCTCAAGTGGAGGCGTCGCGGGGGCAGTACGACCCCTCTCGAAACTACGACTCTCGTTCAAGCAGTCCCGTGAGCAGCGAGCACCCGCGCAGCCAGGACTCTCCTGCAAAAACCAAACCCCTGCCTCCCCCCAAAGCTCTCAAACCTACCTGCGTGTCCCGCAGCTCCAGAGGCCTCGTAAACAGCCCCCCGGCACGGGACAGCAAACCTCTGGAGCACAGCCCTGACGATCCCTCTCAGAGGACTTTCCTGGGCAAAGTGAAGGCATTTGAGCAGATGGATCACTTGGCCCGGACACAGAGAGTCCTGGAGATCCAAGAGGCCCAGAACGCCAGGGTGAGTGTTCACCATCTTTAGGCTTTGCATGAACAATGACACAACAAAATGACAATTCATAACTCTTCCTCCCTTGTATTTGTCAACCAGTAACTTGTCCCTATCTGAAATGTACTTGACCTACATGTTTTCTAATCAGTCAGAAATAAATTTGATCTACATTTACTGCAAAAGAAGCACATCATAAATTTGTTTTTCATTTTTTGTGAAAAAGTCAGTAGAGGTAGATTATTTTATTTGAATTCATTGTTTCATTGATTATTTCCTTTTATCCTCTATATTTTTCTGTTGTCTGTAGATGCTTTGGAACAATATATTTATGTACTGTAAAACTTTTTTATTGTAAAAATTCATTTCAATTTAAGAAGTCATTTTATTTACAACTGGAAAATTGGAATGTTGATCTTTATGGTACAATATTTTTATTGTATTTATAAATTTTATATTATAAAATTTTTTTAATATTTATAATATTTCTTTTTTTTAATATTTACAATATTTTTATTCTTGAATATTTACTAATAATTATTACTAATTTCACATTATAAATACCAGTTGTATGTGGCAAATCATAGTTCTGATTATTTCATTTTCTAGTCCTAATCCTAATCCTAACCCTAAATATTTGTGCAATTCTAATGTGTTTGATCTGTCTGTTTTCAGTTGGAGATTGCACAGAAACATCCAGACATTTATGCCGTCCCCATGAAATCTCAGAAACTGGACCACAGTAGGCCACAACCTATCGGGTAAGAGTCTGGATTTGATCTGAAGGTGTGGTCACATAAACAAAGGTATTTTGTCAATAATGTAGTGATGTATGAAGCACAGCTCACACAGAAGTTACTTTCAAACCAAGCAGCTTTTCACAACTCAGACTTGTGAAATCTTACACAGTGTTCTAACCACACACGACGCGACAAGATTCCAGCGACAAGCAATTTGGAAGTGACAAACACTGCGAAGTGACAGAATCAATCAAATATCACAGCCAGTCAGAAGCATGTGTGGGCGTGCTCTCTGTTCAAGCACACTGCTCTTGCAACGAAATGGATACGTTTATAATCTAATTCATAAATATTAAACCTTTTTAACATCATTAAATGTACATACTGAGTGACTGATAACATCTTGGTCATGGAATACACTCGTTGGTTCTCAGTAAGTCCACAGTTTTAACAGTCATCTTTGCTTTAATTTCAGTCTTTAAGATCTGAGGTAAACTATCTATTGTTGCTTTCAGTATGGCTATTAAGTTGCACAAAATAAAGCAATAAGCCCCAAGAAGCTGTGGTTTACATCTAATTTATAACAGCTAAGGGGCATTGTTAGGCACGATGCAAAGCCCCTTAGCCCCTTAAACCCCTTTAGCTGTTATAAATTCACTGTAAATCACAGCTTCACAGGGCTTATTGCTTTAATAAAACGGTTATTCCATATACGTAGTAAGGTTTCACAGAATAAAACGGAGCAAATAAAGAGTAAAGATCTAAATATAAACGGTATTCTTCCACCAAACAATGTAGTTCCTCAGTAACAGTTGTGGTTCCAACAAAGTGTTTGCGCTAGCAACACACAGAAGTAAACAAAGGTGTATGTTTGTAGTGTAATTTACAACAGCTTCGACCCGGTTCAACCAATCAGAATCAAGGACCGGAACTATCCGTTTTAGAATTATATTTAAATTTAGAGACGTTTAACTTTGAATAAAGCACATAACCTGAGATTATCTACTGTCATATAGTTTCTACTGTATGTTGTTGTATCAGCTGCAACGTCGCGAAATAGAAAGCATCTCTAAATTAGAAATTTTGTGTGTGGCCGTCGCAGCTAGTTAGGACAAAAACTCTGATTAACATGGAAAAGATACCTTTTCTCGCGTGTTGCGGCATTGCGTCGCGTGTAGTTAGGACACGCTGTTATGTGAAAATCCCAATCATGTGCATTCCTATTGAACTGTCTGGATTTTATCCGCAAAAATTAGCAGGATAAATGTGCACACAATCTTTCCCTGATCTTGCTGCGTTTGCTTTGCGTCCAGCTCCAGTGCGCGACCAGAGCCCCAGACGCCTCCTTGCAAGCTGCCATACTCAGAGAGCCGCCCGCTCGGCCTCAGCGAGGAGCCCGGAGAGGAGTTTCGACATCAGCTGGCGGAGCAGACCAAGCGCGGCTATTACACCACCACACAAAAGTATCAGGACACTGAGCTGTAGAGTTGCTCTGCTTCGGCTCACCGCACAGCTTCACCATTCCACCGGGGCGCCGCCCTGCACCAAAACTGCTGCTGACTTGGAAGTCCCATTTGCTTTTAAGTTTCCCATGCATATATTTGTCTTTTTCACTTCAGAGAAGTTCAACATTCTGTCCACGAGGATAGAATCTTATTATTTTATTTATATATATCTGCATTAGTTTTGTTTCCCTTCTTGTGATCAGAGAATCATGTTTTCTTGCCTATGCAATTTTTTAAGTTTTTGCAACGCAACAGAAACTTCTCTCTCTCTCTCTTCGCTCCATGAAAACCTTAAACCTGTCATGTGCTACAGACCAGCTTTTTGTTACTTTCTTTTTATAAGCCTGATGAAGCAAAACTCTTTTGAAATGTCACTCTCTTCAAGGTTTATACTATCTTTGCATTCCTTCATTTCTGATCATGTGTGTATATGATGTGAGACAATACACTGGATTTTGTTACAACGTTTTGAAGTGCCTTTTACTTTCCGAATAACGTTGGAGGTTTGTGGACTTGACAATCCAGCCCTCTGGACAATATTTTTGCTGCTTACAGCTCCAAGGAAAAACAGGGAAACGTCAACACCAAAACCCTTAATACCGTCCGCCCGTATCCTCAGTGTAGCGACAGCAACGACTGACGAGTTTCCAAAGGGACGCTTCACCAATCAGGTTGATGCTGATTGGTTTGAGTGATTGAAATTGCTGTGGTCACGGTTTGTCTTATTTCAACCCCACCGCATTATGTTTTTAACGAGCTTGATTGTACATTGGTCCGCTTTACCTCCACATATTGGTTCAAAGTGCTTCTAAAACTTGTGGATTATATTTTAATGGCTTCCACTGTGTGTGAGGGTCACAAGCCCAGAGAATATTCCCTGGACATTTACGTTCAGGTCTACTGTGGAATTTCACTCTACTACACCAAATAAAATAAACTATATTGACATTACTGACTTAGTTGTGTGCTTTTATTAATCCAACAGGTTGGAATCCATCATCCAGTGGTCTATAGGGGCTGAAGGTATCAATTTTTCTCAAATATAAAGGATAGTTCACCCACAAATTTAAATTTGGTTACCATTTACTCACCCTAATGTCATTTACAAAGACGGTTGGGAACCAAACAACATTGGAGCCCACTGATTTTGTATGGACAATGGTCAAAATATGTCTTGTTTCGCAGAAGGCATACACGTTTGAATTTGAAACAACATGAGGGTAAAGTAACTATCCTTGTAACAACCCAATAACAAAGCCCTGACAATCAAAACTTTATTAGTATTAGCTTGACTGGTTTATTATATACAAAAAAAGAGATGTAATTTTACTGCGATTTCCCATCCGTGTGGTATAAATAATGAAAACTGTGGTGAAACGCAGTGGTTTCATTGGGTCCAGTGAGTCGACTCTTGTTCAGCGCCGTGTTAAAGCCATTATTCCTTGTACATACCACTTTTCAGAAGATGCTCGGAAAACTTCCGATGACTTCTGTTAAAGGTTCTTTGAAAAATCAGCAACTTCCAAGCAGGACGTTCCAAAAATGGCGGATGGCGCCTTACATATCGTGGCCCATAAAAACAGTTGCTAATGAGGCATCTACGTAGGCCTATATATATCTATAGTGTCATTACAGTTTAAACTTACCGTTTCATAAGAAAATACACCAAGTTCAAGACTGAATCCAATACCTGAACTACATTAATAGTAATAATAATAATAAACACATTAAAACATGATTTACGCATTACATTTTCTTAATATATCTGCATCAATTGCATAGAATTGCACCAGCTGTAGGGAAAGTTTTTTAATAATAATACAAAAAAAGGTAATATTTCACAATATTGTGTAACTCCATAAAAAAGTAAGTAATTGTGTTACTTTTTTAGGCTACTTTTTATTGAAAGTAATGTGGGCTGGGCTATTTTTTTTTTTTTTTTTTTTATATAGGCCTACAAATTCAATTTTTATGGCAAATTCACAGTACAGTAGATAAAAAAAAAATAGATAAACGCATTTTTAAAAATGAAATACGTTGTTTATCTAAAGTCATTTCTGCTTATTAGCACGGTTGAATTGGATCATCAAAGGTCCATTGCAAAGACACAGCTTAATAAAATGAGATAGCCTGTACATAAAGGATATTTGTTTTATTTAACACCTATCGCAGGTTTGTGTCATAGTCTGAGTTTGCATTTCACTGCTTTTATTAATTTTGAGGAATACTGAATCTGTTTTTGTGCAAGTGAGAAAAGTAAATGTCTAGAATACAGTAACATCATGTTCACACAGCGCCTCTGCACTTACTCCTGACTTCTCTCAACCTGGCAACACCAGAGCTGTCAGTCAACAGCCTAAATGGGAAAACAAAGAGTAACTGGCATACTTATTTGAAAAAGTAACTGATATTTTCTTTTAAATTAAAATGTAATATGTTACTTGAGTCACTTGTCAAAAGTAATTTGATTACCTAACTTGTGTTACTTGCATTACCCCCAACTGTATTGCACTGATGAAATTATTTTTATTACAAAAGCAAATAGATTTCAATGCACACTGAAGTTTGAGCATGTTTGTCAGACGTCCACCATAGACAATGAAAGAACAACTGATTCAACCATTTTTATTCTTTACAAAATAAATTATTCATAAATTTATTTATTTATCAGTAGGCCTATACTGTACATCATGCAACCACTTCTACAAGAGCAGTTGTCTTATATATATAGAAAATAATAGTAAAACCCAGATTTACAGCCAGGCAAACTCTTAATTTCAGCAATTTTCCAACCACTTGACTGTTTTAAATGCTGCATACAGAAATGTAATGAACAGTTGTCATCCAGAATTTCCACTCCTTGGATTGTATGCAGTTTATTTCATTTCAAACCTAAAATGAAAACAATACAGATGTCAGATCAGAGGGCCCCTCATGGTTGGGTTTTTATGCAAGTGTAAAGTGTGCATTTATGCAAGGGAAACATATTGAAATGTTTCCTATTCGTTCATTTGCTTCCAAACCTGTTTTGAGTTTCTCCACGCTGATAAACACACTGCCACAGTGCATTATTACTCACGGTACGAGTTTGAGTCTGGCCTAGCGCGTACCAAAAGTAATAATGGACTGTGAAGCAGATAAAAAGGGCTCCTTTCTTCTCATCAAGGCACGATTTTGTAAAATTAAACGGAGTATCTGGTTTTAAAACATGCAGAATGTGAACATATTTGTGATTTGCTACTATTTTGCATACTTTACCTTCTGCAGACTTAAGAAGTCTTCACTTTTCTTCATAAGTGGCCCTCAGAGGTGCCCCATTAATCATGAGAGGTTAAATCCATCCATTGCTGCAGTGATGGAGTAGAAAAACATGATGTAATACTTCAAACAATGCAGTATTGTTAGACTAATTAACAGAGACTTCTCTCTCAGAAATGACATCGAAAAGTTCCAGTCTAATAAAGGTCACAAAACGATTTTAAACGTGCAGCACACAAACCATTCTATACGAAGATAAACACAATCAGGAAACAAATCATTAAACAGTTCAACGCCCTGCTTAATACTACAATTTGCCAATAGAGGGCGCAGTTTTATATAGCGTGGTCAGCTGACGTAGTGGGATTAAAAATGACAAAAAACTGTTTCTAAAAGGTTAAATTTTTATTTTTTTTTAATAAATATGCTCTATTTTTTTTGTATAATTTATAAAAAAAAATGATTTATTAATGTGATCATGTGATTTCATTCGATCAATCATGTGATCTAATGAAAAAGGGAAAGTCTCACATAATGATAGCATTATACTGCCAACAAGACATCTAGATTATGCATTAGGACAACTTTGGGAGTAAAGCCAATGGCCAACTGAAAAATACCACAATATTTATCATTGCAGTGTCAGTATATATATTAAATATTACTGTAATTAACTAAAATATCACCAATAACTTGGTGTAATTAATTCATTCCAATTCATTAGAATCCCAAAGTAGCATGTAATGTAAAGTGTGACCCAAAATCCTTGAAAAAAAAAAGTTCTATAGTTCTATAAACTCTACCTGAAAATTATGGATCTGTTTCCGAATATGTGCTGGTCCAGCTGGTGAGCCTGAGACACGAGGAGGTCCATAGATGAAGGTTTGAGCTCCAGGAACAGGACTTCAGTGATGTGGTCATTGTTGCCTATACAGCTCTGTCTGGACGAGTGAGAAATGAAATGCTTTTGTCGTGTTAGAGGTTCTTTTTATTGAACCTTCCTGTGGAAGTGAGGAATCAGGATGGTCATTCCCCAAACCGGAATTCCTGTGTGTGTTTGGAGCTGATAAAACTGCTGTAAAGAACAAACTCCATCCTTCTAGAACCGCTGGAGTCTGTCAGTGAACTCTGAGAAGAATTTAGCATGCTTTTGAAGTGGAAAATTAGGCACACTTAAGAAAAATAAGCTATGAATTTTACAAAGCACATTTTATGCTTGGGTCTGTTAAAATATGGAAAACGAAAAGCCGTCCTCCAAAAACAAATGCACATTATAGTATTTATTAATTTTTTGAATTGGTTTTATTTTTATATTTTCAATGTTCATTTTAAATTTGCTTTATTTATATTTAGCTTTATTTTTATATTCAGTTTTAAATCAGAAGTCAGGATGGTATATATCCATTTAATAAAATACCACAAAACATGAACACAAAGAAACCCATTGTAAATAAAGTAAAAACAAGTGGCCAAAGGGTTTTAATTTATGCCTGAAGGTTAGCAGAGAAATGCAGCATTTCCAGTTCTGGAGGAAACAGGAAGCTGCTGGTGGATGAAGATAGCAGGGTCTGCTTCATCCGAACAATAAAAATCTCAGCTGCTCAGGAAAAGGATCTGCGTCAGCAGTGAGTGACAGATTTTAGAAAGACAAAATGGTGCCAAAACCAAAGTGGCGGGAGAAAAATCAGTGTTTCACTTAAAGACCTCTAAAGCACAATGGCATGTTCCTTACATTTCATCGAAAGTAGATCCCACATTGCTCTGGAATGGCTGTTCTGAAACACTTCCGTGGGCAGGGTCGAACATTATTTCTCAAATACAAACCCTTTCCTTAAAACTTTTAACACCCTAAATAGGCGCCCAAAGTATGTGGACACTTAAATTAGGCTTAAAATAGACTTCCATGCAATAGATAACAAAATATCAAACTATTTTTATAGCGAAACATTTTGCAAGTTAGTTTGTTCGTTTTTTCATCAACAATCCCGTACATAATGAAGGCAAGTATTTGAACACTTTATAGTTGTCAGTCATCACGTGTGAACCTGCTGATTAAACATTAAAAAAAGGACACGGAAAAGTAAAGTTAGTTCTGAGAAAAGATAATGCATTTATTTATAAAGCACTTAAAACTAGACCCAAAGTACTAAAAAATAAATATGACACAAACAGCAGCTAAAACAAAACACAGCAACACTTAAGACCCCAGACACTGAAAAGGAAGAAAACAAATAAAAACAAAGAATTCTGACTTGTCATTTCGGTTGGAACATCTGTCAGTTATTATTTTATCTTTATGGAATAGCATGCTGCCATACTTAGTACAGTAGGCTATAGAATAGCTATAATGTGTGTAGCAGGCCTCTGCAAATGTTCTGTGTGCATATACCTGGACGACCTATAACTAAAAAAGAGCACTCTGTGCTGGGTACCATATCCCACAATGCATTGTATTCGGTTTTTCATTTCCATTGTGAGAAATGAATCATAAGTAGTATAATTCATGCTTTTAACTATCTTTTAATCTTTTAACCATCTTCAGTTTTTGAATTATTCAGTCAGACTGACAAGAGTTAAGATGAAATTGGATTCAAAATGTAAAATAACCTTTTGTATTTCAGATATGCCAATCATGAAATTAAACATGCATGTAATGACAAGAATAAAGAGTGTTACTGTTTGGAATGTTTACTGTAAAGCACACTGGTTCACATCAATCTTTTTATTTATTTAAATAGTCACAATACACACTGTTTCAAAGTAGCTTTACAGAAAATCATATTCATTTGTTTATAATATCTTCATGCCTTATAGTCATTTAGCCGGTTAGAGCTGGGCTACTGTATAGTAAGCCTGTAATTCACATTTTATGATGATACATCAAGCAGCTGAAATATGCTACTATATAAAGCTGGATACACTTATATTAGTTAATTTAATGTTAATTAATAATTCCTTAATTTATGAGTTATTTGTTACCTGGTGATATTGAGAATTTTAGTATGATTTATTTACTATTGTATTAACATTTTCAGTGAGCTTTTAGTTTAATATTTTCATTTTAGTTTAAATATTTCTATTGAGGTTTTTTATTTCAGTTTCAATTTTAGTAATTCAGTTTAAACTTATTTTATTCAGTTATAGAATAAAATAGAATAGAATTATTATATTCAGTTATTCAGTAATAGTTTTTCATCTACAGTTTTAATCAACAAAAACAATTTTTAATAGTTTTAACTGACAATCTTTAATTAACAATACTCTTTCACATAGTATTTTTTTTTTTCAATTAAAAAAATTAAATAATTCATTAGAAATGCTAGTATTTCATTACAAAATAGTACTTTTTCCTCCCTAACAGCAGGGGGCGCCGAGTATCTATATATTTATCCTCAATATGGCTACTATAAGTTTGGATTTGGCCACTTGGCAGTGCCATTTGCTGTTACCCACCCCACCTATTTACAGTAGATGTGAAAAAATCCCACAACAAGAACAAGCATTAGTTCTTCCCGTCGGTATGGCACCAACACATCACTGACAAACAGTCTGCTGCAGATATGTTCAAATGAAGAGGGGTTTCAGGACAGGAAGTCAGTTCCTGGACACTGAAGGATGTGTATTGTGGAAAGGCCTTTGTGATATTTGGGTGGGGTGCTCAAACTCGGCTTTAAAAAGAAGACGCTATTCAAACTTAATGAACTTGTTTTGAATTCCTCGCCTCCTGAATGGCAAAGCATTCCATCGCTTAGAAATAGAGAGAAGAACAAACAGCGGAAGTGATGCAAGAAATTCTGTTCTTTATCTGGCATTCCCAGCCCTCACCTGCTGAACCAATCACACCCCCTCTTCCCCCTGAAGCCCCCTCTACTTTGAGCTTTGACCACCGGCCGAGTACGTTTTTAGTAGTGAGAGGAAGCCATTCTTCTGAAGCTCTGGGTTCCTGTTAGAGCGCTCAGGCAAAACACTGCTTAGCAAGCTACGTTCCCGCGCTGGATGATTGAGGATATGACCTGTTACACAGTGTACAAGGGTTTCTTCACAACTGTGAGAAGAGGCTGAGATCTCCTGAGATTTTATGTTATGTGTTTTGCAACCAATCCAATCAAATTAATGGCTGTTTTATCACACAGCTCTTCTTGCTCTCAGTTTAAGTTGTTCTTCCATCTTCAGTTGTACTTCCAGCACAGTCGCCATACTGGATAACATGCATACTGTTTTTTTTTTTAAACCTTGCATTGGTGCAATAATCTAACAGACCATCAGAACAGACCCTTAAAAAAACCCTAAAAAATGCTGGGTTAAAAAAAACCCAGTGCTGGGTAAAATATGGACAAACCCAGTGATTGGGTTGTTTTCAACCAACAGCTGGGTTAAATGTTTAACTCAGCCTTCTGGGCAGTAACCCAACCGCTGGGTCAAAACAACCCAGTCGCTGGGTTTGTCCATATTTTACCCAGCGCTGGGTTGTTTTTAACCTAGCATTTTTAAGAGTGTACATTCTTGCTGTTGTCCCACAACATCTCATCTACTCATCTATTATCTCTGTTCTTGCTTATATGGAACGTATTGTGGCATTTGTCATGTTTTAGCATTCATTATTTGTACGTTTTAAAACAAGTTAACATTCCTAGACTTTAGCAATGCGTTCACTTGAAGAGCTCAAAATGACATTTTCTGAAGAAATTCAGAAAGGAAAATAGCATCAGCCATCCTTGTATCTGCAATTTGACGCCACATTTCCAGTCAAATGTCACATTTTACAATAAACAGTAACACATTTAGGAATTTGATTAAACTTGATTTGGGATCTGACGCCCCCTTGTGGTCACATTTGCCAACAGCAGTTCTAAACTGGTGGGTCATGACCTGAAAATGAGTAGCAGGTCTGTTTTTGAAAGGATTGCAGACAGTAGGCTAAAAATAATGCTTGTACACTCTTAAAAATACAGCTGCCATAGAAGAACCTTTTTGTGTAAATGGTTCTATAAAGAACCTTTAACATCTGAAGAACATTTCTGTTACACAAAAGGTTCTTTGTGGTGAAATAAGGTTCTTCAGATTATAAAAAGGTAAGAAAGAGGTGCTCTTTAACTGAATGATTCTTTGTGGAGCCAAAAATGGTTCTTCTATGGCATCACTGTGAAGAACCTTTTAAGCACCTTTATTTTCAAGAGTCAATTAGTATTATTTATGTTTGTTATTTTATACTTTTATAATATTTTATTTTTTCTTTAATTTATATTGTTAGTTTTTATTATAGATTGAATTTTAGTAATTTTAAGTCCATTCATTCAAGTCGTTTTTTTAAATATTTTTATTTAGCTTACTTTCATTTTTGGTTTTAGTAATTTTAGTGCTCAAAGTTATTCCACTTCATAAAAATTTCTAATTTTCATTAAAATTTTACCATCTTATATCTATTTCAGATTTATTTCAATTACAATTTTTAACGGTTCAATATATAGTTAATATTCAAACATTTTTCAATAGTTTTAGTTAACACCACTGGCTAATAC
The DNA here is from genome assembly GCF_018340385.1 of Cyprinus carpio. Taxonomy (NCBI): domain Eukaryota; kingdom Metazoa; phylum Chordata; class Actinopteri; order Cypriniformes; family Cyprinidae; genus Cyprinus; species Cyprinus carpio. Next base: position 6,812,497 of record NC_056604.1, read on the forward strand.
AAATAATAAAACACATATAACAGTTAAGATAGCAAAATAAATAAAAGAAAAAAACACTGTTCACAGGGTGAATCAAACTATGATATACAGTAGTAGAAGTACATACACAGGTTAAGTAACATGCAAATTAAGACGATAAACAGGACAGATAGAACCATTTTAAAATGACCTTTAATTTGTTAAACTTCTACATAAAAACTGCCCAGTTTGACAGACATACAATTTTGACTTTTACAATATGAATGATTTGCATTGAACTGAAATAAAACTCAACTCAATGTCTATTATACAGGTTAGCATTTGCAAAAAAGTCACAAGCCTTTCACACTCGATTTGGCAGTTTTATGTTAATGAGGTCTTCGAAGGAAGGGATCCAGCAAGTTCAAAAGCACAATATACAGAAAAACACAGACATTTCAGCTCTGCTGTAGTGTTTCTTCATGAACCGACATGACGATATTCGTCACATTCAGAACCTATTATTGAAGAGCAGCCCAAATTTATCCTGAATGAGGTAAATACTTGTGTTTAACATCAAAAATGAAATCAGAATGATATTGACAGGGTCCAAAATTAACAACTGACTCTATTTTGTGATATTTTTATTCAAAATACATTTTCCTTCCTATGACAATGGAATTATTGAGCTATCCTCCCCGCCACCCCCCCCAATTTTATATTGACAGAAAGGGCAGATCATTGTAAAAACTACAAAGAACAGTTGTGATTTGGTTTCTTTTATTTTGGTGCAAGATGTATAAAACAGATAGTACTAGAAAAAAAGAGAAATCTTAGTAATATGGGTTACATAAGCATTTATTTGTCTTTGAATCACAAATAAATAACTTAAATCCAGCATGTTTTATGAACTTAACCCATTAATTACCAGCCAACAGGCAAGTAACCTTATTCACTCACCAAAGCCAGTTTTTTTTCCTGCATGTGGCCTTGGTGATTGTTAATATTGGACCCTGGATAGCAATCATTCAGAGACTCAACAAAATAATCTAAAACAGTGTAAACAATTGAAAAGAATAGCTTAGGGGGGATGTGTAGACACAAGACCATGCATATATTTTCCAAAAGAAATAAAACACTTAAGAAGATAAAAGTAGAGAAGAAAAAAAAAAAAACAGGCACAAACACAATTTAAAAAGCTTAAGTTCAACCGTCAGAAACCGAAGGCTTGAACTTTATGGAGAATTGGACCCCCTAAGACTGGCACACACACAGAGACAGGGCAAGCATGCATGCGTCGAAACACAGCACCAGCTGAGGACCACCATCAACATCTACTGGACTGCACCACTACAGCTACACCATACACAGCCACATCCACCGCGCCGAGAGAGAGAGAGAGAGAGAGAATGAAAGGAGAAAGGATTAAGAAGTTTAGTATTATATTATAGAATGAAGGCTTTAATTTTTTAGTTTCACAGTGAGATTTACAGTGTGACGCTTCAGTTTTATGCCTGAAAGAGTGTGAGTTAAGTAACCAGCTAAATAAGGCTAAAGATCCAAGTAGCTAAATATTTCATATCTTGACTGTTTTATGTTTTATGATAGAAATGTAGAACAAACAACAGTAATATCCTGTGATGCAAACTACACTGTTTTTGGTTTGAATATTGGATGAAACATTTACATGATTCATGAAACTCGTAGCTGAATGTGGCGAGACGAGAAACATTTTGTTTTCAACATATTATGCACACATGCACTACTATTTTGTATTTTAAAATGCAATTAGTTCAAAATAGTTCAAATTAATTTCAAAAAGTTATTTGTTATTGTTCCTTTCCTTTAAATCCATTTTAATCCTTTACTTAATTCCTCAAGATATATATATATATATATTTTTTAAATTTATTCTTTGCATGGTTGTGTCTTTGCTTTTAGACCAGAGTACAGAGTTTTTTTTTTTTTTTAAATCTCAATGTTATTTGCCATTTCTTTGTAATTAACTCTGATATTTACTAGAAATTCTAAGTCAAATGAATCCTACATAATTTTTGTTTGCAGTGAAAGTGGGTGGCATTTTCTTTTCTTTCATGGTTTTTCTAGCAAGCATTAACTATTACAAATTTGAATCAGCTTACACACTGTTTAGCTACAAAGTTGACTAAAAGTTTACATTTACAACAAGGGGGTGCAGTGGAGTATATGGGACAGTTAGGTTATTTGTAAAATAATATATTGTATCCGGATTAGATTAGATTTACTAAATTAGCTGACAAACAGTTTCTGGAAATTTTACTGTGGTTGAATGGAAAAAAAGATTTTATTCAGATGTGATTAAATGAATCTGTGAAACACTAATCTCAGCCTGTCAAAACAGGTTAAAGAGAAAAGACAAAGAGGAGAAAGAGAAAATATGCCTGAGAGAGAAGAGGCAAAATGAGTGAGATTGAGACAGCGACAGTGAGAGAAACAGAAGAGGAGGTGAGAAAGAGAGCAGCTGTGGCGTGTGTGCACATCGCAGGAAGAAAGTGTGAGTGAGTGAGTGAGGTAAGAGAACCAGAAAAGATGCTTACCGCTTCACCTGCCATAGAGAACTATTCATCTACAACAGCACCTCACACAAAATGTAGGGGATGATTATGCATTCATCATCATATTAATAATAATGATGGAAATACCAGCGCTTGCAAGGCAGCAAAAGTGTTAAAGTAAAATTATAGCTTGAAAAGAAATAATTCACTGTGCAAATATTCTAATCACATTCGTCTATTTTTTTTTTTTTTTTTTAACATTCTATCGTCATTTAGGGTTTGTAAGATTTTTTTAGTGTTTTTGAAAAAAGTCTCATATGCTCTCAAAGGCTGCATTATTTGATTAAAAAACTGTAATACTGTGAAATATTTTTACAATTTCATTTTTTTTTTTAAATGTCATTTATTCCTATGATGCAAAGCTTAATTTTTAGCATCATTACTCCAGTCTTCAGTGTCACATGCTCCTTCAGAAATCATTCTAATATAATTATTTGCTGCTTGAGAAACATTTATTATTTTAAAACCATGGTACATTTTCTTTAAATTTCAAAAGAACAACATTTATTTAAAATTAGATTTTTTTTTAAACATTTCTATTTCGCCTTTACTGTCGCTTTTCATCAATTCAAAGCATTGCTTTAATGCTTTCTGAATAAATTATTACTTTTTATTTGTTTTTCAATCTTACCGACCCCAATCTTTTGAATAGTAGCATACCTAATTGCAAAAAGACAAGCCTTTTGATATGTCCATCCCTGACTTAAACAGGAAATACATCATCATAGCAAAGAAAACTGCATTTATCAATCCATTTTAAGATATCTTTATACTTTTTGAAAAAATCTTAATCTTATATTTCAATGAACTAATCTACGTGAAAACTGTGGCAGAAGAAGAAAAAGCAGGATTTAAATACACTGCCACCTTGCAAACACTGTAATAATACCTGAAAAAAAAACATAAAAACAATGCTAGCGTATGATGTATAAAATGAGTCCCATTTTTCATATAACTGAACAGTCTGCACTGACAAATATTCATTAAGTCTAATGTCTTCATGAGAAACTCCTCTTGGCTTTGAAGCAAGCCAGGCAATAACAAGACATGTACTGTACACGGCACTTACTCTGTGCCTCAGCAAACTAACCTAAAGGCTCGGCTCTGACGGCAAGCAGCTACGGCACGAGGCTAAATACTCTAGGTCCATACGAGAAGCAAGCTTTTGCAAATAATCAGCACGCTAGTCATGAAAAAGATCAGTTTGCATTCTTATGGCAGACGAGAGGGTTCAGTGAAAGTGGTTGCGTTAAAAATGGAATATCCTTTCAGTTAGTCCCCCATTTACAGTTACAAGAGGAGGACGTTTCACGCAAGGACGCTTGCCCTGCCACTCCTGTGCCAGCCAAACACTTTTAGGGATCTGCAAAGAAAGGAACAGAAACAAAAAGCAAAAAAGAAACAAATAAAAAAAAAAATCACACAGGAAATGTTAGAGATGTTGCACAAGAACTCCTGTACAATCGTTGATTCACAGACAGCAATGGGTTAAAAACGTTCAGTAAACCACGGAAGCTCAGCGTCAGAGCGCAGCCCCACTATGAAGTGTGAATTAAAGACAGGGACAGTATAAAACCATACAAAATTCTTCATATATTTAGCTTGCGACATTATCAAGCATATTTAACAGCTGCTGATAAAGCTATGGATAAATGATGAATTTGATAAGCAGCAATAAATAGCCTGTCTGGTTTTAGAGCATGCACATAAAGCGGTATTCCTGCTGTAAGCATTTCTAATACACACTGCGATGACCACCTGGAATTTTTTTTATTTAACTTCACGTTAACTGTTAGTTTTCCATGCTGGTCAGTCTACGAATAACATGCATCTTTTGAATTATTGCTTCAACGCTCACTACACTGAAAGGCATCGTGTTAACTATGGGTTCATGAGTATATTTTTTACTTCTAAAGTTGATCTTTTTTTTTTAAAGCAGTAAATGCAAAGCTAGCAGAAGTCTTGAAGATGCATGCATTAATTACTTAATCTCTT